>NC_090440.1:722855574-723183562 GCF_031143425.1 Pleurodeles waltl | reverse complement strand
TCGGGATCCTCTAAGACAACCTATTATTGAAAATAAAGCAACAATAGCTATGAATGAAGTGGAAACTGCAATGGAGCAAGCAAGACAGAAAGCTGCATATCTGCAACATTTAGTTACACAACTCAACAACGAACAGAAAGACATTTATATCGAAGTAAAATACCAATTAGAACATGGATTTCTTCATGAGAAGAAACCATGCAATTGACCATCCTTCAAGCCCATACTATTATATATTAGTGGTCAAGCTGATACCAGAAAAAGCTTTTTAATTAAAGTGAAGCTCCACTTACCTACATTAGGCAATAGAATCAAACATACTGTTTGTATTAACAGCACCTACTGGATTAGCTGCACATAATATCAAAGAAATAACTTTACGTAGACTATCTATGCTACCAGTTGAAGATGGCATTGAACTGGAGTACCAGAAGGTATCTGGTGAAGCTTGTCATGAAGTGGCAAGAGTTTTGAAGAAATTTAAGATTTTCATTGACGAGTTAAGCATGGTTTCAAATGTAATGCTTGCCTTTGTTCACTTGAGAATGCAACAGATTTTAAAAACAGAATACGACATCTGGTTTGGAGGAAAGCATTGAATTGTTTAGTGACCTACGGCAACTAACTCCTGTAAAAGAATAGCCTGTTTTAAATTCTCTTTTGCATGAAGAAACTTGGTATCAAACAATTCTGAATAATAAACCCACACGGATGCCAATGTTGGATTTATAATAAAATGTACCCAGAGGGCAATTTAGAGGTGCCCCCTGCAAAACCTAACAGCTGTGGCACAGTTGCTGATGGGTTTCTACCAACCTGCCTCCATCAGACAGAAGTCTGCACTCCTGGGGTGAGAGCATCTGTTCTCAGGAGCCAGAACACAAAGCCTTTCATGGGTAGTGATGTTAGACATCCTCCCCCATGTAGGCACTGAGCACCAACAGTCCGCTTAAAAGGCTTTACCCCCTTTGAAGTCTGACCTCTGACTCTGATGGGAGGGGGACACTGAACAGCCATGAGAGGAAAAACTGGTTGGAAAACGTAGCCAGATTAGGAGGAGTGGCCACCTCCATCCTATACCACCCTTTGTGTGTGACAGGTGAGGTGACCACTCCATTTCATTTCCCTCCATCTTAGATGGCAGGAAAATAGCAAATCAGGGTTAGAGATGTGACCCGATTCCCATGGGAAGGGGTCACAATGAGTAGCTACGCCAAGGTAGGTGGCTCATTGGCCACTACCAGGTACTCCCTTAAAAGTCCAATACATGCAGTATTTAGTGGGCATCCCTAGACCTAAAGATCAGATTGATTACAAGAAGACCAGTGACAAAGAAGACACAAGGCACAACAACAGAAGTCCTAATGCAAGAAGAAAAAGGCACCAAACCCTGCCTGCTGCACCCAGGACTTGAGAATGGCCACAAAGGGGCCGACTTGACAATGGAAAGACTCCAAAAAAAAAACCAGAAGATTATCAGCCTTCTGAAAATCACCAAGAATCTCCCTCTGAGTGAAAACATCACTTTCTGCACAGTGCAGGCTCGAAACCAATGAAGACTAGTTCACTGACTGGCGGCTGTCCAACTAACCAGACACACCAGCCCAACCAAAATCCACCAGAGGAACTCGAGGAACAAAGCCTGCCAGAATGCCAGGTTTAGTGGCACTGCACCCTTCTGGACCCAAGATATCCCAATTCCTGGGGTACTGGACCCCCAACATCGAACACCTATAAGAAAAGTCCACTCCAGAGGCAAGCACCAGTCTACGGACTTCAGGACACCCTAGAACCACCCACCAGAGTGGCCTTGCTGACCTGCAATCCACCCTCAAAGTGGCCTGCACCTGGCTAAAAGGACTCCTTGATGCACTACCCTTGGCTGACCTATCTGCACTGCACCCAGCCTCCCTGACCCCTGCATTGTAAAACCAGCCATGCTCTAGGTTACCCTAAACCCCTGCAACCTCTACACTCCAGGGGGTGCCCAATAGACTTACCTATAAGTCCATCTGTGCAGTTTGTTTCCAAGTGGTTCCCTTCTCTGTTCTGCACCACCTCCAAGACTTTCAGCTGTTGCTCCCCCTTGAGCCTGGAATGGCCCAAACTTCTCCATCTGGCCCACAGGACATCTCAACAACCTCGACCTATAAATTGAAGATGACACTTTAGAGCATTGATGGTTTTATATGTATTCTTAAAGTCTTTCCTATTCATTACTATGGTGCGTAATGATGCACAAAAAGACTACGGCCCTCATCATGACAATGGCGATAAATTCCGCTTACCGCCACAGTGATGGCTGCCAACATAGCACCAGGGTGGCGAATATCCGTTCTCCATATTATGACACACACACCAATCCGACAGAATACTGCCACATACACAAATCCACAACCCAAAGGTCAGTGTTAAAGTGTTGGTACCAACACCAATACAGTTACGCCAAGAGAAAAACTCCCACCAAATCATGACCCACAAATCACCACTGCAGACATTCAATGGCGCTAAACCATTGGAGGTACACACCGGCACGCTCAAAATGGACACTGAAATACTAAACCACAACATTGGCCAGTTCCAAACACACACCGGACACTGATATACACCTCCAGCACTATAACACACACCCACAACTCTTTACGAATACAAATTGCCACCACACTGACACCAAGACCACTGCAACAACTAGACACACACCACATACAAGAAATAGTTAGTGTAGAGCCACAGCTGTTTGAAGCACAGGTACAGCAAATATCCATTACCAGGAAGATGGAGCTATGGCAGAGAATCGTGGACAGGTTGAACGCCGTGGGACAGCATCCAAGAACAAAGGAATGGGGAAGGTACGTTCTGTGGCAGCAAGGCACCAGCTAGCCATACAGAGGACTGGCAGTGGACCCCCATCCTCCTCCCCCACAGCTTACCGCATTGGAGGAACAAGTCTTGGCAATACTGCATCCTTAGGAACTCACTGGAGCTGCCGGTGGACTGGACACTGGTGAGTCAACATTTACTACTTATCACCCCACTCCCCTTCCCTCCCACACACTGCACCTGCACATATTACTAAGCCTAATGCCAAGCCCTGCAAGCAGTACTAATGCATAGACAGCCCTCCCAGCCCTGCATGTACACCCATCACAAAAGTGTGCACATCATGGAGAACTAACAATCCCACAATACATCACCATACACAAAGGTGGCAGGGCAACAGCAATGATAAAGGTGAAGCTAGAGATGTACAATAGGTCACAGACATGTAGCATAATGCATCACTTACATCCCCATAGGTGCCCCAGCCAATCTCAGTAGAGAGGAGGTGATACGACTAACCAGCCCACCAACAGAAGATGCCAGTAACTCTGGACTTCTGAATGAACTACCTGGCCCAACAGACTACTGGTCAGTCGGTCACTCCAGCCCACTTCCAGTCAACCACAGAGCCTCCCCCTCAGTATCCAACACCACAGCACCCACCGGCATCCCCATACCTCTGTCCCCAGGACATGTCAATCAGCCTACCTACCTGTACAGGGACCCCAGTCCTCACCTCACACCCAAGACAATCAGGGACCTTGGTCAGTGGCAGTGGGCACACCGTTCAGGGGACACTGGCACAGGGCAACAGGGACACTGGGAGGACCGCTGTGCACCAGGGGGAGGACAAGCCCAGGGAACAGACTCTCCAGGAGGCACTCACCAATGTCCTGGGGGTCTACCAACAATCCCAGGACATGATGGGCCAGATCCTTAACAATATGCAAGAGAACAAGCGGCTGCAAGAGGATCATCAGGAGAACATGGAGGACTTTCAGGCTCTCAACGTCACCATGATCTCCATAGAAGGGGTCCTGGCAGGCATGGCCAACATCATGAGGGAATGGACAGCACACCAGCGGGCTCCTACTACTAGCTAGTCTATTGACCAGCCCTCCACTTCTGCTGCAGCTAGTGGGCAGGAGGCCGCGTCACAGGACCCACAGGCCACCAGCACTGCTCCCCCTGTAGAAGGTAAACCACCCCACAAACATCCCTGCGACCCAGACAGAATCCAGGGACACTTGCCAAGACCAAGACCACCGCCAGGAAATGACTCTCCTGATTGTCCCCCTTGTGTCCCACCCTGTCACCTTGTCCACTTTGAACTGCCTTTGCTCCCCTTTCTACAGCCCCTTGGACACTGGACCTGTGCTACAGACTAGAACAATACCCTGGACTTTCCCCTAACACCACCCCATTCCCTTGCACTTTTCAGTCAATTATTTGCACTACAATAAACACTCTTGAACACAATTTGAGTGACACTGTTTTATGTGTTGAAAATGTGTATTTATGGGGATAGTCACATCTAGTGCAAATGATCTGAACACTGTGATAGCATACAAATAATGACCTGTAGCTGTCTGCAGTAAACACATCAGGACACTTGTCATATCACCAACATCTGTAAAAGGGCAAGCCACAGGTGACAGTAAGTTGAGATGCAAAGGACGTGAATGCCTTCATGCTACATCCAAACAGAAAACATCAATAGTCAGGGGAATGCCTCGTCTCAACTGTGTCTCATTGGAAGAATTGACGTATAACTGATGCTCTGTTCTCATCCTCAGCCTCCTCTTCCTCACTGTCCTCACGGTCCACTGCTGCCACAGGGTCATCTCCAGTCCCCTCCTCTTGCAGAAAAGGCACATGTCGCCTGAGGGCCAGGTTGTGCAACATGCAGCATGCCACTACTATCTGGCAGACCTTCTCAGGTGAGCAGCACAGAGATCCACCTGTCAGATGCAGGGATCTGAACCTGGCCTTCAGGAGGCTGAAGGTCCTCTCGATTATTCTCCTGGTTCACCCATGTGCATCATTATAACGGTTCTCAGTCCCTGTCCTGGCATTCCTTACAGGGAACAGTAGCCACAATAGGTGTGGGTAGCCAGAGTCACCTGCAAATATTGAGGGACAAAATTTAGCCTCACACAATCCTATGGGGATAACTCTTGCAGGCATACACGGACATACAGTGGGTGGGGACTCTGGCTCACCTATTAGCCATACCCTGTGCCTCTGTAGCTGGGCCATCACATTTGGGATGCTGCTATTCCTCAGAATGAAGGCGTCATGCACTGACCCAGGACACTTGGCAGTGATGTGGGAGATGTACTGGTCTGCCAGGCACTCCATTTGCACATTCAGTGAATGAAAACTTGCAATTCCTGAACACCTGTTCATTCCGGAGGGGGGAACAAACGCAATAAGTGTACCATCAACAGCCCCAATAATATTGGGTTTATGTCCCATTGCATAGAATCCGGCCCTCACAGTGGCCAAATCTTCTACCTGGGGGAAAGAAATGTAGCTGCACATGTGCTTCACCAAGGCAGACAATACCCTTGCCAGCACAATTGAGAACATTGGCTGTGACATTCCTGCTGCCAAGCCAACTGTCACTTGGAAAGAGCCAGTTGCCAGGAAATGGAGCACCAATAGAACCTGCATGAGACGGGGGATCCTAGTGGGATGACGGGCAGCTGATATCAGGTCAGTCTCCAACTGTGCACACAGTTCTGTGATTGTGGCACTGTCCAGTCTATAGGTGAGTATAATGTGTCTGTCCTCCAATGTAGCTAAGTCAACAAGGTCTGTACAAGGGGATTTGTCGCCTCATATTCATCCACAGTGGTAGGTATCTAAGGGGCACAAGGGTGAGTACGCCATAACCATATGAACAATGGAACCACCACCTCATTGTGCATACAGCATTAATGTGATGGGACAGAGGGAATGGCAATGTATGTGCAATTTTCAGCAATGACAGTTATGGAATATCTGTATGTAGCACACCACCATGCCTGTCATGTATCTAGGGACAGGTGAAAGTGAGGTAACTCTGCTGATGTTGGGCATCATTGCGGAAGGTGATCTTGTACCGCCTTGCAATTCCTCATTGGCTACCATGGGCTCTATGGAGTACAGTGGCCAATGGGGACCAGCGGTGGATATGTATACCGCCGTGGACGTGACCACAATTTTCTGTCTATAATCTCACTTGATTTCTGACTTTCCACAAGAGAACACCTACACTGTGTGCTGCTGTGACCTGTGTCTGGAACCTACCATGGCCCGTGTGATCGGGGAAAAGGCCCCTGCCTTCACTTCGGAGGAGTTGGAGTTCTTGGCCGATGGAGTCCTACCCCTGTATGGACAGCTGTATGGGCCTCCAGACCAACAGGAGTACTCCTTGGGCATGATGCATGTGGGAAGGTTGCATGGAGATGTGTGTGCAGGCATCGTCTAATTTGGGGGGGGGGGATGTCTGTTGGTAGTGTACATGGTGGGTGCCGGGTGATGTGTGCGCCAGTGGAGTTGGAGACGGGATTTGTGGGCCATGTGTGTGACAGGCTGGATTGAATGTGTAATGCTGTCCTCCTGTCGGTATTACCTCTGCAAGTCAGAGCCCATCAAAAGAAGGGATTGTGGCGTGTCATCACCATGGATGTACAGACCTTGGGGTCTACAGCAGGCAGACCACCCACTGCAGGAAACGGTGGGTGCTTGAGGGCATCACAGCAGCCACAAGGGGGTGAGTACAGTGGGCGTACCACAATAACTGGTAGGTGGAATGGGATCCTGGTGGTGGGTGTGAGTAAGTGGGTTCCCCTTAATACCAGGTCAGAGTTTGTAGCGTGATCCACATCAAGGGCAATGGGTATCTAGCAAATTCAGGTAACCTACCTTGGTTGCATTCTATGTCAGTCAGGGCTTTGTGGGTTCCAGGAGGGGTGCAGTTGGCGGTGGTTGGCCCTCATCTTGTGGTAGCATCTAGCCAATTGAATGCCAGTACAATGCATAGTGCTCATTCCGGATCCCTGTGTGTGATGGTACTGTGTATGCCAACTGTGGTGTTGGAGCTGTAATTTACCCAGTCTCCCATTTTCTCCCTCCCCCTTTCTCCTTCTGTCATCCTGTTCATGTGTATATTAGCATCATCTGGTGGAGGAGCAGGGACACTGGCGACAGAGGGAGCCGCATCTCACAGGATTCAGGAAGCAGAGTCCACTGACACCGAGGGAACTAATGGGACGGAGGGCGAGGGGAGCATCACGGCAGAGACAACACTGACTCATACCTCCTCAGATGGAAGCTCCCTTGTGGTGGCGGACACCTCTGTGACCACCCCAGCTGCAGGTACAGCTGCCACCCCGTACCAGCACCGCCATCCAAGTACCCTTTAACGAGTTGTCCATGCCCACTCACCCAGGAGGGTGGGCATCTGCTTTGCCCCAGGCACCTCAGGCCCTGCCCCAGTGAGCCCTGCTGCTGTGAGTGAGGAGGCTATTGACCTCCTGAGATCCATCTCTGTAGGGCAGTCAACCATTGTGAATGCCATCCAGGGGCTGGCATCCTAGATGTAGCAATGCAATTCATTCTTGGAGGGCATCCATGGTGGACTGGCGGCCCAATAGAGATCGATTCAGGATCTGGCCTCCTCTCTGATCGCAGTCATTGTCCCTGTTCCTACCATCCCCCCTCCAATTACCATTTCCCAGTCCCAGTCTCCTCAACCCCAACCCATGCACACATACAGACGAGCATGCACATAAGACATCACACAAGAGTGGCACAGTCAAACACAGGCACCACACTTCAGTCCACAAGCACGCACACAAAGAACAGACAGTTGCACACATTCACATCCACTGTCTCCACCTCCTCCTCTCCCTCCCAGTCACATCCACACACACCTTCATGCACTGCTTCAACAGCCACCACCAGCATCACCATACCAAGCAGCACACACACCTCACTAGCAGACACCTCCACAACATCCATCCACGCGCCCCCTGAGTCCTCTCCCACCCTGTGTGCCCTCCACCAGTGACAGAAAAGGTTTCCACTCTACCACCAATGACAGAAGTGGTTCCCACTCAACCACCAATGACAGAAGAGGTTCCCACTCAACCACCAATGACAGGCAAGAAGCCCTCATCTCCAGCTGGGACACAGTAGCCATCACCTCCAGCAGAGGCTGCCCAGTAGACCCCCCCCCACCAGTAGTGACAATGCAGCCCTCACTTCCAGCAGAGGCTGCCCAGGAGGCACCTTCACCAGCTGAGACACAGCAGCCCTCACCCCCAGCAGAGGGCATGTAGGCCACCCTTCAGGGACTGTTGTACAAGGAGCCCCCTCCAGGATCAGTGGGCAAGTTCCCCACCTCAGAGACCGTGACCATGCACTCCCCAGCACTGGGAATTGGGCATGGAGCCCCCTCCAGAACCAGTGGGCAAGTTCCCGACTTCAACTGAGGTGCCCCCCATTCCCCTTCCCCCTGAGGTGCCTGTCCACTTCTGTGATGTTGCCCCTGCACAGTTTTGTGCATAGTCAGGATCAAGTTGGGGCTTGGACTGTGCCCTGTGGGACTTCTGGACTTTGGACTGGGCACTGGCCCTTTCTGGACAATTGTTTATGTATCTGTTCTAAAATTGGTTCATATGGTAGCTTTTGCCTTGCACTTACAATTTCAGTACTGCCATCCTGTAGCCCTTGTATTATTATGCTGTGTCCTGTGCCATTGGTTTACGTCTGCAGCTGGTTGCGTGTATGGGGTGTGTGTGTGAATGATGTGTCACTCCTTTTCCTCCCTCCCTTGTGTGCTAGGCGGTTGTACTCTCCATAGTCTTCGTCGGTGTTGGTGTTCCAGGTGGAGCATGGCATAGAAGAGCACCAGAAAGACATGCAGTTCCGGTTCCATGGCAGCGTTGATCTTCTGTGTCTCTGCTGGTGAGTCTTTGGTCTTCTATAATGTGTTTCCAACAGGGTTTTGATTGCGTTGATACCGCTCCGGAAATCGTGGCGGTTTGCAGTGTGATATGGTGGGCGGTACCTTGTCTTCCGCCTGGCTGCTGATGGCTACCGCCATGGTGCATGGTGTTAACGCCCTGGCGGATGGTCTGGTACATTGGCTGTCAATGGGAGTTGTCACCGCCATGGTCTTAATTTGGTTGCAATTACTGCCAGCCTGTTGGCGGTATTACTGTCACTTTAACAGGCACAGCCAATGTCATAATAACCACCTATATTCTCTAAATAAAAAAATAAAAAAAATAAAAAATAAAAAAATGCTTAAAAAGTACTTACCCTATTTTGATGATCTTGGTCTTAAATTGAATAAAAATCGGATTTTTTTTTGTAAATTGGGCACAAGCTATTCTTCCGAGTATTTCCACATTTAATACTGTGAGTACAACAAATACTAAGCACATCTTCAAGATAGGCCTAACTGCTTGCCCACACTACCACAAAAACAGATCATTAGGTGGTCAGCTTTTTTACCTCTAGATACCAAAGGGGTTGCTTGGACTCTTTGCACAGTACACATCATTTTCGTACACTATGTAGACAGTCAGCCTCCTACATTAACCTCAATTCAACTTCAGCCCAGCGACATTGTCTGCTTGGAAATGATTTGGAGCAATCTACAGGGATGGATAGGGACTCAGCCACTTCTTTGTGTCCAACTACTTCCACTCAGACCAAAGTTACCAATGCCATGGGTTAGATCTTTGTGACATTGCCATCACTGATTACATTTTCCCTAACATGTATTGATCTTAGTGGACCAGGTGCAGGGTCACCATGGTGACACTAGCCACTGTGTCCTTCAAGACTTCTACCTTAGTCCCATAAATCAAAGAGTGCTGCCAGTATTTTTTGCATGTTAGTGGGCCAGGCATCCCATGATAGATCAAGCAATGTAGGTTCACATAATTTTATATAATGAAAATATTTATTTCAAAATTTGGTGACAATGATAAACATACAACACTAAACCCCTACAGTAGACAACCAACCAACATAAAAGACATAATGTAAATAGATACAATAAAAGTCCATAATCTAACAGAAATGAACTATGAGTCAAATGACCGGATGATATTTTGTCGAATCCACATGTAACATCAGCCAACACGTGTTTCGTCCACACATTGGACTTTGAGGCTGAAATCCTAATTAAAAAATATTACATTAATAATTTAAAAATACAAAATCTGAAAAACAACTCCAAAGACTAAAGAAAGGATCACAGTTAGTCAACCTGCACCAAGAGTGTGTTGGAAGTAGAGAAAGTGCCATAGAGAACCTACATCCCAAATCAGTCTTTGAGATTAATAAAATGATATAGTAAGTATGAGTGATAGGGATGACATTTGATATGAATGTGAAGGGGAGTCACTATTTTTAAGTATGAAAGAGACCTATGTAACCCCCAAAAAGAGTTATGAAGGGAAAGTACCTTAATCTCTCCATTTACCACTTGTATCTCCAAATGATATTCAAATCTCTAAATGACAGAGAAACAGGGGAAGAGATCCAATCATCAACTGTCAAAATGTAGACCATATGTGTTACCTATATTCAAAGTCTGGTACCCCACTAACCTTGGTATTGTCTGCACTAAGCTTATTCTTTGTACAAAAAAAAAACACAACTGATTTTCATTTTTTTGATAATATAATTTTAGTTCATCAGCTTATAGTTGGTCCTACAAATAAATGAAAAGAACATGTATGCACATATTAGTAGCTGATACAGGCCATGTTATGGCCTTTATTGATCATATCCTTCTTATCAAAGGAACCGTAATCCAATCTAAGCAAAATATCTAAACCGTCACGATAACATGAAACCTGGTTCCCTACGAAGTGCAATTTAACTCCATATAGATACATCACGTCACAAATTAAACTGACCTCTATATGTTGTTCAAAGTGCATGGCCATAACAATGTCAGGCCACAAATAGAAAGTCACATAAGAAAATGTATCTCCGATATTAAATAAAGTCATGATATGAAAGAATATTCAAACCTGAATCAATATCAAAGGTATAATAAAGTCAGAAAACCATATCCAAAAGAATAGGTCTTGTCCATGCCAGTATAAACAGGAATGGCCCACATAACTGTGGCCAATGAATATAAAAAAAATCAATGGGGCACCCCCAAGACAAGCTAGCTGTAACTCCTTCAAAACTAACCTGTATCCTCGTAACGTCCGCATAATAGCAATCTGTGTCCCGTGTTGCTTCGTTGCAATAACAACGAAGGTGTGTGCATTGAAGAGAGCACGGATGTCTTCTTAAATCTGGTTGGTGTCGGCAATTTAGCCAATGCCGACCCTGAGTTTCAAACCCACAATTAGAATATTCTTATAGAAGAAAGAGAAAAGGGCCCACTACAAACATCGCGAACATGGCGGCCGTTCTTAGAATAGTTTGTTTTCATATTACTCAGACCTGTTGTCCTATTGTCAGAGAACCTAATTGATACATACTAATCATCAGGCAGAATGCATATAAGTATATTGGGCCAACGAGTGAAGCTCTTATCAAATACTCTGATCTTTAGATTTAAATAAACAAATTGAAAAATCTTCTGTGTAGGTGATAAACCATCCTCCATGTATGGACAGAATAAGGTAACCAACGAGACTCCGAATGATAGGAAGGAGAAAGAAGGAACTGGAAGAAAGATCCTATACATATTAGTCCAATATGTGCACATTATCATAGAAAATTATATATGATAAAAAGTGATTGGACAGACATGAGATATCCAATATCTCTCAGAGAGGCATCCATCACCATGGTATGCAAGTATACATCAGTTAAACATATAGGCACAACAAATCACTGATCCCAATGTATTATCAGCCTGTAAAGAGATGTATTGGTAATAAAAAGACATCTTATAATCCACAATCGTGTATACATTATTGTAAAAAATTATATAGTTCATCAATGTTCATCCCCATTTCTATAGTTCTTAACCTGATAATCCATTTCGCCTCATTTTCTCTTAGCTCTAATGCTCTATTACCTCCTCTAGGGTTAACAGGGGTATGATAAATTCCAATGTATTTAATTGAAGGAAATTCTCTCCCTGGATGTTTGATGTTCATGTGTCGGACTACTGGTGAGATTGTGTCATTGTTTCGCAGGGCACGGATGTGTTCCTGAATGCGTTCTTTCAAGAGCCTAATAGTACTTCTCACGTATATCTGGCCACATTCGCATTCCAAAATATACACAGTGAATTTAGTGTTACAATTTTTAAAGGTGGTAATTTTATGTGGTCCGCTTCCATTGTACTGAAATTCCAGGGTTTTATGCATTGTGAAACCACACATTACAATGACCACATTTGTAAAAACCATTGATTTTGCCTGGTAACCATGTCTGTTTCTTCCCTTGAAGGTGGCAAATAACTTTTACACTTCTAGTTGTTTTGCCCCTTTTGTGGATCATTCTCGGTCTTTTGGGTAATATTTTTGCTAGTATATTGTCCATTTGTAGTATGTTCCAATGTTTTGGTAGAATACTATGTATATTACGGCTATTCTGACTATACTCCCTACAGAAACTCACCATTGTGCCCTGGGACCTTTTCGGAGATGCGCTATGCCTATTCAGCAAGTTTGTCCTACATGTCCTATTGATTTTGTTTCTTGCTACATCAATAGTTTGTTCGGAATATCCCCTTTGTAGGAATCTTTTTTCCAAAATGTCTAATTCCATATTGCATGTATTTGGCTCACTACAGTTCCTCTTGAGTCTAGTCATTTCCCCAAGAGGAATAGCTGAGATCTGAGTTTTAGGATGAGCACTCTCTGCATGCAATATTGCATTACAAGCTGTTGGTTTGCGGTAAATTTTGGTGTGTATCATGTTGTCTTTGATGAATATGTTCAAATCCAGGAAACATTTTCCTTACTATATTCATAAGTCATTTGTATATTGTACATATTCAAATTCAAATGATTACAAAATTCCACTAGTAGTTGTTCCGATCCAGTCCAAATCATGATATCAATATACCGCCCCCAAAAAAAGATATTTTCTGTCAGATGTGGGGGACCGTTCTTCCAAATATGGATTTGTTCAAACCAACCCATATACAAGTTTGCATACAATGGGGAAAATCTAGACCCCATAGCAACTCCTTGTGCTTGTTTGAACCACTGTCCTTCATTTATGAAGACATTATTGTTAAGTGTGAATTCTATCATATGTAATAGCATCTCTGTATGTTCATAGTATGATGCTGATCTTCCTCATAAAAAATGACGTACTATTTGAAATCCCTTATTCTTAGGTATACAAGTATATAGTGAGGTAACATCTAGTGTAACCCAGATCATTCCTGTTGTCCACACTATATCCTCTAATTTTGTAAGAACATCTTTTGTATCTTGTAGATACGAGGGTATATTCTTAACAGGTTGCAAGTAACTATCGATAAATTCAGAAAGTCTTTCAGTAGGTGCCCCTATTCCTGATATGATGGGTCTACCGGGAGGTGACGTTCTACTTTTATGTAGTTTCGGTAAGATGTATACACATGGTGATGTAGGGTGTGGGTTAAATATGTATTTGAATTCCGAATCTGAAATCGAACCCTCTTCCCGCCACACTCGTAACCATCTTTCTAAATTTATTATGATCCTTTGTAAGGGAGGGATTGGTCTGTAGTTTAGTATATGCAACACTATCCATAATCTGTCTATTTCCTTAACATAATCTGTCCTATTAAGGATAACAATATTGCCTTCTTTATCCGCCTCTTTGATAACTATGTTTTGATTATCGCTAAGTTCTTTTAAAGCTGATTTTTGTTTAAGAGTCAGATTATGTGATTTGTGACATTGACCTTTCTTAATTTGATTTTCCAGTCTATATAGATCCTCTTTGACCATTTGGCCAAAGGTGTCTATCACGTTGTTACTTGGTAGACTGGGAATGAACAAAGACTTTGGCTTGAGGCCACTATTTAGTGTCCAATCTTGTGCAACTTTGAGCTCTTCTAATAGTTTCTTTCTATTGAAAATATCTTGATTCATGTTGTCCAAAGTTAATGAAAGTTCAATATCCATAATCTCTCTTATGGAATACTTTTATTAACTTTGGATTTTTCAATTTATGTTTATTTAAATCTAAAGATCAGAGTATTTGATAAGAGCTTCACTCGTTGGCCCAATATACTTATATATATTCTGCCTGATGATTAGTATGCATCAATTAGGTTCTCTGACAATAGGACAACAGGTCTGAGTAATATGAAAATGAACTATTCTAAGATGGCCGCCATGTTCGCAATGTTTGTAGTGTGCCCTTTTCTCTTTCTACTATAAGAATATTCTAATTGTGGGTTTGAAACTCAGGGTCGGCATTGGCTAAATTGCTGACACCAACCAGATTTAAGAAGACATCCGTGCTCTCTTCAATGCACACACCTTCGTTGTTATTGCAACAAAGCAACACGGGACGCAGATTGCTATTATGCGGACGTTCGGATACAGGTTAGTTTTGAAGGCGTTACGGCTAGCTTGTCTTGTGGGTGCCCCATTGATTTTTATTATTCATTGGCCACAGAGTTATGTGGGACATTCCTGTTTATACTAGCATGGACAAGACATTCTTTTGGATATGGTTTTCTGACTTTATTATACCTTTGATATTGATTCAGGTTTGAATATTCTATTTCATATCATGACTATTTAATATCGGCGCTACATTTTCTTATGTGACTTTCTATTTGTGGCCTGACATTGTTATGGCCAAGCACTTTGAACAACATATAGAGGTCAGTTTCATTTGTGACGTGATGTATCTATATGGAGTTAAACTGCACTTTGTAGGGAACCAGGTTTCATGTTATTGTGGCGGTTTAGATATTTTGCTTTGATTGGATTACGGTTCCTTTCATAAGGATATGATAAATAAAGGCCATAACATGGCCTGTATCAGCTACTAATATGTGCATTCATGTTCTTTTAATTTATTTGTAGGACCAACTATAAGCAGATGAACTAAAATTATATTATCAAAAAAATGATAATCAGTTGCAGTTTTTTTGTACAATGAACAAGTTTAGTGCGGACAATACCAAGGTTGGTGGGGTACCAGACTTTGAATATAGGTAATATATGGTCTACATTTTGACAGTTGATGATTGGATCTCTTCCCCTGTTTCTCTGTCATTTAGAGATTTGAATATCATTTGGAGATACAAGTGGTAAATGGAGAGATTAAGGTACTTTCCCTTCATAACTCTTTTTGGGGGTTACATAGGTCTCTCTTTCATACTTAAAAATAGTGACTCCTCTTCACATTCATATCAAATTTCATCCCCATCACTCATACTTACTATATCATTTTATTAATCTCAGACTGATTTGGGATGTAGGCTCTCTATGGCACTTTCTCTACTTCCAACACACTCTTGGTGCAGGTTGACTAACTGATCCTTTCTTTAGTCTTTGGAGTTGTTTTTCAGATTTTGTATTTTTAAATTATTAATGTAATATTTTTGAATTAGGATTTATCAGCCTTGAAGAAGTCCAATGTGTGGACGAAACACGTGGATTCAACAAAATATCATCCGGTCCTTTGACTCAGTTTGTTTGTGTTAGATTATGGACTTTTATTGTATCTATTTACATTATGTCTTATTTTGGTTGGTTGTATACTGTAGGGGTTTAGTGTTGCATGTTATTCATGGTCACCTAATTTTGAAATAAATATTTTCATTATATAAAATGATAAGAACCTACATTGCTTGAGGTTAATACATGAATGTATATTGATTGTGGACAGTATCACAATTTACTAATTATATAGTCATATTTGACTTTTTGATTATCAATACTTTAGAAAAAAGAAACAAAAAAATTGTTGTGCTCCGCTAGTACATTTTGTTTGGTTCTATTGTTACGGTCTTTTCTTTGAAAAAACGGAAAGCACATCAGGGCAACAATGTGCATTGGTGTATGAGCAGTACCTAACAGCATTTATACTTGGGTAAATTAGGAAATGTGCATTGATACTGTTGCTTAGTGTGACCAAATTTGTTTTTCTCGTATAGCATGATAGATCTACCCCTCCCTCTGACTATTGTAGCCGCTGTGGGTTCACTGACATGGTTAAGCCACAACTGTGACCCCATCTGGAGAATGCCAACTGCATTTTCTGTAGGTGGTCTCAAGGCATTTTTCTTGTCCTTGCAGCAAGGGTCTCCAGTTTGGTGTTCTTTAGTTCAACCATGGCACCAAGCCTTGTTAGGATCAAATTTCCTACTTTTGTACTCACACTTAGGCTGTGAGGAGTCTCAAGCCCACCCTCCTAAACATGGTTTTTGGGGGCCTCCTGAACAGGTTTTTGGGGGCCTCCTGAACAGGTTTTTGGGGGCCTCCTGAACAGGTTTTTGGGGGCCTCCTGAACAGGTTTTTGGGGGCCTCCTGAACAGGTTTTTGGGGGCCTGATGAAGATTGTTTTTATTTTGGTTCCCATCTTTCCCTCATCAAGGGAGATTTTTGGCCTCTTTCTTTTTAGTCTCCCCCATCAGTGGTAGTCTTGGTCACCCTTGTCTTGACTCAGTGGTCTGCCTTTGCCCCCAGCTCTAGAGAAGAAAGTGCACCTAGTTCTACCAGGGACTGATGTAGTTTCTCATTGTAATTACTGAAAAGATGCTCTTTAATTATAATTAAATTATAACGCCCATCAAAAAAAATGTACATTGTTACCTTCTAACCAGCCACCCAGCATTTTTACAGAATACTCCACAAATTTTACCCAGGACTGATTTGGGGTTATTGGAGTCTCCTTGAATTTAATTCTATATTCTTGTAAGTCAAAAGCCGTCAATCAGGGTAGCCTTCATGAGGTCATAGGACCGGGCATCTGCCTCATTCAATGTCAGGAGTCTCTCCCTGCATTTTCCTGAGAACAGTTCCCACAAGAGAGAGGCCCAATTTCTTCTTTCTATATCCCTGGCTATACAGGCCATCTCATAGGAAAAAAATAAACACTTGGTGATCAATCAATCAAGGATTTATAGAGTGCACTTATCACCCGTTGGGGTCTCAAGGCAATGGGGGGGGGTGAAGGAGTGAGCTACTGGTCGTAGAGCCATGTCATGAGGCGTTTCCTGAATGTCAAGAGGTCTTGGGTCTGGCGAAGGTGGAGCAGTAGGGCGTTCCAGGTCTTGGCAGCTAGGTGAGAGAAGGATCTTCTTCCGGCGGTGGTGCAGCAGATGCAGGGGCTGGAGGCGAGGGTGAGGCTGGCAGAGCAAAGATTGCAGGTGTGGAAAGTGAGTCGGTCGTTGAGGTAGGCTGGGCCTGTGTCGTGGAGGGCCTTGTGCGCGTGGATGAGGAGTTTGAAGGTTATCCTCTTTGATACTGGTAGCCAGTGAAGGTCTCTGAGGTGGGGGGAAATGTGGTTGTGGCTTGGGATGTCCAGAATGAGGCGGGCAGATGCGTTCTGGATTCTTTGCAGCTTTGTCAGGAGTTTGGTGGTTATTCCTACATATAGGGCGTTTCAGTAGTCCAATCAGCTGCTGATATCATCACCCTCTGTATAAGGTGGGTGTTGGACCTAACACGTTTTGCAGGGTCATCTCCCAGTTTTTGTTGGCTTGAGGACTCTGGGCACTTCACTGCTAACCAGTGCTAAAGTGCATCTGCTTACTGTATAAATTGTATTGGTGATTGGTGGTAGACCTGGCATCCTTAGCGTGGTCTCATCTATTTTTTTTGCCTCTGCTTCCGATGTTGTGCTGTTTTTGGTACTCTGGGCACTTTACCCCAGGTGACCAGTGTTGATGTGAAAATGCTTCAGTAAACTATGTGTAATTGCCTTTTCCATAGTTGGCACATCTGATTTACTAGTAAGTCTGAAGCAGGATCCTGATTTACCTTATAATGTCTCAAGTATGTCTGTCCCACACCCAGAGCATGAAAGCTATGATTGGCCCTGTTAGACACATACACAGTAGCTTGCTTAAATTGCCTAGACTGCGTGATTATATATCTATATCTATATCTATATCTATATCTATATCTTCACTGATGGTAGGCCTTATGCCTCCCTGAAAGCATTATAGACATTATCTCTTAAGACCATGAACCTGTAAATCAGTAATTTCTTTTCTTATCAGCAGGATGTTTGTCTGCTAGCTTATACGAAACAAAGACAGCTACATGGCGTGACAGTAGAAATTAGACAATCTTGAACTGTGATTAACTTTTGTGCAATATGTAACTTCTGCTTTTTTTTAAATAAAAGTTGTTTACAACAAAATTTTCTAGACTCCTGCAGACTTGCGGTTAGCAGCTCCTCAAGATGGTATAAATGCCATTTCCAATCCATTAGTTTACCACCCTGCTGACGTGAACTCTCAGCTCACAGAAGCGAGCATGCTCCCAGTTAACTGTTTTGCCTAGAATCATTGACTAAGGTTGTAATACTGTATTGTACTTAAAAGCTCTTTCTTTCTCTCTCACTTTCCCTTTACTTGCATTGCTGTGGTTTAAGAACTTAGGGCCAGATGTAGCAAGGTCCGCATTTGCAATTCGGAAATTGCGAGTCGGTGCGACTCGCAGTTTCCGAATCGCAAATTCGGATGCAGAACGGTGTCTCAGACACCGTCTGCAACTCGCTATGGGGTCGCAAAGACCCACCTCATTAATAATAATGAGGTGGGTCGCATTTTGCGACCCCGTAGCGAGTCCCTGCACTCACAGGGATGGTGGCCTGCTGAAGTCAGCAGACCTCCATGTCTGTGACTACTTTTTCAATAAAATATTTTTTTTTATTTTGCAGCCCGTTGTCCTTAAAGTAAAACGAGTTGCAAAATAAAATAACGAAACCATTTGTTTTCGTTTTTTCAGTGTAGGCAGTGATCCATGGGACCACTGTCTGCTCTAAAAAAAACTTTTTGCCAACATTCACAAAGGGGAAGGGGTCCCCTGGGGACCCCTTCCCTTTTGCGAATGAGTTACCACCAGTGTGACACTGGTGGTAACTGAAAATTGCTTTGCGACCGCATTCGCAGTCACAAAGCAATTCTGCATTGCGATGCGAGTCGCAAATAGGAAGGGAACACCCCTTCCTATTTGCGAGTCGCATTTACAATTTGCAAGTCGGTACCGACTCGCAAATTGTGAATGTGCATCGCAGAAGGCTGTTTGGATGGTGGAAACTGCTTCCTACATCTGGCCCCTAGTATATTGGAGGTTTTTCTCTTCATCTCAAAGGTGTCGTTTGACACTTGTTGCTTATTAGATTGCTTAGCATCAAGGATCAAAAAGAAATGTGTCCTTTATGACATTTATTGTTTGAATTATTTCTTCAATAAATTGTGTCATTCCAAATCAGGTCCTGCAACTCTCACTTGTATTCCTTTATTTTAGATAGCACATTTGTGTGGCAAGTTGTGGTAAAAAAAAATCACCCTCCAATGTCTGGCGACCACGAAGGGACGTAGATAGGACTTTACAGACTACATGAAGAGGAAATTTTCCCCTGTGGCCACAGCTGGCGATTGCCTATGTTGCCTCTTCTGACTCGAGTGACGGATGCACATGGGTAAGCCAAAGAGTGTTTGTTTTTCTCTCTGCCTTGCCCCGGTGTGTCACAATGTGGTCGGTTGAGAACATGCTGAGGTAGCGCCACCTAAACCACGGCTTCTTGTACTCTGGTGTCTTGCCACGACAAAAAGCCTTTAATTAAAACACGTGAGCAGACACTGAGCCAGGATTTATTGTTTATTTTGTATTTGTAGTTTGGTATTTTGGGTTCCCGTGCACAGTCTTTTAAATAGTGTTTCCTTCATATCGGTTGTCATGTATAAGATAGGGATTGCTTGTTTCATTGGTCTGACAGTGAGATCAAGGCATGCAAGAAGATGGGGCTGAAGTAGCAAATCCCTCATGTTTCTAGAGACATGCCAGTATATCTCCTTTGATAACTGATGAGGCATGCTATGCACCTATTTAATTAGTATAAATAGGCAAGGGGATTAGCAATAGTAAGATTTGATATACCCAGCTATTTGCGAGTTCTGAAAGAGTCAGACCTCAGACTTCTTACCGGAGTTTGTCAAGTTAGGTCTTGTGACTGACAAGGAGGGCTAAGAAAACATTAGCCACTCAGCCTTAGTATCAAGTGCTCGACAGTTCACATCTTGTGACCGATAATGGACTTTTTTAGTGTTATAAAAGTATTAGTAAATCTTAAGCGTCTACGGACAAGAGCTAAAATAAGTTAACAAACCAATAAAAAAGCAATAAATTACTGTGTGAAATTCTTTCGCATTTAACCAGAAGCCTTTTAACTGCGTAGTTGAAAAGAGGAAGTGCTCCATTTTTCAAGAACGGCTTGGTCGTAGTTTCCTGTTTCCCCTGGGTGAAGTACAAAGAAACGTTTAAATCTTAACACTTTTTTGTATCTATCTATGCTTTCTCTTTTCCTCTCTTTTAAAATCGATATCTGGAGCACTTACTCAATGCTCTATTCTTGGGATACAAATTTTCCTGTATCTTTTAGCGAGAAATAATCCAGGTGTATAACTGAGGAAAATATATGTTGTATGTCTGCTCAGTTATTGCATTCTGATAAATGTATGCAGTTTCTTGTTAGGCTGAGCTCACGCCGCTGCCCAGTATCCCTGCTCACGGTGTATTGATAGAATATAAACGCTTGAAAAACATTATATTGTTATATTTAACTCAAAGTGGGTTCCTGTTAAAAGGAAACATGTGGGAGATAAAAGAATAAATTCACCGGTGGGAGGAAATAGTTAACAGAGAATTCTAAGAACAGACATAATGAGTAATAACATTAACGAAATAATAGAAGTGGCCCTATATTCATTCCACAATAGGCTGGTTGCTGTCAACAATCAAATATAATACGTCCTATAACTAAATACCAAAATGACATACTGTCAATAGCTTGGAATATATATACTGGGGCTAAATTTAACTGCAACTACAGAAGTAAGGGTGTCTATACTAACCGTGACCGACTATTACCACTGGATAGTGCAGATACACCAGCCAAGCGCAGCCCTGTGGTACGAGATACGACATTCTGATCTGGGTTGGCCAAACTACTCACAAGGGTCTGCTACGGAGGACGGCTGGGAGCACCTCACAGCTTCTTTGTACTCCCCTATTTCCCTGGTGTTAATTTACTTCCATGTGGATTCCTCCACTGGGCCCGATTACACTGTGGGGCCTGTAGAGAGCCTAGCAGGTAGATACCACTGCCCCTGGCTTTGCCAACATCTCGCGCGCACATAACTCTGAGGCAACGGTAGAACAAACCACTCCTCAGGAATCACACTTAACAGGCTCAAGGGGCCAGCAACAAGCAGGAGAGCAGTCACCTGTTTTAGAAGTAAATTACACCTCTCTAGGAGATGCTAGGGAATGAGCGCAGCACTAGCGGACTTCATAGGACCACAGATTGTCATATACCTTACTAACGACCACATTGTTGGGTTCTCTCTAGGGCACCCTTCCTCATTTATCCTGGTAACACCCTTGACTAGCTCTGTCCTCTTGACCGTATTCCACGTTTTAGGCATTGATATCACACACTAGCAACAGGTGCAACTGACAGTAGTCCCCACCTACATTACCTAGTTATATGCAAACACAGCTCTGTAGTAAAAACATCAGTACGGGCACTCAACTGCAGCATAAAACCAAGAATTTCACAGAGCAAGAGCAGCGCTTAAACATTGCAGGGAGTTACACAAGCATACAAAGAACTTGACACACCCCTGGCCGCCTGAAGGCACCTTTGATTGTGCTACATTAGAACATGCCACCAAATTCTTCGAGGCCAAGTAGTCAGGCAGCACGCTTCAAAAACACAGACGCTTTAGCATTTTGGCACATCTTTAAAGAAGGTGCTGTCCATACATCGATGCCTATGGCCCCACCTGCATATCATGCAAGCAACTGCATACCTAGATTATTCCCCAACCTCAAATGACAAGGCAGCTGCTGGCTTCACGGATATCAGATGACCCTTCTCCTCCCCAAACTTACGACACAACAAACAAGATGCAAGTACGGAAGTCTTTTAGTGACTCCGGCCCAGGGACAGAAGCAGTAGCTTCAGGCCTACCAGGTCCAATAGGTGCACAATTTGCTTGAAACTCACACCAACACTGATTAATGTGACATAGGATGATGAGGAGTGCGATAACGCCTCAGACATATCACAGGCAGCTTCTCACACCACACTCCGCTCTGGTTCCAATGTCTCCTTTGGAGGCAAACAGCCACACCTTTCAGACCAGCCCCACAAACACCACGTGCAGGTGCAATCAACCAGTGCCCTGCCCCTGAGTGAGGAGGGAGCACAGGTCTTGGCCACCCAGCGACTGTGGAAATGCGATGAGGAGTTCCCAGACCACCCTAGCCCCCTTAGATTCAAACAAATGGAGACATGGCCGAGCTGAGGAGTGGTGTGGAGAATTTGACATATGACAACATCAACATTAGTGAGTTTAAGACAGTCACCCAGTCCCAGGGATGATGGGGCGGAGTCATCAGATGAATGTCACAAGCACTAGAGAATTTGAAACTCACTTCATGAAATTATTGGTGGAGCAGGCACTCTATCAAATACAAAAAAAGTCAGGGAGCTCACAAGCGCAAAGATTCCCGTACCGTATTGAGATAAGAGACAGCGAGGTCATTCTGCAAAACTATGATCCCACTCCCCCAGGGGCACAATGCACAGCCATCATAGGTAGTCACAATGGAATTTCGACTCAAGAGCAGTCAAATGCACTGCAAACATTATTACCACTGAGGAAACACTACAGGCTACTTGCCTGATTCCACCTGTGATCCCATGTACACCAAACCAGACAAGGCGCACCTACACCAGGATGAACAGAAAATTAAGAAGCAAAGAAAGCCTGAAAGAGAACAACTGGCAGTCTTGGAAACACATGGGCATCCTGACGACATGTCTTACAACATCTTTGGGATGACCCTAATGCGTTCCACCAGTCAAAGAAATTGCTTTAACGTGATGCTCAGTAAACAGGTCGCTTCACAAGACAATGACCTAACACCAAATGAAATAGTCACCCTAGGGGAAGGCAGCGACTTGTATGTCATTCCCTTCACCGACGATTTGGCTGATTGGACGGAAGGTCTCGCACCACAAATGACCCCTTGGCCACGAGATTGGTCCACGGAATATGGCCACAGCTGAAGACTATCTTACACGCGGTGGGCGGCGACGAATGGGATTATCCTTACATGAGAGCAGGTTTAAAGGTCTGACAGAAATATGCTCATAAAATTCGACCACACGTGACCTATAGTAGCAAGTACTGTGGTAACACACCAAATGCCCCTACTGTTTGAAAACGCACATGACCCCTGAGTGTATGTCACTTTGCCACAAATGGACAAGGACAATTTGAAGAAACAACTCCGCCACTAACAGAAGGTGCGGGCAAATGGATTGCAGCCTTAGAAGAACACACCGCCGGTGTCAACCTTGCGGTTGGTTACATAAAGAGTCTGCTTATCTCCCTGATCCGAGAGGAAGGAGATAAAATATATTAACAAAAATAAACAATAAGCTTGCACTTGCTGATTCGCAGTGCGATGGTGCTTCATTCAATAAAATAAGAGTACGCCTGTGGACCTTGTTGCACCGCAAATTCCCCAAAGTCCCAGACATAGGTTCTCTCATGTCCCAAACAATGCAACCATTGAAGATCCAGCACAGTACATCTCTAGACCCAAAGAATAATGGCATCAGGAGTTGGGGGAAAAGTGGAATGCAACCTGAGGGAACTGTAGGTTCTTCTATCACACAGTAAAGAAGGGATTACCCACTGACGTGCAGGAGAAACAAGATGGGATAGTGGCCCTGGAAAGTAAACCGTGGCCCGAAATACAAGATCATATTCATTTCTGTAGGAAAAAGTATCAACAGGACAGAAACAGACAGTTAACAATTGAAAATGCAGCTACCAAGCTAGTCCTGCAGAAATTAAATAAGAAACAAAATGCACCAGACAGTCATGCTCTCAACACCAGTTAACCAGATGACTGCCATTGAAGGGTTCTCTCAGACTGCCCGAAATGCACTGGCGGGCAACGCACAGGGAGTTGTATCATACATGCAGCCACGGCCCACTTATAGCAATGAGTCACAGCAGCCACACTATGGCGGCCAGCAAAATAGGGCCGGATACACAGGAGCGCAGGGCAGAGGACGAGAGCAAGGTCAGCGAAGAAATAGAGAGCAACCAGGACTCCCACTATGCTATTGTTGTCAGAAGGTTGGCCACTTCCAAAGAAATTGTCGTACCAAAATGCAAAACAAAGAAGGCAGCGGGTATGGGGCATCTCCAGACCTCTGCCCAGTCCACTCAGCCGCAGCCAATCCAGACCCAAAAAATATACTCCTACGTCCCATCAGTTCAGCAACAGCCTATATAACAATAAAAAAAACACACCTTCAGACACCTGCAGTGGCCCAACAGGTGCCAGTACAGCAGATACAAGCACCAGTGCAGCAATAACTGACACCCATATTCCAGATGATGCCCCAATCACCGTCACCACAAACAACCACGCACTTACTTGTGCCTCAATGGGGCACGGTGGTTCCTTCAAGCAATTCATTGCACAGGGTATCATTCAGCAATACCAGACAGGAGGATAAAATTGTTAGGACAACCCACAGACAACTCGTGTGCCCATTTTTGTCATGTACAACAAATGTTGAGAAGGACCCCAATGTCTTTGCCACAATAAACAACAAAACTTACAGCTTCCTCATTGACACAGGTGCTGCTTACTCCTGTATATGAGGAGGAACACTGCCCATTTCAGATCAGATGACGGGCACACATGGGTTTTCTGGAGCAATAGCTAGGGTCCCTTTCACTAAGCCAGTACCAATTGAAATAGGAGGCCGCTTTCTGGAGCAACCTCTACTCTACTCACCACAATCACCAGTAAACCTTCTGGGACGTGACCTTATGGCAAAACTGAACATGACTATCCACTTCGATGAGGACGGTACCATGACCTGCTCCCTTCCTGGCATGCCTTGGGCCAGAATAATGGCAGTTACAGTGGACTCCTTGACAGATCAGATAAGGGCCTGCCCGGTGGATGAACAAGCATTCTCCGCTGCATCACACATTGATGCAACCACACCGGAACTCAAAGGCCGCACTGTACAACTGCCAAAAGAGTTCATCTTTCAGCCACAATCATGGATTCTCCAAGTACAAGAGAAACAGATGGTTTAGACATACACTGCCTCAAAATAACACCTACATACGGAGCCTTTCAAGCTTTTGACGGCAGCACCCGTATGTAGGCCTGCGCCATTTTTATTCAACCAGGAGGGTTAGTGAGGGACATTCTAGAGAACCAACTGTTTGGACCTGCGTAAAAGTATTCCAAAAGTGAGATTTTTTATCAAAATGAAGTACCCCTGTCAGTGACAGTGGAAATAAGGACACCCACTCCTGCCGCGCAATTTGATACCGTACGCGACACTGACTTAGCTCAAGTACCTAGCAATCTTTGGACCACTGGTCCGAATGAGGTCAGCCTCATTCACTCTGCTACCCCATTCAGAATAACTCAAGCCAGGCACCATTCTGGCCAGAGTACGCCAGTATCCATTGTCCAAGGAAGCAGTGGAAGGCATTGCCTCCACCATACAAGCATTACTGAATCAGGGAGTCCTCTATCCCTGCACCTCTCCATGCAACATCTGTCTGTTCCCCATGCGCAAAGCAAACACTAACCAATGGCATTTCGTTCATGATCTCCTCCCCCTCAATAACAGTGATACCAGAATTTCCAATTGTCCCGGACCTTTTTGTGATTCTCACGAATATTCCCCCGGACACAGAATACTTCTGTCGTCGACCTAAAAAATGCTTTCTTCCGTGTTCCATTGCATTCTGAGATCCGTATTTGACATCCTTCACATTTTGCAATACCCAAATGAGCTACACACGCCTACCACGAGAGTATTGTGAATCCCCCAGCATCTTTAACAGAGTTGTGAAAGATGACTTATCCAATTTCCAATGTTAAAGCACTTTTTTTGAAGTATGTCAAGACATTCTGCTATGTAGCCCCTACGGAGCAACAATGCTACTAACAAAGCTAGCTCAGAGGTTACAAAGGTGACAAACAAACTTCAGTACTGTCAGAAAGAAGTACACTACCTAGGTCAATTGCTCTCAGCATCAGGAAGAAGCGTCAGCCCAGACAGAGGTGAGACCATAAAAGGAACTCCTGAACCACAGACAGTCAGAGATGCAGACATTTCTCAGGTTTGTCAATTATGTTAGTCAGTAGGTCTTTGATTTTTCCACCATCACTTCCCCACTGCTGAAAGCTGTGAAATTATCCAAGGACAAACACGACAAAATAGACTAGACACCTGACATGAGGACAGCTTTCACACAGCTAAAGAATGAAATAAAAAACGCAACTGTTAGGGTCCCCGGACCACTCAAAATAATTCTACCTGTTCACTCATTGCGACAGTCAGGTCATGATAGCAGTCCATACACAATACCCCATGGGGCACAAGCCCATTGCTTATTTCAGTGGCATGATAGACTCCGTGATGAAAGGACACTACCCTTGTGAACAAGCTCTGGCAACAGCAGCATTCACAGTTGAGAAAAGCACCACAATAGTCATGGGTTCCTCACTGACACTGTAAACTGAGCATACTGTGTTTGCAATAATACAGAAAGCTAAGACAACTCTTACTACACAAAGAGTATCAGGTTACAAGGTCATGCTATCACTGCCATCCCTGAAGGTTGTCAACTGTTACACAGTGCATCCAGCAACATTTTTTTGCCCAGCCAATTGCCAGAGCAGAAGATGACACTCGTGATTGTGGTACATGCTCACCAGATGAGTCAGGAGCAGCAAAAGAAGACCCATTGCCAGGCAGTACTATATACTTTGTTGATGGATCTACCATTGATCAAGAGATCAGATATACAGGAGCAACAGTAGTTTGTGCATGACAGAAGGACTCCTCTGATTCTCTAGACATTGTACAACAAATTACATTGGCTTCACATTATTCAGCACAAACAGCAAAGCTGGTGGCATTAATTGCCGCCTTAAACAGTGGGGCTGAGGATCACATCACTATTTATTCAGACTCTGAATATGTCACGACAACAACGCATTCCAGCATTTTGTACTGGAAAAGGTGGGGCTTCCTGTAATCGGACGGTATACCAGTCTGCACAGACAGTTACTTGTGGAACTGATTGATGCACTAACACTTCCAGCAGAGGTAGCTGTAGTTAAATGCACAGCCCACATGAATGGCCAAGACTTAGGGGGTCATTTTGACCCTGGCGGTACGAGACCGCCAGGGCTAAAATGACGGAAGCACCGCCAACAGGCTGGCGGTGCTTCCAGGCGTATTACGCCCGCCGGGGCCGGCGGTATTCCGCCACTTTTGCCCCGGCAGTGATAATCTGCCTGGGCAGTGCTGCTTGCAGCGCTGCCCAGGGGATTACAAGTCCCCGACCGCCAGCCTTTTTCTGGCGGTCTGCACTGCCAGGAAAAGGCTGGCAGAACGGGGACTCGTGGGGCCCCTTGGGGCCCCTGCACTGCCCATGCCACTGGTATGGGCAGTGCAGGGGCCCCCTGACAGGGCCCCAAGCGGCTTTTCACTGTCTGCTATGCAGACAGTGAAAAGCACGATGGGTGCAACTGCACCCGTCGCACGCCCGCAACACCGCCGGATCCATTTGGAGCCAGCTCCTATGTTGCAGCAGTGATCCCCGCTGGGCCGGCGGGCGGAAATCAGGATTCCAGCCGGCAGGCGGGCGGAAACCAGGATTCCAGCCGGCAGGCGGGCGGAAACCAGGATTCCAGCCGGCAGGCGGGCGGAAACCAGGATTCTGCCCGCTGGCCCAGCGGGAATCTCCAAATGGCCGCGGCCGCACAGTGGTCAGATCTTGGCGGGCAGCTGATGCCGCCCGCCAAGGTCGTAATGACCCCCTTTGTCTCTAGATGCCACAAACTACACTTGACTTCTCACCTCAGGATGCAGGATTGGAGAAAACACCCGGTCTTCTACAGGTTCTGGGTAATCCCAGATAGGGGTGACTTTCTAGTAGCCACGGTGCCTCTTGATAGGGATCGCTAAAGAAGACCGTACCCTCCAGAAGGAATTCCAGAGGAAAAACCCCCAAGAACTGGGGAAAAACCTCAAACAGGAACTCCTAAAAAAAGAAAAACAGGACTTGAAAACAGGAAAAAACAAGTAAAAAAATACTCCAAGGCAAAAAACAGGACCGATGAACAGGAGCGAAGAGCACAACCAAAGGGAAGTGTTTGCTACGCAAGGTAGAGCAAGACTGAGTGGCTTATATACTGAAGGGGAAGTGACATCACAGGAAATAAAAAGAGCACCATTTTAATTGGGAAAAAGCCCATAAACAAGAATAGGGAAAAAAGGCAGTATATAAGAAAGAGCATGCTGGGAAATATAAACAGGAAGAAGACAAGATGGACACAGACAAGAACATGAAAAAGGCAGAGTACTGAGGCAAGGAAAAAAAAAAAGACCAGAAGAAAACTACCACCGACCGGGGAGATGAAAGTGCCTTACAGTAGGTAAGGGCAACGCGACCGGGAGCGCAAAACACACGTCCAAAGACGCGTGGCCAAAGTGACCAGAAAACACCGGGAACGGCGCTCAGAGAATCGGCAGTGTGTTCTGACCGCAGAAGGAAAAAGACAGTCGAGGCGCGACGTTACAGTAGGTCCACTAGAGGCAGTGCTCTGACAGACTTGGCAGCTAAAACCGCAGCTAGGGGGCACCCACCTGCGGAATCAACAGAAGCACAGCAAGTCCCCATCCTGCTAGCTCACAATTTACCAGCTACAGAACAAAGCAATGGGAATGATGAGGAAACAGCACTTGACCCCACTCCCCCAACACATCATTGATGACACACAACCATACAAGCACATTGCACACTTACATCTTAGAGAAGTGCAGGAAAGTACACCAGATGAAGAGAAAGTTATGGAAGAAGAGGGGAGTACAATTAGATTCTACAGATTTCATTTACAGGCAAACTATTACAGGTAAACCTGTAAAGCAATGGGCCTTATTGCAAGTGGTGCTTGACCAGCTACATCTTCCTACACATGTATCGCAAGACAATAAGTCCATCACCATACACACTGACTGGTTTGTCCAAACGCCCATGGATTAATACAACTTTTCATCAACAAATGTCTAATTTGTCAACAATACTCACCAAATCCAACTATGAAAACAGTTGCTTCCACAATACCTAAACCAAAAGGCCCTTTCAAAGAACTCCATATTGACTTTGTCGACATGATTGACAGATGTCAAAATTACCAATCTCTCATTGTGGTAGTTTGTCCATTCTCGCAATGGATCGAAGCTGGACCATGTGTCCACTGCAATGCCAAAGCAGCTGCTAATTTTCTGCTCCGAGAGGTCGTTTCACGCTGGGGTGTGCCCGACGCGATCCGGTCAGACAACAGCAGCCATTTTGCAAACATGTACTCCCTTCTTAACCATGTTAGGGATTAGACAAGTTAACGTCAGCGTACGACCCACAAAGCAATGGAATTTGTGAGTGCCTCAATGGCCTGCTCAAAAACAAAATAAGCAAGATAAGCACAACAAACAAGAAATGGCTTTATTGCCTTCCATTTGCCCTGTTCTCACTCAGGAATTCTCCAAGTTCAGATCACCACGTGACACCCCATCAGCTTGTCACTGGACAATCAATAAATGTGTCAGTTCCATCAGCTAGACATAAAACAGATATCGAAAGTTCTTCTGAAATTGTGAAAGCTGAAATGTATTAGTATCTGTGTGAATTAACACGCGCTGCGCAGTTCCTTTCTACACAGGTATCGAAGCAGAAGGAAAAGGACTTAATCGATTCTGAGCTCCTACCTATCCGACCAGGCACACAGATCTTTGTTCGGAAGGCAGTCCACCGTTAAAAAGGATCCAAAGTTTGAAGGACCTTTTGGAGTCAGATTTTTCACCCACAGCTGTCTGCATTGCTAAAATAAAAGCATGGATCCACAGGAGCGACATTAGGGTCGACCCTGCACCACTTCAGAACTAAACGACAAACAAGGCAACTTTCACTGACTGTCCAAGAGGAGGAAAATGGCGGTCATTTTGTGGTCTACAGATTGTCGCTGCAACAGCACAGAATTACCACCTCCATCACCCCGAAAGTTATGTACATATATTGTAATAGTTTACATTTTTGTTGGAATGGCACTCGCAATATTTTACTGGTACGCTGTTTCTTCCAACAGTAGTGCTGCAAATACCTGTATTCCTCAAAGTGTTAAAGCTGTCAACACTAATATGCATTGTAGTCAACCTTCCCCTCCACAGGTTAGTTCAGGTCCCGAAGGTGGCAATTGTAATAAGGGGAGAGGTTTAAATTATTTTGCCAACAACGCCATTATTACAAATAACTGTGTATCCTGATTCCTCATCTCCTCCCCCTGTTAAAAGTACCACTGAGTTGGATGGCACCATTGATCTCACCCTCCATCCATCGCTGCTGTCTAGGCATCGTAGAAATGCCCCAACAGCTGCACAGAATGTTGCTCATGATTCCCTCCACAATAACACGTGGTATAGAGAGATGGCTGCAGTAGGGAAACAGACGACCAATTAATCCTGCTATGTCTGCTCATACATTCCCCATGCAGTAGGCGCAGAAAGATTAATATTCCCAAGAGAAGTACCACCACAACCAGCCAAATATCTTCTACATCTTTTCCTTTGCCGTATACAAGGTTTCGTACAAATAAGGAAGGCCAAAATTGCAGACCTCCCCCGGACAGGGTGAATACCACAATATGGGACAAAAATTCTGCAACATTTACCACCGTCTGACCCAGCTGAGGTTGGGAAAATGGTGGGGAAACTGTTGGCAACTAACAAAGACTTGAAGGCTCAGGGAGCATATATAAAAGACTGAGTTCTTCACATTAGCAGAACCAGAAGTGCTCTGTGTAAGGGATGTACGGACGGGAAATGCCAAAATAGAACAGTACTGGAAATAGAAGCACAAGTCTATGTGAAGGGTAGATGGAGCAAGACAGACCGGATGTGGTGCAGAGCAGCATCCTTAGGACCACCTCAGATAACAAACCAGGCTCATGGGATATTCAAGAGGAATGTGCGCAAATATGGTCCAATGAGAGTGCAGGGTATACTGAGGGCGGGGAGAAGATGTCCAAACCAAAAAAAATCCTTTAAACTAAAAAAATGACCTCTTTGCTTTCTAGGAAATGGTACAGTACCTGTGGGGCCAACTCTGGAAGCAACAGCAGCATTTTCAGTTTGGACTTGCAACATGGAACCTCCATCCTAATGGACGACTATTGGGCCTGTGGAGAACACCTTTATCTCCAACTCAATTATCTCCTTCGATTGAAATGACCATGCATTGTTACAATGGTGCACAAAGTTCACCTGAACGTCCCTGCAGCCAACATCTCCCACATCCACAGCCATCCTATGACTGGTGATGTCACCTTCCTTCATCGACACCGGCGAGGATATTACCCCGACCTATCTGACATCCCTTGTCAATTCTGGCTATTCAATGAGGCTGAAATGATTTTTGGCAGTCTCTTTCCAGTGTTCCAAACACAAGCAAATGCACGTTGGCTCCAGGTGACCTGTGATGAGGTAATGCGGGCAATCAACAGTACTAGGGATGGGCTGAACGCTATCAAGGAAGAACTGCGCCCCCTGGAGCTCATGGTTCTGCAACACCCGTATGTCTTGGACATTAACAGCTACGGAAGGTGGAGTCGGTCACAAGATTGGGAGTTCATGCTGCACATTTGTGCCGGTGAATAACGCAGAAAAAGTATCCATCACACAGGCCATGGAAAGACAATGTTTGATGAAGGAGGTGCCAAGGCAGACATTTACAAACTGGTTTGACTTTAGCTGGATTCCCTCATGGCTGTCTGCCAACGTAAAACTTATAGTGCTGGTTTGCGGCAGGCTGTTGATCCTTTGCTGTGCCATACAGATGCTACTTCATTGTCTAAAGAAGGCTGGTGCTAAAGTAGTAGGCATAAATTATGCAGGAACAAAACAACTTAATAGGGAGGACACAGCACTTTCAGACATAGTTGAACTTACAACAATCAATATGCACACACTGCAGCCTTGAACAGTTACTGAGAAGGAGACAACTAGCCCCCGACTTCCCCCTGGTAGATTTAAAACACAGGAGGATCCCATCGTAACCGTGCAGCCACCCATGTCTACACTTTATCCATCCCTCACTGATATGTCAGAAGGAGAAAATGTAGAGTTGGGGGACAGACTGCACTGCTACACCAATGACACACATTGGATGCCCCAACAGGACCAAGGGCTTGCCTAGTACACTGAAAGGGTTTTGTTAACAAATGAAGAGGAGGGAAATGAAGCAGGGTCCAGATTTACAACATAATGTCCAAAGTATGTCTGTCCCACACCAAGAGCATGAAAGCTATGATTGGCTCTGCGAGACACATACACAGTAACTTGCTTAAATTGCCTAGACTGCCTTATAGATATCCACTGATGGTAGGCTTTATGCCTCTCTGATAGCATTATAGACATGATCTCTGAAGACCATGAAGCTGTAATCCGGTCATCTCTGTTCTTGTCAGCGAGATGTTTGCTAGCTTTTACGGAACTATGACAGCCACATGGTGTGATAGCAAAAATAAGACTAACAACCTTGAACTGTGATGAACTTTTGTGCACTTTGGAACTTCTGTTTTTTTTAATAAAATTTGTTAACGACAAAATGTTCAAGACACCTGCAGGCTTGCGGTTAGCAGCTCCTCATAAAGATGGTATAAAAAAAGGCTGTTTCCAATCCATTAGTTTACCACCCTGCCGACGTGAACTTTCAGCTCGCAAAAGCGGGGGTGCTCCCAGTTAACTGTTTTGCCTAGAATCCCTGAGTAAGGTTGTAATACTGTATTGTACTTAAAATCCCTTTTTCTCTCTCTCACTTTCCCTTTCCTTGCATTGCCATGTTTTTTAAGAACTTAGTATATTGGAGGATATTCTCTTCATCTCAAAGGTGTCGTTTGACACTTGTTGCTTATTAGATTGCTTAGCATCAAGGATCAATAAGAAATGTGTCCTTTATTACATTTATTGTTTGAATTATTTCTTGAATAAATTGTCATTCCGAATGTAAGCCACGATAACTGATAAGGAATGCCATGCGCCTATGTAATTATTATAAATAGGCAAGGGGATTACCAATAGTAAGATTTGCGACATCCAGCTATTTGCGGGTTTCTGAAAGCGTGAGAACTCAGACTCCTTACAGGAGTTCATCAAGTTACGTCTTGTGACTGACAAGGAGGGCTAAGAAAACATTAGCCACTCAACCTTAGTGTCAAGTGCTCGACAGTTCACATCTTGTGGCTGATAAAGGACTTTTTTCATGTTAAAAAAGTATTAGTAAATCTGCAGTGTCTATGGACAAGAGCCAAAATAAGTTAACAAACCAATAGAAAGCAATACATTGCAGTGTGACATTCTTTCGCATTTACCCAGAAGCCTTTTTAATTGCGTAGTTGAAAAGAGGAAGTGCTCCACTTTTCAAGAACATCTTGGTCATAGTTTCCTGTTTCCCCTGGGTGAAATACAAAGAAACGCTTGTATCTTTTTAGCACTTTTTTCAAATCTATATATGCTTTCTTTTTTCCTTTTTCTTTTAAAATTGATATCTGGAGCACATACTCGATGCTCTATTCTTGGTATACAAATCTTCCTGTATCTTTTAGTCAGAAATAATCCATGTGTATAACTCTGTGTGGAAAATATATGTTGTATGTCTGCTGAGTTATTGCATTCTGTTGAATGTATGCATTTTCTGTTAATTTATTGTTAGGCTGAGCTCAAGCCGCTGCCCAGTATCCCCGCTCACGGTGTATTGATAGAATATAAACGCTTGAAAAACAGAATATTGTGATATTTAACTCAAAAAGTTGGTTTAATACTTCCTGTTAGAATGAGACCTGTGGGAGATAGAAGAATAAATTCATGGGTGGGAGGAAATAGTTAACAGAGAATTCAAAGAACACACGTAATGAGTAATAACGTTAACAAAATAATAGAAGTGACCCTCCATTCACTTCATAATAGGCTGGTTGCTGTTAACAATCAAACAAATATAATAAGTCCTAACACTGAATACCAAAATGAACTACTGTCAATAGCTTGGAATATACTGGGGATACATTTTAACTGGAACTACAGAAGTAAGGGTGTCTATACTAACAGTGCCAGAACTATTACCACTGGATAGTGCTGATATACCGTCCAAGTGTAGCCCTGTGGTACCAGATACGACATTCTGATCTGATTTAGCCAAACTACTCACAAGGGTCTGCTATGGAGGACAGCTGGGAGCACCTCACGCCTTCTTTGTACTCCCCTATTTCCCTGGTGTTAATTCACTTCCATGGGGATTCCTCCACTGGGTCTGATTACTCGGTGGGGCCTGTAGAGAGCCTAGCAGGTAGATATCACTGCCCCCAGCTTTGCCAACATCTCGCGCACATAACTGAGGCAACGGTAGAACAAACCACTCCTCATGAATCGCACTTAACAGGCTCAAGAGGCCAGTAACAAGAAGGGGAGAAGGCACCTGTTTCAGAAGCAAATTACACCTCTCTAGGAGATACTAGTGAATGAGCGCAGCACTAGCAGACTTCATAGGACCACAGATTGTCATATACCTTATTAAGGACCACATTGTTGGGTTCTCTCTAGGGCACCCTTCCTCATTTATCCTGGTAACGCCCTTGACTAGCTCTGTCCTCTTGAACGTATTCCACGTTTTAGGCATTGATATCACACAGGTGCAACTGACAGTAGTCCCCACCTACGTTACCCAGTTATATCCAAACACAGCTCTGTAGTAAAAACATCAGTATGGGCACTCCACCACATCATGTACTCAAGAATTTCACAGGGCAAGAGCAGCGCTTAATCAAACACTGCAGGGATTACACTAGCATACAAAGAACTTGACACCCCTGGCTGCCTGAAGGCACCTTTGATTGTGCCACATTAGAACATGCCACCACATTCTTAGAGTGCAAGTACTCATGCAGCAAGCTCCAAAAACACAGACACTTTAGCATTTTGGTACATCTTTAAAAAAAGGTGCTGACCATACAACGATGCCTATGGCCCCACCAGCATATCATGTAAGCGGTATGTATCAAAATATTACTGCATCCCTAGATATGTCTCCGAGATCAAATGACAAGGGAGCTGCTGGCTTCTCCAACATTTGACAGAGCAGTGAAGAAGGAAGAGGAAACAATGTCATGGACATATATACATTGGGGACTACATTAAGATTGGTTATTGGTTGATATGGATACCTGGGACTGTATGCTCATGGTAAATGTAGTAAATGTTTTCTTTGACTTTGAACCTGCTGTTTATTAAAGTGAAGAACAGAATGCATAATCCTTGCCTCTGTTCCTGACATAGAATCAACTGACAGGCTACTCATTTTGGAAGTACAACAGGAAGATATTGTAGAACTCAGTTGAGATGGTGTGACAGTAAAAATGAGACAAACAACCTTGAACTGTGATGAACTTTTGTGCCATCTGGAACTTCTTTTTTTTTTTTTTCTTTTTTTTTTACAAAAGTTGTTTACGACAAAATGTTCAAGGCGGCTGCAGGCTTGCAGTTAGCAGCTCCTCATCAAGATAGCATAAAAAGGCCATTTCCGATCCGTTAGTTGACCACCCTTCTGACGTGAACCCTCAGCTCAAAGAAGCAGGCGTACTCCCAGTTAACTGTTTCACCTAGAATCCTTGACTAAGGTTGTAATATTGTACCTAAAATCTTTTTCTGTCTCTCATTTTCCCTTTCCATGCATTGCCGTGGTTTAAGAACTTAGAATATTGGAGGCTTTTCTCTTCATCTCAAAGGTGTTGTTTGACAGTTGTTGCTTATTACATTGCTTAGCATTAAGGATCATTAAAAAAAATTGTCTTTTATGACTTTTTGTTTGAATTGTTTCTTGAATAAATTGAATACATTGTGTAATTCTGACTCAGTTCCTGCACCTCACATGTCTTATTTTAGATAGCACATTTGTGTGGCAAATTATGTGGTAAAAAAAAATCACCCTCCAACAAGTCCCTAGTATAGTGCACTAGAGGTGCCCAGGGCCTGTAAATCAAATGCTACTAGTGGACCTGCAGCACGGGTTGTGCTACCCACATGAGTAGCCCTGTAAACGTGGCTCAGACCTGCCACTGCAGTGTATGTGTGCAGTTTCAACCTGCCAATTCAACTTTTTATACATGTAATGCACCCCTAAGCTAGGCCCTAGGTAGCCCAATGGGCAGGGTGCGGAGTCTGTTAAGGGGGGGGGAGGACTTGTACTGATGTGTGTTACATGTGCTAACAATGAAATCCTGCCAAATTAGGTTTTCACTGTTGCAAGGCCTATCTCTCATGTAGGTTAACATGGGGGCTGCCTTTAAATATCTTTCAACTGCAGTTTCCCTTTGGAAGCAGATACAAATTTGGATTTTGGTGTCTCTGAACTCAATTGGAAAATACATCTTTCACTAAAGTTGGTATTTAAATTGTCAGTTTGAAAATGCCACTTTTAGAACGTGGACATTTTCTTGTTTAAACCATTCTGTGACTCTGCCTGTTTGCGGATCCCCTGTCTGGGTCAGACTGGCAGTTGAACTGTTTGTGAATCCACTCTAGACTGAGGCAAATAGGAGCTGGGGTGTATACTGCATATCCTAATGGGCCATCTGAGCTAGCGAGGAGGGAGGAGTGGTCACTTATGCCTTAATGGGCTGTGCCTGACCTCACACAATTCAGTCTCGAACCCCCTAGTGTGTGTCTGGGACCAGGCCTGGGCAAAGGCAGAACCCTGTCAGAGACTTTCCTTTGAAGTTTGTCTACTTCAATGGCAGAAAGGGGTATAAGGGTATAAGTAGTAGACACAAAACCCTAGATTTTTAGATTACTTCTGGATTCAAGTGGAACCTCTGCCAAGGAGAAGAGCTGAAGAGGAGTACTGCCCCTTTGCCTGTGACTGTGCTTTGCTGGGTTGGCTTGCAGTTACTGCTTCTGCCTGAGAAAGGACAGGCAGACTGTGGTATATTCCTACTTGTGAAGAATCGCCAAGGGCTTGGATTGAGCTTGCCTTCTGTTTTGACGTCTTAGAGCCATCCTCTGCAAGCACCTGGACTCTCTGCTGAGACTCCTGCCCTGTCAAGTAGTACCCTATCTAGTCCCAGGGCCCTTGAGAGATGAAGTTGGTAGAAAAAGGACTGAAATCCTCGCTTCGCCCCACTACCTGCAAGGAGGGTGAAAAATGAAGTGCCACCCGCTTTGTGGCTAAAAGCAAAGCTTCACCTGCATCGCGGCTGGGAGATCGATGCATCGCAGCTGGAGAAATGATGCAACACTAAATTTCAGTTGCTGATAACCACGCAAACCCCATAGCGTGGTTGTCCAACACCGTGTGGCCTGATTTCAAATGCATTGTCGCTGTGGACAGAATCATTTTGAACTTGCTTGGATCGGAGGTGCCTCATCTGGAGATCAACGTATCGCTCTCCTGCGGGAGAAACAAACGATGCATCACCTACCTGACCAGAGAAGAAATGACGCACGGCCTCAGTTGAGAGTAAGGCAATGACGCGTAGCTCCCTTTTCCAATGCCCGTGCTGCTTTATTTTTGACAGAAACCAGGTACTTTGTGTAAAAGCAATGTTTCCATTGTTTTCTACAGACTAACACTCTTCTTACTTTAAAAATTCATAACTGGACTTATACATGTTGAATTTGTCGTTTTGGTTTTGTTTGATTTAGATAAATATTGCCTATTTTTCTAAACTGTTGTGAAGTCCATTTCTTGTGTTTTCACCATGTTACTCTGTGTTGTGGTAGAAATACTTTTCACATTGCCTTTGTTTTAAGCTGGACTGGTTGTGCCAAGCTACCAAGAGAGTGAGCACGGGTTGTCTTTAAAGTGTGACTCCCTTAGCCTGACTAGATTGAGGGTCCCTGCTTGGACAGAGTGCAAACTGACCGCCACCAGAGACCCCATTTCTAACAATGGGACAACAACTTTGGGTAGTTTTAGATTGAGGCTTAGTCTCCCTAGTTATTTGAATGCTGCCACAGACTATGGGTTCTAGGCCTAACTCTATTCTTTTAACTTCTAAAGCTGGGCTTCTAAAGCCAGTCTTTTGCTTAACATTTCTTAAGCTGAGTCCTCCTCTGAGGGGCTCCTACTTCTGAGATGGAGGATCTCACCTCATGATCCTCTGCTTCACTGGAGTGTTCTTGATTTTCTTTTTGAGGGTTCCCCTTCAACCACTTGGTGTTCAGTCTTATTCTCTCACAAGATGCCTAAGCTTTTATGTGGTAGCATGTGCATCAGTGTTAATGTGGTAACATTTGCAGAGAGCCCTTAGTTGGGGGTTTCTGAGTTGGTCTATGAGTGGGTCTGAGTCAAAATGGATCTGAGTGGGTGCATGAGTGTCTAATTGAGTCTGAGCCTGACTATCTGACTCATGCACCCACTCACAGACCCACTCTGACACTCATACACCCACTCAGACTCACACACCCACTACTGGACCTAGTCAGACTCTCACTTATTCACTCACATACACACTCATACTCACCCAATCAGAAACCCACTGTGAGACTCCCATTCTCAGATCGTCATACTCACTAACCTAGATAGAAAGATAGATAAAAAGATAGAAAGATAGATAAAAAGATAGAAAGATAGATAAAAAGATAGAAAGATAGATAAAAAGATAGATAGATAGATAAAAAGATAGATAGATAGATAGATAAAAAGATAGATAGATAGATAGATAAAAAGATAGATAGATAGATAGATAAAAAGATAGATAGATAGATAGATAAAAAGATAGATAGATAGATAAAAAGATAGATAGATAGATAAAAAGATAGATAGATAGATAAAAAGATAGATAGATAGATAAAAAGATAGATAGATAGATAAAAAGATAGATAGATAGATAAAAAGATAGATAAAAAGATAAAAAGATAGATAAAAAGATAAAAAGATAGATAAAAAGATAGATAGATAGATAGAGATAGATAGAGAAATAGATAGAGAAATAGATAGATAAATAGATAGATAGATAAATAGATAGATAGATAGATAAATAGATAGATAAATAGATAGATAAATAGATAGATAAATAGATAGATAAATAGATAGATAAATAGATAGATAAATAGATACACCCAGAAACAGACATCTCATACACTCACACACCCACTAATAAACCCACTCAAACACACAGGCATGCACATGCTCAAAGACCCAGTCAGACTCATGCACCCACTCACAGATCCAGAATCTCACACATTCTCACAGATGCACTCAGACTCTCACACACCAACTCATTGACCCACTGAGCCACTTATGCACCCACTCACAGAACCACTCACAGACCCACTCAGTCACACACGCTCAGACCCAGTCAGACCCAGTCAGACTCTGCACCCATTCACAGACCCACTGATACACACACACCCACTTAGACCCACTTAGACACTCCTGCACCCACATCATCCACACACTCACAGACCCCACTCCTACTCTAACAACCACTCACAGTCACAAACCCACTCAGTGACTCCAGCACCTGCTCAGACACTCATGCATCCACTCACAGACCCTATTAGATGTCTACGCAGGTACTCAAAAATGTATTTTGACATGGAGCGAGTGAAATAAAGACCTATGAACAATAAGTGGGGTGTTGTGCATTTCATGTGTGATTTTGGTTTGCTGATCCGCAATGGAGTTGAGTCTCCAAAATATTTGTTAAAAAGAAAAATAGATTTTGTTTGAAATTTCAATAGTGTTTGGGAAAGAGGGCGGCTGTAAGAAGAGCCTTGATGATCATTGTGTAAATATGATTAGTAGACAGAAGAGTGGATGCACAGTATCAAGTTGCTAAGAAACACTATTGCCTTCATCCATGAAGTGAACACCATCTCTTCAATATGTTCCATGCATTTTAAAGTGGAGGTTATTATTAAACATAGATCCCATGTTATAGACTGAGGAATGCTGAAACTGTTCTATTAACATGTTTCCTGGCTTTGTATATCTGAACAAAATTCAGTTGACCACTTCCATTTCTGCCTCGATCATATGTTAGAGAACACCAAGGCAGTGTGAGGGAAAAGTGTCAATAACTGGCCAAAGAGCCTTAATTAGGATTTCCAGTCTTATTCCAGTCAGTGTGTCCATGTTATTACCACCACCGTGCACAATCATGAGGTGAGAGGGTTAGGAATCCATGTTTTCAACCAATGGAAGCAATTTGTGCCACTTTTAAACCGCTCTGTCCAACCGACGTAATATCCACTTTAGGCAAACTCAGGCCCCTGTCAATGCCATTCTTTCTAGCATACTCACTAACCCAAAAAACATAGCTAGGACCTACAATCCACACTCATATTGAAAGGAAGGGGCAGTAGCATACAAAAGGCGGCAGCAGCTCAATGAGGGAGTTTTCAAGATGTGCAGTGGTTAAAATGGAGGGCATCACCTGGTTTAAAAAAAACACAAATTTCATTGGATGTAGAAACTACATTGGTAGATAAAAATAGGTTGTGATTTAAAACATTAAGGCCCTCATTACAACATTGGTGGTAAATGCTGCCTACCGCCTTGCTGACAGCCGCCAACATACCATGACCGCAGCGGTACACTGCTGTGGGTATTATGACCCACACATAGAAATCCGCCACTATACAGACACCCACACAAGTCAGCCAGACCAAAGGTCAGTGATCAATTAGTAGTACCAAAACCCACACCGTTAGGCCAACAGAAATACGCCCACAGTATCAGGACCCATGAATCACCGCAGTGGTCTTTCAATCGCAGAAAACAATTGGCAGAACACACCGCTGCGCTCAAAATATACACACACTAACAAAATGACACCACATCGGACAATTCAAACTATACACACCCGACACATCCACACACCACACCCACACATCCACACCACTATAAAACACCCACATTACCCACAACCCTTTCAATGAAAATAAAGATTGCCAACAGAGAGAGAGACAAGCCAGGAGCACCCACTCAATCTGAGCCACAGAACACCATCACCCATACATCATCCACGCACCTCACAACACACCCCCAACACAGCACCCCACACACCCTCCTCACACCACATCCGAGGTACCCCAAAGACACCCCAGGTTTTCAGAGGATGAGCTAAGGGTCATGGTGGAGGAAATCGTCCAGGTAGAGCCACAGCTATTCGGAGCACAGGTGCAGCACACCTCCATAGCTAGGAAGATGGAGCTATGGCGAAGAATAGTGGACAGGGTCAACGCAGTGGGACAGCACCCAAGAAATCGGGAGGACATCGGGAAGAGGTGGAATGACCTATGGGGGAAGGTGCATTCCGTGGTCTCAAGACACCACCTTGCAGTTCAGCGGACGGGCGGCAGACCCCCACCTCCTCCCCCACAACTAACATGGGAGGAGCAGGTCTTGGCAATTCTGCATCCTGAGGGCCTCGCAGGAGTAGAGAGAGGAATGGACTCTGGTAAGTCAAAGCTTAACTATTACATCCCCCACCCTACCTGCATGCCATCACATACCCCCACCCTCATCCTCACCCCCATCACTCCAACTCCTCACAAATGTCCCAATATCACAAACCATCCATCCCAACACCAAGCCCTGCATGCAACAAAGCATGGATACCCAGCACCAAAGCATGGTCACTGCACATACCCATACATCCCCCTAAACCATCATCACACAAGGTCACACACAGGAATGCAAACACTGGGGTACACAGTCACCCACCCACTGCACACCACGCCACACAGATGTAAAATCATCCGGGTAGAGCCACAGGTATTTGGATCACAGGTGCAGCAGATGTCCATTGCAAGGAAGATGGGGCTATGGCAGAGAGTCGTGGACAGGGTCAACGTCGTGGGACAGCACCCCAGAACCAGGGATGACACAAGGAAGAGGTGTCACGACCTATGGGGGAAGGTGCGGTCCATGGTTGCAAGACACCAGTTAACTGTACAGAGGACTGGTGGTGGACCCCCACGTCCTCCCCCACAACTAACATGGGAGGAGCAAGTCTTGTCGATCATGCTTCCTGAGGGCCTGGCAGGAGCAGGAGGACTGGACTCTGGTAAGTCAAATCTTTACTATTATATCCCCTACCCTACCTGCATGCCATCACAAACCCCTACCCCTACCCTCACCCCATCACTCCACCACCTCACATACCCCACTATCACAATCCACCCATCACAAAACCAAGTCCTGCATGCAACACCAATGCATGGATACCCATCACAGATCTGCATGGACACCCATCACTAAAGCATGTACATTAGAGAGAATTGCCTTGCCCACAAAATCACAACTCAGACAAGGCAAAGCTGACAGAGCAAATCACAACCATACAGGGAAACACACCCATGCACAAGATGTCACATGCAGATACAATAACACTGCATTTACATCCCCACAGGACCCCCACTCAACGTCACCACAGAGGTGCCACCAACATCCAGTTCCCCCCCACCACCCCCCAGAAGAGGGGCACACTGATGACAGCAGCTCTGCATGTCTGAATCACGATGACCAACCTGGCCCATCAGGGACCTCTGGGCAGTCAGCTACCCTGCCACAGTCCCAAACCACCAAAGTGCTTCCCCCCTCAGGAAACACCATCACAGCACCCACCCAGCGTGCCCATACCTATGTCCCCACGGCACGTCAATCAGCAGTGTTTCCACCACTACAGTGACAGCAGGCAACCCCACAAACCCAAGACAATCAGGGACCTGTGGTCGGTGGGCATACAGTTCAGGGGACAGAGGCACAGAACAGGGAAACTGGGAGGACTGCTGTGCGCCAGAGGGAGGACAGGCCCAGGAAACCCACTCTCCATGAGGCACTTGCAGGGATCCTGGGAGCATACCACCATTCCCAGGAGACGTTGGGCTAGATACTGGCCAAGTTGCAGGAGACCCAGCGGCTGCAGGAGGGACAGTACCTGCAAATCAGGGAGGACCTCAAACACATCCACACCATCCTGGTCACCATTGCAGGGGTGCTGGCTGACATGGCCAACACCATGAGGGAGGCAGTGGCACACCAACAGGCCCCTGACACTAGCCACACCGAAGAACAGCCCTCCACCTCTGCCGGCGCTAGTGGACAGGAGGCCCCGCCACAGGACCAACAGGCCACCAGCACCCCACCCCCTGCAGAAGGAGAACTACCACACAAAAGGTCCCTGCGATCCAGGCAGAAGCCAGAGAACATTGCCAAGACCCCCACCAGGAAAAAAGACTCTCCTGATTGTCACCCTGTCCACCTTGAACTGCCATTGCTCCTCTTCCTATACCTGTTGGACAATGCACCTGTGATACAAAGACTGGACTCTATCTGGACATTCCTCCACCATCACCCCAGCCCATTGACCACCCATCCTCCACATCTTAGCACTTAAACACCTTTGGAACAAATACAACTATGGAGTCTGTCAATTGATTGAAATATTTATCAGTCCAACAAGCTGCAAACATTTCACCTCATATGTACAATAATATATACATTGATATGACCTGCAGTGGGCAGCACTAAACACACCAGGAGCCAGATATTTATCAGTCCAACAAGCTGCAAACATTTCACCTCATATGTACAGTAATATATACATTGATATGACCTGTAGTGGGCAGCACTAAACACACCAGGAGCTAGAGTGGCCCACAGATCTGAAAATAGAGATGCCAAAGGGAACAGTAAGTGGCCATAGACATAGGGAAAACAGGCTGCCATGTCCAATGTCTAACACAAAACTGCAATGGAAAGTGAAGTTAGTGTCTTCACTGTGTGTCACTGGAAGTACTGTTGTATGAGTGAGCTTCTGTTAACATAGTCTTCCTCTGCCTCTTCCTCACTGTCCACAGGCTCCACCGCTGCAACACTACCATCCCCAGGCTCATCTTCCTGCAGAAAAGGCACCTGGCGTCTTAAGGCCAGGTTGTGCAACATGCAACGATGATCTGGCACACCTTGGGTGAGTAGTACAAGGATCCACCGGTCAGATGGAGGCATCAGAACCTGGCCTGCAGGAGGCCAAAGGTTCTCTCAATTATCCTCCTTGTTCACCCATGTGCCTCATTGTAACATTCCTCTGCCCTTGTCCTGGGAGTCCTCATTGGGGTCAGTAGCCATGAGAGGTTGGGGTAACCAGAATCACCTGCAAATATCTGAGGGATACCTGTTAGACATACACTCACCCGTAGGGACAACCCTACACCCATATACATCAACTGGGTGGGGACCATGGCTCACCTATTAGCCACACCCGGTGCCTCTGGAGTTGCGACATCACACATGGAATGCTGCTATTCTTCAAGATAAAGGCATCATGCACAGAGCCAGGATACTTGCCATTCACATGCGAGATGTACTGGTCCGCCAAACACACCATCTGCACATTCAGAAAGTGATAGCTTTTTCTATTCCTGAACATTTGTTCATTCCTCCGGGGGGGGGGGGGGTGTAGGTGGGCAAATGCTATATGTGTACCATCAATGGCACCAATGATGTTGGGGATATGTCTCAGGGCATAAAAGTCAGCTTTCACTGTGGCCAAATCCTCCACCTGGGGGAATACAATGTAGCTGCACATGTGTTTTAGCAGGGCAGACAAAACTCTGGTCAACACGTTTGAGAACATAGGCTGTAACATCCCTGATACCATGGCCACTGTCTCTTGGAAGGAACCACTTGCCAGGAAATGGAGCACTGACAGGACCTGCACTAGAGGAGGAACACCTGTTGGGTGGTGGATAGCTGAAATCAGGTCTGGCTCCAATTGGGCACACAGTTCTTGGATTGTGGCCCTATCAAGTCTGTAGGTTAGGATAATGTGTCTGTCCTCCATTGTCGCCAGGTCCAGAGGTCTGTACGCAGCAGGATGTCTCCATCTAATATTCCTCCTCAGCATTTGAAGTCTAGGGAGAAAAATGGTGAGCAGAGGGACATACTCACACATCTATTGAATTAATAATGCATTTCTTCCTTTACAGAAACAGTATGTGAATTTGAGAGTCAGTTGATGTGCCAATGTCTGCTGTGACGCAGTTATGTGCCATGCCCTGTGCCCCCTTGAAATGGAGGCTGCCTGACCTTTGTGGAGAGACAAGTGGAAATGAGGTAATTCTGCTGGTGTTGTGCGCCGTAGTGGTCGGCAGTCAATGAACACCGCGCAACTTTGCATTGGTTAACAGTGTGTGTCAGCCTCATGTAAGGGGGGCTGAGGGGTCCTGGGCAGAGTGCTGCATGTATGGTGGTCAATGTATGGTGGGCCAGGAGTATGACTGTTTGGATGGTATGACTAATCCTTTTTCTGCTGTCTGTTCCCTGCAGGTCAGCGCACATCAGAAAGAGGGTATTTGGCGTGCCATTGCCAAGGAGGTGCGGACCCTTGGGGGTCTTTGACAGGCGGAGCAGCAACTTCCGCAAACGCTGGGAGGACCTGTGCCGCTGGGTAAGGAAGACGCGAAGGCCCAGCTGGGGTTGGCCTCCCAACGAGGAAGGGGTGCCCGTTGTGCCCTGAACCCCCTGATATTTGCATCCTGGCGGTAGCCGATCCGGAGTTGGATGGGCACTGGAAGGCATCACAGAAGCCACAAGGGGATGAGTACAGATTAAGATTCTTGACTTGGCACGCCTTAAGATGTTACCAGGGTGGGGGATGTGGGTGCCCCTCAGCCAGGAGCGAACATGGCAGGGTAGGCTCTGAAGAACTCAAACCCCAATACTGTTAGTAGGCATCTACTACTGGGCAGGGTCCTGTGGGTAGCCGTCTGAGGCTGCAGGGGAAGGGCTGGAGCCTCCCCTCACCACTGGCAGCACCGCCACCTGCACCACTGCCAGCTGCAGCAGCCCCAGGTGAAGGGCTGGAGCCTCCCCCCACCACCGGCAGCACCCCCACCAGCACTGGCACTACCACCACTGTGCAGCCGTAGCCGCCGGCAGATGGACTGTAGTCCTTCCTCCATGGGGTATCATGCATCCTGGCCACTGCAAATCTAGTGGCTGACACCCAGTTGAGGGTCTGACCTTGCCCTATCCAGGATGAAGCACACCCCCTCCAGAACCAGTGGAAAAAGTCAGGCACTCACCTTATCCTTGACAGAATGAAGCACACTGGGCACCATGCCCCCTCCAGAACCAATGGAAAAAGGCATCCACTCACCCTATCCTTGGCAGGATGAAGCACAGTGGGCACAAAGCCCCCTCCAGAACCAATGGAAAAAGGCATCCACTCACCCTATCCTTGGCAGGATGAAGCACAGTGGGCACAAAGCCCCCTCCAGAACCAGTGTAGGAACCACCCACTTTAGAGACTGTGGCTTTACACTCCCCACGACCAAGCAGTGGGCAAGGAGCCCTCTCCAGGAGCAGTGGCGGTGTATCATCTTCCGGCTGAGGTGCCCCGCCTTCCCCATCCCCCTCAGGTGCCTGTGTGTTTGACCTGATGCCCCTGCAGTGTTCTCGTCATATTGAGGCAGGAGTCAAGTGTGGGCTCAACCTATGTTTTGGCCCAGTGGGCCACGGACATTTTGAGTGGACATTGTCCCGCCTTTTGTAAATATTATATATTTTGTAAATACTGTTTTTGAATTCTAAATATATTTATAACTATTCCTAAAATAAAACACTAATTTGACTCCATTCCATTTGTCTTTGCGTTCTTCCTGAGGGTTACGGGGTGTATATGTAATATTGTATGTGTTTGTTTGTATGTATGGTGGTGGGGGTATTTCATGTTTCGTGCGTGTGTCACTTTCTCCACCCCCGTGTGCAGTACTCACCATGGTCATCTTCGCCGGCGTTGTTACTCCTGGTATATGAGCAGATACACCAGCATGGCAAAGACATGTAGCTCGATGGTGTCCTGGTTCTTCCTTGAGTCGAGAGGTGAGTAGTTTCCCTTCAGGACACTGTTTCCACCATGCTTTTGATGGCGTTGGTACCACCCTAGAAAAGGTGGTTGATAGGCCTCTTGTAATACAGTGGGTGGAACCTGGTCTTCCGCCGGACTGTTGGCCGTTACCACTGGGGTTTGTTGCTACCGCCGTGGTGGTCGGAGTGTTAAAGTGGCTGCCTGTGTTGGCGGTTTCTGCCATGGTCACTATTCCATTTTTTTTTTTTTACGCTGGCGTGTTGGCGGTGTTACCCCTGCTTTAACACCGACCGCCAGGGTTGTAATGAGGGCGTAAGTCTGCAGAGCTATGATTGCCTCCTATTTCACAAACATGTAATGCTATTTTGCATAGGTTTACATTCTGCACAGTAAACCACACCTGCTACAGAAAAAAATTAAAACTAGAATGCTGCTGACAGATGTGTTGTGAACTTCTGGACTACTCGTACAGTGGAGTGTTCCAAAGAGGTTGTTATGGCAGCTGAGGTGAAAGTGTGGGGGGGAAGGGCAGTTAAAGTACAATTCATAACTTGAAATAGGAGTGGTATTGGTACAGTAGCTACTTCAAAGAGTAATTCACACACACCACTCATACACTCACCCATACACAACTCAAGTACTCACTCACCCATATAGTACTCATGCACTAATTCACTCATTCATACACCACCCATGCACTCACACCCATACACCACTTGTATACTCTCAATCACTCATACACCACTCAGTCACCCAATCATCCATACAGTACTCATGCACTAACCCACTCATCCATGGACCACTCATGCAGTCACTCCATCATAAGCCACTCATACATTCACTCACCTACGGGCACACTCATGCACTCACTCAATCACCTATACAGGACTCAGGCACTCACTTGCACCTGCAGACACTCATACAATCCGTTTATCACCCATACACCACTTATGCACTCACTGAGTTACCCATGTACCATTCATACTGTCACTAACCGATAGATGCCGTCATACACTCAATCATCCATACACCACTCATGCACTCATTACTCATGCACTCACTCAGTCACCCACATTCTATTCATAGTCACCTAATCACCCATACACTACATACACTCCTCCATACACCACTTACACTCCATTATATATACAGGGAGTGCAGAATTATTAGGCAAATGAGTATTTTGACCACATCATCCTCTTTATGCATGTTGTCTTACTCCAAGCTGTATAGGCTCGAAAGCCTACTACCAATTAAGCATATTAGGTGATGTGCATCTCTGTAATGAGAAGGGGTGTGGTCTAATGACATCAACATCCTATATCAGGTGTGCATAATTAGGCAACTTCCTTTCCTTTGGCAAAATGGGTCAAAAGAAGGACTTGACAGGCTCCGAAAAGTCAAAAATAGTGAGATATCTTGCAGAGGGATGCAGCACTCTTAAAATTGCAAAGCTTCTGAAGCGTGATCATCGAACAATCAAGCGTTTCATTCAAAATAGTCAACAGGGTCGCAAGAAGCGTGTGGAAAAACCAAGGCGCAAAATAACTGCCCATGAACTGAGAAAAGTCAAGCGTGCAGCTGCCACAATGCCACTTGCCACCAGTTTGGCCATAGTTCAGAGCTGCAACATCACTGGAGTGCCCAAAAGCACAAGGTGTGCAATACTCAGAGACATGGCCAAGGTAAGAAAGGCTGAAAGACGACCACCACTGAACAAGACACACAAGCTGAAACGTCAAGACTGAGCCAATAAATATCTCAAGACTGATTTTTCTAAGGTTTTATGGACTGATGAAATGAAAGTGAGTCTTGATGGGCCAGATGGATGGGCCCGTGGCTGGATTGGTAAAGGACAGAGAGCTCCAGTCCGACTCAGACGCCAGCAAGGTGGAGGTGGAGTACTGGTTTGGGCTGGTATCATCAAAGATGAGCTTGTGGGGCCTTTTCGGGTTGAGGATGGAGTCAAGCTCAACTCCCAATCCTACTGCCAGTTCCTGGAAGACACCTTCTTCAAGCAGTGGTACAGGAAGAAGTCTGCATCCTTCAAGAAAAGCATGATTTTCATGCAGGACAATGCTCCATCACACGCGTCCAAGTACTCCACAGCGTGGCTGGCAAGAAAGGGTATAAAAGAAGGAAATCTAATGACATGGCCTCCTTTTTCACCTGATCTGAACCCCATTGAGAACCTGTGGTCCATCATCAAATGTGAGATTTACAAGGAGGGAAAACAGTACACCTCTCTGAACAGTGTCTGGGAGGCCGTGGTTGCTGCTGCACGCAATGTTGATGGTGAACAGATCAAAACACTGACAGAATCCATGGATGGCAGGCTTTTGAGTGTCCTTGCAAAGAAAGGTGGCTATATTGGTCACTGATTTGTTTTTGATTTGTTTTTGAATGTCAGAAATGTATAATTGTGAATGTTGAGATGTTATATTGGTTTCACTGGTAATAAATAATTGAAATGGGTATATATTTTTTTTTTGTTAAGTTGCCTAATAATTATGCACAGTAATAGTCACCTGCACACACAGATATCCCCTAACATAGCTAAAACTAAAAACAAACTAAAAACTACTTCCAAAAATATTCAGCTTTGAAATTAATGAGTTTTTTGGGTTCATTGAGAACATGGTTGTTCAATAATAAAATTAATCCTCAAAAATACAACTTGCCTAATAATTCTGCACTCCCTGTAGATACACTCTATACTCAATCATCCATACAGGACTCAGGCACCCATTCACCACTTATGAACTCAGTAAATAACTCATACACAAAGTCATACAAGCATAAAACAAAGAAAATGCATTCAGACTATTACAAATATAGCATATTCTTTTTTTAACCAGAATGGGTGGTTCTGAAGAAAATAAAAAATTTAATTTTTACATTTTGTGTTTTCAAATGATTTTATGTTTTTTTTTTTTTAACTTTAAAACATAGTGTTACTTAACAGCACAAATCTTCCTTGAAGAACAGAAGAAAAAAAAAGTAACACTTATGAGTGTTGATGCTGCTAACCATGGTCAGGATTGATTGCTCCCCCAACACTCAGTGGTCTTACATTTGAGGCAATATTATCCGACAGCAGCTAATTCCGGAACAGTGACTGGTGGATCTGTAGAGAGCACAGGGCAGGATGATGTGCCTGGCTGCCAATCATGTTCTCTAGATGTTCCAAGAGAGTTCCCTTTCCCTCTGTGTTCCGGCAAGGCATCCACTGTTGATTGTTTAGAGATGCTTCATTATGATTTAAGTTCCACAGGAATATTTTCTCTCAGGTACCTGAGACAGTACTTTTTTGCACAATGTGCACATCACCTTCCATGTATTCACCTTGTTTTCTCACGCTGGGATTTTGAAAAAAGTCTCCACTATACTTTCCTTCCTCTTTTTTTGGTAGTTCCTCTTTGTCAAAATGATTGCTTTGAATGTCTTTATTCTGTGCTGAAGCAGCTGATGGTCTAGATTTGCCAACAGTGAAACACCAAAAACAAAAATGCTATAGACAAACACAGGACTGTTCCCAATGAAACACCAGAGGGGTGAGTAAAAATGGGTTGGCATTCCTCTGCAAATAATGGAAAGATGTTCAACCAATCAAATACTGCTTTGTGTGAGTCACATGTGGCGTCCATCACTGACTTGTGAAATTTCATAAAAACAAGCTTTAAAACATTTGTCTGCATTTATACCACTTTTAGGGGCAGATTTATGAAAAGTGATGCTGCACCGAGTGCAGGTCCCTTTTCTTGCACCCGTTAGTGCCCCCTAATGCCACCATGTGTGCACCATATTCAAAATATGGTGCACCATGCAATAGTCAAGGGGACTAGTGTCAATTTTTTGACACTAGTCTGCCGCTTTGCAGGATTAGCGTCAGAAATTGTCGCTAATCCAGCAAAGTACCCAGAGGCCCATTGAAAACAATGGGAGTCTCATTTTAATGCCTGCCCCCTAGCGACTGAATCCCCCTTTGCATACATTATTTCTGGTTCAGGCATAATGTAGCAGAAGGGGTTACAAAGTGGCGCAATGCAAGCATTGGGCCTCTTTGTAAATATGCTGCAGTATTTTTTACACTAATGTGGCGTTGGAATGGAGCTAGGCCACCATAAATATGGGCTGTAGTATTTTATTAGAAAACCTTTTACTTTAAATTATATTTTAAAAAACTGTCTTTATGTACAATTTGATAGTATAAACAATACGATAGTCACGTCTCCACCCCGACTCCAGAAAAACATTGCAGCAAGGGTTGCGTATGGAACCAATGTAAAAGAATGTGCAAATTTGTCTCTTAATACTTAATAAAATAATCTCTATATGTAATCTAAACCTATGAAGTGTATATATATATATATATATATATATATATATGTTTTAGGAGTATTAAAAATATGATGGAGTCGCATATCCCACTCGAGTAGTCATGACGGGTATGCGACTCAACAAAATATATTAACATGTTAAAATATTCAAATCTAGAATTTTTTTCATATAAACACTTCAGAACCATCATAAAAAATTAAAATGTCAGTTAAAATAAACTGACAGTTACAGGTTACAGTTACAAAATACAATAAAAAAATTGAAATTCACTGAAAAAAGTAAAGGTTACAAGGACATATTTAGGCCCCAAATATAACTCATACAAAACCATTGAAATTCATTTTTTTTTTTTAACTATATTTTTATTAGAACACACAGCGGGATTCATGTTTGCAACACAAAAAAAACGTGAGTACATCAATGTTGTCATACAGGAGAAACACGCATTCTAATCAATGATCAATAATCAAAGTTTCTGCTTTTAGAGATCTCATAAGATTACTTATTTAGCTAACATTCTCGGGGCCAAAGAGCCATGCCGAAAAAGGTGCCCAAACTCTAGTGAGTCTTACCGGCTGCTGCTCCTTTTAGTTCATACAGGCTATTCTCCAAGTGATACATAGATAAAAGTCGTGAAAACCATTGATTAAATCGTGGGGGGTCTACATCACGCCACAGAGATGCTATGCAGCTGCGAAATACCGTCATTGCTATGAACAGGAAGTGTCTAACTCGACTATTACAGACTGAATGATCAACTCCCAGCAAAACCATTTGAGTTGTCAGTTAGATAGCCTGTTTCAAGATTTTCTTCAATATATCGGATATCCTGGTAATCAAACTTTCCAGTTTTACACATTGAAAGAACATGACAGATCTGCTTTTGGGCAACCACATCGTTGACACATGATTCCCACCATTTTACCCCAGCTCTCAATCTTAACAGGTGCGTAATATAGATTATACAATACCATAAAATGTTGAGCTTGCGGGCCCGCAGACAATAAAACAGTCCGTGCCATTTCCATAGACTCACAAACCTCTGTCTCTTTAGCTCCAACCCGTCCTTCCCATTTTTTAACAAGTAAAGCCAGGTCATCCTGTATAGCATTTAAATGCAATGGACACAGGTTTTTTAATGCCGCAGCTAGTGGGGTGTCGTGAAACTTCCTATAGCTTAATCTTGTCTATGTGCCAACCTTGGGTCATACTAGTTAGTAAAAAGGCTCTAATCTGAAAAAAAATTAAAAAATCTATTTTTTCCAGCGCAAATTCCACACTCAGTTCCTCAAATGATTTGAAGTGGCTGCCAGAATGGAAAAGGTCCCTGACTTTATGAATGCCCCGATTACTCCACCTCAAACAATAATTGTCTTTAAATATCGCTGGAAGCGTGGGAGTAATCCACAGGGGAGTGTATTAGCAAATTTGTCCTATACCTATCTTGCGCTTAAACTGAGTCCATGCCTTAAATGCAGCATAAATTACCTTAAATTTAACCTTCTTGTAGTAGCTGGGTTCCAGAATCCGCAGAAAGACTGCATCTGCTTCTTTGCCCAAAATCAGGGTATATATCGAAGGGAGAGCATCTTGCCCGGATCTATCCGTAACATAAAGTGTCTGTGCATACTGCAGCACTGCTGCCAGATAATAAAGTTTAAAATTGGGAAGTGCCCACCCCCCTTTCTCTCTTGGAAGAGTCATATAGTGGAAAGCCCAGCGTGGCTTTGTATAGGACCAAATGAAGCTATTAACCAATCCCTCTATTAGTTTGAACCAGTCTTGCCCAATCTCTAGGGGGATTGTTCTGAAGAGATAGAGTACTTTGGGGAGAAACACCATTTTTATGATGTTGCAGCGTCCCATGAGTGACAAGTGTAGATTGTTAATGCCAACGAGATCTTTCCTAGTCTTTGTTAAAATCGGGCCCATGTTTATTTTCACCACTTCGTCAAGGTTTACTGTGAGTTTAACACCTAAATATTGTACCTGTTTCAGCACCCGCTCATCCTTGAAATCTACTGATTCATTCACCAACATTTGGCATTTACTTTTTTTCAACAAATAGCCAGATCTTTTCCCATACTGCAGGGCTTCCTGCTCTATTTCCAATATATCAGTCCTTGGGTCCGTGGTCACCACCGCAATATTGTCTGCATATGCAAAAATCTTAGTACACCCTCCTTTCAATGAAACTGGAATTATCCGATCATTCCTGATCATTCTCCTAATCAAGGGGTCAATATATAGCACGAAAAGCAATGGTGAACACGGGCACCCTTATCGCGTGCCTCTCTGAATACTGATTGAGGTTGACTTTAGCCCGGCAACTTGTATCGTAGCCGTTGGTTTGTGGTAGAGCTGTTGAATTGCTTTAACAATCCCAGGACCAATGTTTTTACGCAGGACAGCCCATAAAAAGGGCCAGTGAACCCGATCAAAGGCTTTTTCCGCATCTAGCAAGATTACTGCTATGGGAAGCTTGGCTGTTCCACTAACGTCAAGTAACGTGATGACTCGTCTTATATGATCTGCCATGCTCTTCCCCGGGATGAAGCCATGCTGCCATGGAGATACTAAACCTGAGATTACCAAACTCAGGCGGCTAGCAAGTATTTTAGCATAGATTTTGGCATCGCTATTAATTAGAGAAATTGGGTGATATGAACCAGGCTGAGTGGGTTCCTTGTCCTTTTTCAGAAAGACTACTATCTTAGCCTCCCCCCAGGAGGCCGGTTGAGGAGCCCCTGCTTGTACTTCAATAAATAAGTTAAGTAGCTGTTTACATATCTCCACAAAAAAAACTTTATAGAATTCTAGTGGAATTAAATCCCCCCCCCGCCGCCTTCCGGCTTGCCAAGGCGAGAGTTGCTATATCCAATTCTTCCAATGTCATAGGTGCTTCTAAAGCTGCCTTATCTTCCTCTCTTAACTGATTTGATATCTCATTGCCCATAGCATCGATCCCTTCCTCTTCTTGGGGCTGTTCTTCCTGGGTATATCATTTTTGATAGAATCGTCTAAAGACTTCCATATTCTCTGGACCGTTGTGTACCATCCGCCCCTCTTCATTCACTAAGCTTTTAATGCTCCCAAATACCTGCTTTTGTCTTATTCTTAAGGCCAGCTGTTAGCCCACTTTCCCACTATACTCATAGCATTTCTGATATACAAAAAAAATTGCAGCAACCTTAGCCATAAAAATCTTGGTGGCTTCTGCCTTAATGATATTCACCTCACACAGAAGGTCTGAGATCTCTACTCCGCTGCAGATCACTTCCCCTAGTCGCTGCTCTGCTATAACCAACTTTGTCTGAACTAATTTTAACTGATCCATGCGTATTTTCTCCTTTCTTAACCCATAACTCAGGGTTTCTCCTCTGACAGCAGCTTTAAATGTATCCAAAACTGTCTGTCAAGAAGCAAAGCCCTGATTTATCTTTAAAAATTCTGGGATCCATTCCTTCATTTTTTGGATATACCCTGGATCGGCTAATAGTGCCCTATCAAATGTCCAAGATCTAGGCTGCGGGCCCTTTCTCCCAATCTCCAAAGCCAAAACCAATGGGTTATGGTCTGATATGATTCTAGGAAGCCTGTTGACCCTTATTTGGTTTTGTAGAGAGGCTGTCACAAAAAAGTAGTCTAACCTGACTAATTTCATATGCGGGGCAGAGAAAAAGGTGAACCCTGAATCCTGCGGGCAACACAACTGCCAGACGTCAATCAAGCCATGATTAATGGCCAATGACTGAAGTGCCCTAAAAACTTATTCTTTCTACCCAGGTAGAGTGTTTGCTCCTGAATGGGTTCTTTATTATCTAGATGTATATTGAAATCTCCACACATTATAATAGGCGTTGCCCACGTCGTAAGTTCTAAATTAAGCCATTCCAGTATCTCTGGATCATCTGTGTTGGATCCATAAATACAACAGAGTGAACCTTAGCCCCTTAGCCGAACATTCCAACAGAACCAGCCTGCCGAGTTTATCAGCAAATTGTTTATGTATAACCAAAGTACTGATCCGAGTTAATATCGCGACCCCTCTAGTGGTTGTGTGTTGTGTAAAAACCGCTAGATTCCACCCATAAAACTCCATTTGCTGCTTTTGTGTACCTGGAATATGCGTTTCCTGCATACAAATATCGACATTCCATGACTTGAAAACCTCTCCTACAAGCTGCCGCTTTTTGTTATTATTGAGCCCACAAACATTCACTGTGGCAATACATATTTCACTTTGCTGTCCCATTTTTGTGGATGTTGATCCTTCCGTCTCCCCTGTATGCCCCATTCCACTTTGCTGCTTTCACACCCTGACCTCTTTTCCACTGATAAGAGCCATCCCCACTCCCCCTGCTGTGAGTCCCATTATCCTTTTTGTCCCTGTGACCCCCCACCCTCCTCTAACCCACCCCCTAACCCTTACCCCTACAAATGGAATCGCCAGGCTCCTGAGCCTGTAAGATGGTATTTGCCAGTCCCGTTAGCCCACCCATACGTAAAACACCTTCACACATCTATGGCTTGCCAATCCTTACCCGCAGCCCCTCGTCTTCACCCTCCAGATCAAAAACCCTTGACCAAAAACAATCGAAAAAAGGCAAAAAAATGAGATACCTAAATACAAAGAAAGAGAAAAAAAAAATATAGGGGAGTAGAGAGCAGAATGAAGGGGGAGTTTGCCTACCCCCAATCAGTATCACATACATTTGCATATAAACAGCTATTTACGGCAATCCCTTCTCCCGTACCCCCTGCACTTGACCGGTTTTCAGTTGCTGTACATATTCACCTGCCTTAATTTCTGAGAGAAAAAAATCTTGTAGTTGTTTTGTAGACAACTTTTAGACGCGCAGGGCTTAACAAATAGGCTTCCGCCCCCAACTCTTGGAACTGAGCAATCATCTGCCTGAGTCACCACCGTCTCTCTACAGTGGCATGTGCAAAGTCTGGCCTACTAAAGAATGATACACCTTCCACCATCACCTTTGAATTGGGGCGAGCTTTTTCAAACCACCTGTCTCAATAAAAAATTACCAAAATACACTATAATAGCCCGTGGATAGCTCTGGTCTCTACCGGTAGAAGTGAAGGCTTGTTTTTTCCTCATTAACGGAAAACTGTGTGCTCTCTGAATCTCCTTTTCCCAATCCCACCCAATCAGGTCTGGGAATGCTTTCTTAAAAAGTTAAGCTATGTAGGCCCTAGTATCCTTCCCCTCAAGGTCCTCCGCTATACCCAAAATCCTCAAGTTATTCCACCGCTGGCGGTTTTCTGCATCTTCCAGTTTCCATTGAATATCTGAGATCTGCTGCCCTTGTGTCGTCGTCTGTGCTGTTGCTGCTTTAACTTCGACTTCCAACTCCTCAGTGCGAGTCTCCATGTTGGCAATGCGTACACCAATGTCCTGGCAGGATTTAACCACTTTTTTAATGGATAATTGTAACTGTCTGTTTGCTGCGCTCATTTTCCTGCTCTCCCTCTGAGCCTGTTCATGATTCTGAACCATTGTCCTGTAAATAAGATCCAACGAGGGAGGCTCTGCAGGGCCACCCGTAGGAGGGGGCACTAGAGTACTACAGGCCGAATCACTTTTCGAAAAGGCCTGTTGGGTGGCCGTATAATCCCACTGCATTTCACCATCCTCCTCTTGAGGCTTAAGCGGGTCTCTCCTAAGCTTGGCCCCTGAACTACTCCTAGCATCAATTTGCTCGATGGATTTTCTTCTGCATGTTGAGTAGTTAGATACCCAGATACTTGCTGCAGAGCTACTCTCAATATCTGAATCTGTTAAAGGAATTTCTTCGTCTAAATCTGAGTCTCTAGACTGATGGGAGAGGGAAAAAAAGCTTTCTGCTGTATCGAATGGCCCTGATCAATGTTTGCTGGTTTCGCCTCTTTCCCCCTCTGGACTGGAGCTGGGGGGATATTCTCATATCGTTGAGGACTTGACCATACCCTCAGCCTGTTGCGAGTTTAACTTGCAGCTTAATGCACGCGGTTGTACTTCGCATTTCTCTGGATTAGACTCCTGAGGCCCCTGATTTAACTCTTTGGGTTCCTGCTCAGATAGCTTCTCGCACCCCATTGGGGGGGGACCACCACCTCCCCGTTATTTCCTGGACTTGTACTGGCAGTCTCTCGACTGAGTGGCTCCCTTCCCCCTGCATCGCATATAGGAGTGAGTACTTCAAGAGATGTAGATGCAACAGGTACCTGCTCATCATCGACTCCTGGCACGTAGGATTGCTAATCACATGCTGCCTTTTCCGTGGACCTTTGCTTAAGCCGCATCATGCTAGTAAACATTGTTGGAACAGAGTACCTTGCGTCTTTTTCCATGTCAGTTTTATGCAGGCCCCCTTTCATATGAGGATTGCTGTGCTCCTTCAATCCGGGGACCGGTAGCTTTTTGTCCTTTCTGGTTCCTCCTGGATCTTGGTTCTGCCGTGCCCGTAAGGAGCTAGGGGTCCTGTTTAACTTCGGCACCATACGGGCGTCCCACACACCCCACACGCCAACTAATGTTGCCAGGAAATGGCGGGGATCGCGCTCAGTCGAGAGGAACAGGAGTGTCGATCTAGGGCAAGTGCCGCACTCGCATCTTCTTGCGGGGCCCTCTGGTGCTTGCCGTCGCGGCCACGATCCTTGCGGGGGCCACCAGAAAGCCGTGAAGTGCCTGCAGCGGTCCATGCTGCAGGCACACAGCGTCCGCGGGTGAATGGAAGCCGCGTGTGGTCTGGGGATGGGCTAGAGCGGTAGTGGCGATCAGCCGGGAAATCCGCCCCCCCATCTTGGATTCCTCCCCAAAACCATTGAAATTCAGCAGCTATAGCTACCTGAGCTAACTATAGCTTACGCCCCCGCATTGCACTAGTTGACCTCACTTTTTACATCACTCATGACATGCTCCGTGACATCATTGATGACATCTCAGATGTCAACCACAGAACCACTCACACACCCACTCGTACCTCCATACAACCACTCATGTCCCATTCAGACCCTTACAACTACTGACACTCAATCACATACACAGCCACTCACAAAACCACTCACACCCATACAGATATTCACATTCATGCATTCAGGAAACATACCCATTCACACACCCACTCACTGATACAGCGACTCACACCTACTCAATTACCAATTCAGCAGAGCTACTCACTCACCCACACAGCCACTCTCACATCCATTTACTCATCCATAAAACCTTTTACACACCTATTCGCACATAAATAAAACCACTCATGCACCACTCACTTATGCAGCCACTCACACCCTTACTGTGCAAATCAGCTACTCACATAGGCCCTCCCTTAATCATAAACCCAAACAGCCTCTCTTACCCATACAACCACTTACACACCCAATCACTCACCTACAGAGCCATTCCTAGCCAGTCATTTGCCAATGTAGCCACTCACACACTCATCCACCCATAGAGCCACACACAGCCACCATAGTCACCTATATACCCACTCACACATACTAACCCACCCAAACAGCCACTCAGTCTCAGTCACTCACCTTTACAGCTACTCACAAACCTACTGACAAACTGATATTGACAGTTACAGTGCCAGTCAGATGACATTAGAAACAGTATCACCCAGTAGTATTAAAAGATTAGTTATTTAACTTATGCAGTATCTCTGGATAAATCTTTAACTCTCAATCTTTTACACAACACTTGCACTTGCAGGATGATGTCATTAGTGATGCCCCTAAGCATGTCACGAGTGATGTACTATGTGAGGTCATAAGTAGTGCACTGCAAGGGCATACATTATAGTTAGCTCCGATAACTAAAAGTGCTGCATTTCAATGGTTTTGTAGGAGTTAAATCCGAGCTTAACTGTAACGTCCCTTTAACCTTTGTTTTTTTCCAGCGAATCTCTAAGGTTTTTTTTGTTCTATTCCCTAATTATAACATCTGTTTTTTCAGTGAAATATATATATACACACATATATACACACACATATATACACACACATACATATATATATACACACACACATACACACACACTTTACTGCCTATGATTGGATACCCTGGACCCCCTGTTTTTCACCTAGGAACAAGGATATATGTGGCAGAACTACACCCACACTTCAGATCCCTACAAGGAAGTACATCAGAAGGACTGCCCTGCTAGATCCCTTATCTGCAGCTGGACATTGTACTCTGAAGGACTACACCAGCTACACACTTGGGCTTCACCACAAGAAGGTCTTTGCCTGGCTTCAAGGAGGAACTTCCTGTTTGCTACAGGTGAGAAACAGCTATCCAGAGTCCCTTGCATCAAATGCTGAAGAAACTGACCAGCTAACCACAGATCAGTGACCATTTTGGAGTTTGAGCCAGGTGCATTCTGGGAATTGGAGTCTTCACCCTCAAGGAGCAACTCAGAGCTTCCAGAACCTTGGGGTGAGCTGTGGACTCCTAAAGGACCTTCAAAGAACTTCTGGAAGAAGATCCAGAAGTTTGGAGAAGATTGGTGAACTTATTTTGGATAAAGATCTATAGAGGGGCAGACTCACTGCAGTGAGTCTAGCCGGCTTGCTTCAACCGTGACTAGGCCTGACTTGCAGGTTCGTCCCGCTGAAGAAAATCTCCAAAAAAGTGACTAAGTCTGAACGTAGAAAGTTGCTCAGGACCTCACGCGCAGTGTATCCAAAGATAGCTCCAGGGAGGTTGGATCAAGATTCTGGTTTGTTCTGAGCGAAGGATTTTCATCTTGAAAAATCCCCTACGTCCGAACGTAGAAATCTTCACCGAGGTCTCCTGCGACACGTATCCGACAAAGGGCTCCAGGGTGGTCGGATCGGACTGGTGACTTCGTCCCGCTGAAGAAAATCGACTGAGTCTGAAGTTAAACTTTTGACTGAGGCCTCCCGCTTGCTGTAGCTGAGCAGGGCTCCATCGCAGTCGGCCTTAAACAATGGCGTTGCCCCAGTCGAGGTGCAACCAGATTGGCAATTTCTATGCACTAGGAAACAGTAATTCTTTAAACATTCGTATCCCCAGTTCCCCTTATCTGATATTAAATATTTTGGTGTCATTTTAAAGATAAGAATATACTCTATTTGAAATTGGTGTTGGATTTTTATTATGTTTTGTGTTTTACTTATTTACTGACTTGTCTCCTAAGTTAAGCCTTCTCACTCATTGCCAAGCTACCAAGGATTGAGCTGGGTTTAATTTACTGAAACCTAACTGGACTTAAATGGAGGTTAGTGGCCAATTGCTAAGTGTAGGTACTTACCTGCCCTTACTAATAAGCCACTTTCCAACATGTTTTGGTGTGCAGTGCTGGGATCCAGTACTTGTGTTTAAAGTCACAATACAGTTTTAAGTGAAATAAGTAAAAAATCCTCTAAATTGACCTAGAGCAAAAGTATTTGATTTTTCAAATTTGGACTAATTTTATAACTACTTCATTTTTGATGTTTCTAAATTGTTCTGATCAATTCGTGCCAAAGTTAAAGTGACACAAAACTTTAAGGAGACCATGGAGCTTGATCTGGCTAGCCTATCCACACTCACTGCAGCTGAGCTTCGCGTGTTAAGCAGAAAGAGGGGATTACATGCTGCTAACAACCTTAGAAAGGCTATTATGGTCAGATCCCTTGAAGCATGGGTAGGGCGGATGGAGGAAGAAAAAGCTTCAGAGAAGTGAGAGGGGAAGGTGTCCCCTCCAACCTTCAGGTGGATTAGGATGTTTGCCAAACTAATTTCAGCATCTATGGCCCCATCCATAGTTATTGGGATGGAATGATCTGTGGCATCTGCCAAAGAAGCAGCACACCTAGACCTCAGGGAAAGGGAACTTGAAGGCGCAGGTACGATTTGCATACAGGACACCTCAGATCAGCGCAGGTTCATTATGACTTTGACGCCTTGCAACGATGCGTGAGAAATCCAGTTGCACAGTGTTAGAAAACCACACTGCATGGGGTGTTGCATCGTTTCTCCAGCTGCAGTGTGTTGATCTCCCAGCCCTGATGCAGGTGGAGTGTCTATTTTAGCTCAAAGTGGGTGGCGCATTTTTTTCAGCCGAGTTGCAGGTGGTGCATTGAAAATTTCCCTGCACGCCGTTCTGTGCATCGATTTCAGTCCTTGTTCTGCCAACATCACCTCTTACAGGCCCAGAGACTGGAGAGGGCACCCCTTTTCAGGGAAGGAGTATCAGCATAGGGTCCGGGTGCTGGCAGAGGAAGTCTTTGATGGGCCTAAGCTTCAAAACAGAAGGCAAGCTCAGTTCAAGCCCTTGGAGATTCTTCACAAGCAGGAATATACCACAAAGACCAGTCTTTGTCCTCTTCCAGACAGAAGCAGCAACTGCAGGCCAGCCCAGCAAATCAGTCACAGGCAAAGGCAAAGGGGCAGTACTCCTAGTCCAGCTCTTCTCCTTGGCAGAGGTTCCTCTTGATTCCAGAAGTAATCTAAACATCTGAGGTTTTGGATCCACTACTTAGACCTCTTTCTGCCTTTGACGTAGGAAAACTTAAAAGGAAAGTCTGTTTACAGGATCCTGTCTTGCCCAGGCCAGACACACACCAGGGGGTTGGAGTCTGCATTGTGTGAGGGCAGGCACAGACCATTCAGGTGTAAGTGACTATTCCTTACTCCAATCTAGCCCAGATGGCTCATCAGGATATGCAGGCTACACCCCAGAGCCCTTTGGCTCACTGTCTAGAGGAGATTCACAGACAGCCCAACTGTCAGTCTGACCCAGACAGGGAATCCACAAACAGGCAGAGCCACAGAATGGTTTAAGCAAGAAAATGCCCACTTTCTAAAAGTGGTATTTGCAAACTGAATTAAAAAAAACTTTACCAAAAGCTGTATTACAATGTGAGTTCAGAGACATCAAACTGCAAATTTCTATCTGCTCCCAAAGGGAAACTGCGCTTAAGTTATTTAAAGGCAGCCCCATGTTAACCTATGAGAGAGAGGCGCCTTACAACAGTGAAAACTGAATTTGGCAGTGTTTCACTGAACATGTCAAACATATCAGTACATGTCCCACCTTTAACCTACACTACACCCTGCCCATGGGGCTACCTAGGGCCTACCTTAGGGGTGCCTTACATGTATAGAAGGGAAGGTTTGGGCTGGCAAGTAGGTACACTTGCCAGGTCAAATTGGCAGTTTAAAACTGCACACTCACTCCAGTGGCACGTCTGAGCCATATTTACAGGGCTACTCAAGTGGGTGGCACAACTAGTGCTGCAGGCCCACTAGTAACATTTGATTTACAGGCCCTGGGCACCTCTAGTCTAGTTTACTATGGACTTACTAGTAAATCAAATGTGCCAATCATGGACGAGCCAATTACACATACAATTTACACAGGGAGCACTTGCACTTTAACATGGGTCAGCAGTTGTAAAGTGCACAGAGTAACAAAAACAGAGTCCAACACAGTCAAAACATGGGAAGCAGAGGCAAAAAGACAGGAGTCCACGCCAAGGATGCCAGATCTAACATTCTTCTTTTCCTAGTCATTTTGTATCATATGATCACTATTGCTTGTTTTTTATTTGTATCTATATTTCTTCAAAAAGCATTCAGCCCAGTGGTATTGAAGTGCTAAAACAGGTAAGTAGGCCGAAGCTAGTCCAAGATCTAGGGGGAAAAAAAGTCAAGTCTGGAGTTGCTTATGAAATGGAACGGATGAGATTCCTCTGATCTCAATTGGAAGAGAATTCCATAACTTAGCAGCTGCTATTGCGAAAGCCCTATTCCCCCTATTTTACTTTTTTTGCTTCTTGGGATCCTCTCCATTTTAAGATTTAGTGATTTAAGTGAGCAACTAGGTGTATACCAATTGATTGCAGTTTGTAAGTATTCTATACCCTGGGAATGAAAAACTTTGTGCACCAAACACAGGGGCAGATTTAGGCACCCTTAACACCTCCCTACGGCCACCATGTGTGCGCTGTATTTAAAATACGGCACACCAAGGTGCAGGGTAGAGAGCAATAGCATCATTTCTCATGACGTTATTGATTTACTTTGCAGGAGTAGCATCAAAATATTGGCACTACTCCTGCAGAGTACAGAGGGCCCCATTCTAGATAATAGAAGCACCCCTTTAACACCGGCTCTTGAGCAAGCATTAAAAGTGCCATAAAAAAAATAGCACAAGGAAATCTCAGATTTCCTTACACCATTTTTCTTGCTCCCCTAACGAGGTAACGCCCCCTTTGCATACATTATGCCTGGTGCCAGCATAATGTAGCACAAAGGATTACAGAGTAAAGCAATGCATGCATTGTGCTACCCTGTAAATACTCCGCAGGGATTTTGGCCTCGGAGCACATTAACGTAAAAAATAGTGACGTCAATGTGGAGCAACGTGGCACTAGGGCGTTATAAATATGCCCCAGTGTCTTAAAGGTAATACGTTTCCTAATTGCAAGCCAGTGCAGCATCTGCATGCCCTCCTTAATGGAAGAGAACCTGGATAACCCTAACACCAGTTGGGCAGCTGAGTTTTGAACAAGTTGAAGCTTGTTCAAGGATAGTTGGTTAATGCTAAGGTATAGGGCATTACTGTAGTCCAATATGGACACAAGAGCCAGGGTTACCGTCACTAAGTTCTTGTGGGATAAATGGCAGGACTTTGAGAATTTGAATTAGCCAGGAGCATGCGTTACTAACTTTATTTACCTGAGCATCAAAAGTTAATGCTGAGTCACAAATAACCAGGGATTCCTGACTGTGGGTGTTGGTATAGGTAATGTACACATGTCTTGATTGCAAATGGTGGTATTCGCAAATGGTGGTATTCGCACCGAAGACTAACTTTTTTGTCCCCATTCATTTTTAAAGTTTTGGTGCATCTACTTATTGACTTCTCTCATACAGGTTTGAAACCTGTCAGGTGTAATGTGAACGTTGTCTTGAATGGTAACAATAATTTGGGTGTTGTCAGCATATAAGTACACCTGGAAGTCATAAGACTGAATCTCTTTAGACAGAGGGGCAACATCCAGATTAGAGAGGGTCGACTCAAAGATGATCCTTGGGGAACCCTACAGGGGATCTGGTAAGGGGCTGAGCAGAAGTCCCCGCACTTGACTAACAATATTCTCTCTTGGAGAAACGTCACCAGAATGCTCAAAGCCGAGCCCCTCAGGCCTGCCTTGTATAGTCGGTGTATCAGTATTTGGGGCGAGATGTCAAAAGTAGCCAACAGATCTAGTAGGGTTAGAATAGTGCCCCCTTCCTGTTCCACCTGTTTTCTTATATCGGTGGTGGCCACTAAGGTGGACTCCGTACTATGTTTCCGGAATCTGGGTGGGGAGAAAATCCAATTGATCATGTGCCAGAAGAAAGGTAACGGGTTCTTCATTAATAGGCTTTAACAATTTAGCCAGCATCTGTAGGAGAGCAACTGGACATAAATTTAAGATCTCCTTCTGGCTTTTTTTTTTTAATGGGCATGGTAACAGTCTCTTTCTAAGTGGTAGGAAACGTTTCTGATTCTAGAACTTCTGCATAGATCTTTTCTAATGGTGTCTCTATAAATTTGCTGACCATTTGCAGTACTCTTGGGGGGAGGAGTGGGAGCGGTCATTTGGGGAGCCCGAGTGAATCCTGTATAGAAGGGAGTTGACTTTGTTAGATGTTAAGGGTGTAAATTTAGTCAGGGTCACACCTCTATCTATTTCATCATTGGACTCAGTGACCTGTACTCCTAGAATTGGATGGGGGGCTGAAAATCCAGCAGATATCTTCATGACCTTATCTTTGAAGAAAATTGCTACACTGTCACAGAAACGTTTCCAGTTTTCCAACTCCTGATGGGGACGGCTAAGGCCTTTATTACTTTAAACAGGTATTTCAGGGAATTGCCTGTACTTCTAATTTTCTGGGACAAATAGCATGACGTAGGACATTTTACAGTGCTTTTGTATGTTCCCCATGTTTCTTTGAGTTTCGTTCTTTCCAGTGGTCCAGGGTCAAGCTTCCATTTCCTTTCCTGTCTTCCGCATGACCTCTAGAGAACCTTAAGCTCTTCAGTATACCATGTGGCTGAAACCTTTTTTCCAGATTTAGGATTGATTTCCCTCAAAGGTGCCACCATATTGATTGCTTCTCTAACCCAGGAGAGAAAGACTGCCACTTGCAGTCCAAGACTTCCCTCAAGCTTCTCCTGACATCTCTCTAAAAGTTAGGGTAAGATCCTCTTTCTCAATACAGTTCCAGTTATATAATAAGTATTGAGAGTCTTCTTGGATTCCTTTCCTCTCCTGTATTATACTTCAAATAAGATCAGGTTAATCTGTCCAATCCAGCTGCCTGCACTTTCCTACCAAGATAAATTCATGAGTGGAGAAAATGCCATACCATATATGGCCCCCAGTAAGAGTAATTGAGGTAACCCCCTATATCAACTCTCCAATGTGAAGTTTGGAACATCTGTTGTACCATAAGTGCATTGTATGCTATGTCACCTATAATAGGGCCAATATAACCTCAATTGTGATAGAGCTTCACACCTGACAATCACAAATTGTGGGCTGTTTGGTGCTACTGGCCTTCATAACCGACAAAATCAAGGTACATCTTTTTTAAGCAGTCATGTATCTGCTCAAAATATTCCTTTGGTAGTTATCAGAAATGTAGTAGTAACATTTTACACAAATCAATACACAAAACACACACCTTGTGCAAAACTTACACATTCTAGAACTTTATTGTGCTTTGGACGTGTGCCAACCTTTATGTTGATTGATAATTTGTTGCTGTAACCCAAAAAAGTTATTAAACAATAAGAGCTCAAAAATAACCTGTTATCTTTATGCAGCTGTTGGGCTCCTAACTTCCCATCAAGCTCAGGATAGGTGATTGCAAATATGCAGGCTATTGGGGGTGGGGGGGGAGGAGGGCGTGAGGCAGGGTGCGGCACATGTTTTACATTTCTCTCATTTTAACATTTGGCAGTATTTTACACTTATGAAACTGTTTCTACTGGCCACTGGAAGTAGGGGACATGGTTTGTAAATGGAAAATGTTGAAATGTGAGTAAATTGAAAAGAACAGTTACTTGAATCATCAAGATACATTTTCATTTCAATTTACAGTCATTTAAAAACCTTGTTAAACATTTTGTTCACAGACAAATTATTGAGTTGACTTTACTCCAATTAGATCACTTCACTCTGGAACTTAGGGCATATTTATGAAAAATTACACACAACTGCACTAGTGCAGTTGTGCATAGTTTTTGTTTAACTCAAGCTAGCATCATTTCTTAGCACCACCTGTGCACCATATTTATGAAATGACAGGATGGCACTAAAGAACGGTTAGCATGAAAAATAATGATGCTAACATCTGGCATGCCATAAGGAAAAATTACGCTAATGCTGCGAAAGTGGAGCTAGACCGTTTTGTGGCGTGTAAACGTATCACAAAAGGGTTTGCGCCATTTTTTAACTGCATTAGCATCAAAAATTGCACAAGCAGGAAAGTTCAATTGCAAGAGAAGTTGGAATCAACAGGCCAGGAGAGACCCCAGGGAGACCTCAACCACTCAAGTACCAGCCAAGAGGGCCCAGGAAAGTTTCAGGAGAAGAGAAACCGCAAGGGTCGCTTTAGCAAGGAGGAGCATGACATCTTGGTCAGAGAGGTAATGGAGCACCAAAAACAGCTCTTTGTCACCTCCAAAATGCAAGTTGGTAGGAGAGACTCAATATGACAGCAAATAATGGAGAAAATCAACAGCTTCACAGAGGTGAAGAGGACTGTGACCGAGTGCAAGAAGCGCTGGCATGATTGCAAGCGCAGGACTAGGGAGAAACTTGCCAGGAACCGTAAGGCAGCACTGCAGACTGGAAGTGGAAGTCCTGCATCACATGTGGACCTGGATGAGCTGGGGATGATGGTTGCAGCAGTTATTCTGGAGGAGCTGATCACTGGGATCGCAGGACAGTACAGCTCAGACTACCAGGAACAACCACAAATGCAGGGTAAGTTACAGGGGAAAATCTGGAACTCCAGTAATGGCAGAAGGGGCTGGCTCATAGGACACTCAATGCATGCTAAAGGGTTGCATCTGGACACAGGCCCTGAATCAAGAAGCACCATCCCCACCCAAACCACACATGTACTGACGCTTTGGTTGTGCTATACACTCCAACATATACAAAACACTACCATTCACTTTGGCTATACTCCACCATGTAAATATGCACCATATTGCCTGGTAGGCATGTGCATAGTGTGGCTGTGCCATTACAACACCCATTGCATATTGTCAAAGCCCCTGTACTAACAAACCGTAGACAGAGACTAGGACGAAAGTCAGTACCACAGAAGGTGTGGTGTCAGGCTGGCGTCTCTGGCCAAAATGCTTCCCTTCCTCATTATCACATTGCCTTAACTCGTGTGCTGCATCTTGCTGCACCCATTGAAATGCCATCTCAGCAACAATACCTTGTACATGTTCAGGAAGGGACACCTGTCTTCACATGAAGACATCATCCCTTCAAGGCAGGCACCCCATCATGCTGCAGCACTGCCTGTGTTGGTAAAGGGAGAACAAATCCGTGCAAGCACATGGGGAATTGCAGGGATGTACTGTATGCAAGTAAATGTGGTACACCCCTGCATATCTAAACTGCTGCAGTGTACTGCAACACATTGAAGCTGCCCTGAGCCATGCCACATGAGAAAAATCTGCCTTGAAGCTTTCAACCTATGGAACACAACCCATACTGGGTGAACCCATAACTCAGACAACCATATGGTAATGGCCACAAAATAAAATATACAACACATTGTACATGTATGTGAACAACATGTGTGCAGCTGTACAAGTAGCTGCAATCTCACCATCTGTCAAGATACAGGGCTAGATCAAACAGGAAATGATGGTGCGTGCTGCTGTGCCAAAGTAGGTAGCATCACGCACCGTCAGTTTCAAAATGCAAGGATGCGCCATATACATATTGATACATCGCATCACTGTGTACCCGCCGGAGAAAGTAGAAATTAGCCGTTGTGCACCAACACAGCCATCCTTTGACCATAGTGCATGGATGACTGAGTTGAGGGCAAGATTGTTTTTGTGCAGGAAGGAACACCTTTCTGCACAACAAACTTAAAGCAATTTGCTGTTACTATGTGTGCTGCTTAATGCAGCACACGTAGAAAAAGCACAAAATCCAGTAGAAATGTGAGCATTACTCCTAGATTGTGCAATGCTAAATCTACCCTTGAGCTGGGCCAGCACCCGGAATACAAATAGTCCAAAATAGGAGGCAATGTCAAAACACAATGTGTAGCTGTGGTACACCCATAGCAAAACCCATTGCACACACCTTCCAAGCGAAGTGCTGGGTGTGAAGGGGCCATATATGCAAGGTGGCATAAAGGCACAAAAAGTGGCTTCATGCCACCTTGTACATACGGGGCAGGGCATTGTGCCACCTGAGCCTAATCAAAAGACACTCCGGTGGCTCTTGGGGCAGCTACACATGCCCCAAAATGCCTATTGAGCTTTACCTATGTGATGCACAATGCCATACATAAGTATAACCACAAACTTGGGTCAGTAACATGTCACTGGGCTTCCAGTGGCAAATAAATGATGTCCCATGTCAACAGCCAAAATAGAATATTGATTTTGCATTCTCTCATTGCTGAGGATGATGGCTAACCTCCTGCCGACTTGCCGGTCCTGGATTTTGCAGATGACATGGATGACCAGCTGTCAACCATTAATGAACAGACACTCCAGAATTCCATAGGATCACTCCAGACACCACTTCCAGCCACAGGGAGGACAGTGTTGTGGGGTCTCCACATGAACCACCCAGCTACCAAAACATGCCACCAGCCAGTACTCACAAAGCCCTGGACTGAGGACAGCTCAGCTTTCATAGGACAGTGGTAGGGGTCCAGCTGGAGCTGGCCAAGCAGGTGGGGGGGTGGATGGAAACCATGATAGGCAGCCTAGAGGTAGTGTGCACGTGCCTCAGTCAAAATAAGGACAACTCAGCTGCCATCAGAGGCACACACTACCTGGACTCCAGCAGTCTAAGGCTGACATAGCTGCTGTCATGAAACAGTCTACAACAATTGCCCTTCCAAACTGGCAGCAGCATAACAGACAACAGTCTAGGGGCTATGCAGAATACCCTGTAGTCCATACAGCAGGAATTGGCCTCCACCAGGGAAAGCATGGCCGCCTACCACAGTGATGCTGCTGCGATAAAAAAAAAAAAAACAATCAGCAGTTCCTCCTTGCTGCAGTGATGCCTTGTGTTGCCAACAAGTGGCATGCTGTCGGGACCTTTGACTCCACATCTCTATGTGGGTGAATCCCTCAAACTGCATAAGTCAGGGCGCAGGAGTCGCCACACATCAGAAGATGAAGATGTGGAAGTAATAAAATTCACAAGGAAAAACACCTGGTATCACCAGTCTGTGCCACATGGACAGTTTCTCCTTAGTTCTGGTCTTAAGATCATGCCAGTGTTGACAGTAAGAAATGCACCCTCTTCACCTAACCACTGTTGATTTGTCTAAATACTGTCACTGTCTATTATACCAATTGGCAATTTTTTAACTCATTGCTAATGCACACTACTCCTAACCATGTCTGACGTGTCCCTCAACCCTGGACTTAGATTGTCGATTGTGCTACATATGGCTAACGTTCACTCATGGGGTCTGTGAACTGACAGTCTATAGAATTCACAAATACAATTGCACCTATAAATAAAGCAACTTGTACACATGTAGCATTTCTAAGTTTACTGTGACCCATCTACTCAGCTAAAAGATAGCTTTGTATCAATCCGTGTCAATCTGTACAGAATATCAGCACTAGAATCCTAACATGAGAAAGGTGAATAATGGTGTTGTCAGCTACAAACAACGTACTGAGTATTCTAGATCTATTTAACAGATAACGTTTGAAGTATACATATGGCATGTATGGCTCTGAATCAAGTCAATGGTAATTTACTCAGATGGGAGTACCAGTACAACTTATTTGTGTGGTATAGGCAAAGCTAACCGTATCAGTGATGGCCACCTGTCAGTGTTGCAGGACAGGGTTTCAAATTTGCCTGTTGTCAGATGTGCCACACTTGCCAAATTAAATTACAGGACCCTATCAATGACAGATGAAGTGTCATATTTACCTGTCCAAGATAAAGTATACATACACATTGTGAATGGCTGGAACACTGGATGGCAAATGTATGCACCAGTAGATGGTATTTAGCAGCCAATCTAACAGCTCTTTGGTCATAGGGACTGCACATGTTAAACCTGAGAAATCAAGACAGTAAGCATACTCTAGGCCATTTCTCCAACTTGGCCAGTGCACTCATGAGAATCCCCAGACACTCAATTTACAAAATTAGGCAAAGAAAAACAGGATTTATTGTAAAACCACATACATACGGATAACCTAAAAACTACCTTATGCTAAACTAACCTATAGTAACTTAACTACACCTATCTAACCTATTCTAAACTTATCTTACACATGTAACACTAACTCTAAACATTGGGCTCCCACCCCCCCCTGAGAAAAGATACATGTAGGATAAACTATGACTAAACATGTACTAACCTATGACAAACAAATAGAATATATATATGTATATTTTTTATATACACAATTACCCCACAGCCAAATCCGAACAACAAACAAAAAAAATAAAAAAAAACAGGATACTAAACCTAACATAGGCCTACCCTACACTAACCTAACACTACCCATCTAAAATCCAATCTAAAACCATGTAAAACAGTGAAATGGAGGGAAAGGAACTGAGAGATTGTAGAACAATACAAGTCCAATACTTTATTTCTTCAGTTTCTTTTTGACGTATGGCAACATCCTCTGGTTCTCAGCACTCTCCTCCGCCATCTGTTGAAGTCTGGCAAAAATCTTGGCCATGTCCCATCTCATGTCTAGGTAAAATTGGCTAGCAACAACTGTAGCAGGTGGCTGAACTGGTGCCTGGCTCCTGGCTGGAACAGCTGATGTGGAGGGCCTTGGGCTGGCTGTGGTCCCCTGCACCCCTAATGTTTTCCCTACAGTGTCCTTGTGTGGCTGCTGTGGAGGTCCACCATGTGCAAACGCCTGCCATTCCCCAGATGCCTTCTCATGGGGGGGGACCTCCTTCCCATTCGGCAGTATCCTGCTTCCTCCTCAGTGATGTGCTGGTAGTGTTAAGCCCTCTTGTGAAAAGCATGCCTCTGATCTGGTGTCATATTGGCAGTGGAAATGTACACTCAAACTGCAGATAACATTCCTCAAGAACGACTTACTCCTCATCTATGACTATTGACTACCGGCCATCTACAGTATCATGCTCATGTCACTGGGATGACGGCTATCCATTAACCAATAGGGCCTAGAGCTGATTGGACAAAATTGCCCATTATCAACTTTACCAAACTTGTGATGATCACATCCCCCAACAAGTCTGGGTTTCCTGTGAGCCTGTGCATGACAGCTGGGTATGCAATCCATAACCTTGACACCCCTGGTGAAAAATCAAGGCTTGCCCAGTCATCATGGATGCAATGTGGGGACCATATGATAGGCGGTTTGGTAACTTCCCACTGGATATTCTAAGGTTTGGAAAATCATCATGTCCTAGTGTAAGACCTGGCCTGAGCATATGTTATGTTACAAGGGGGCACGCCATGTACATGTAGGCATATCATGGGCAAACTGATGCAATGTCCCCAGAAAGTTTGGCCAACGCCTGACCTGCACATCAAATCTGAATTCACACTAGAACTGAAGCTCCCTCCCCTGTGCTATGTTGTGCTAAATGGCACACATGGTGGCTGATGGGTGCCCTTAGGGCCACAGTGAGTGAGACTGCACTGGGTGCTACAACAGTATCCTCATACATTGTACATCATTTGCACATGCATGTCAGACATCAAAGTACCTAAAATACATATGTGATGTGATCTACATCACTCACAAATATCATGGTGGCAGGACCATGTTGTGAAAACTGCTGAGACCTGGAGTGGGATGAATCAGACTTCTCACAACCATCTGCCAATTGTCTAATTGTGCACACTATTGACCGTTGTGCGGTATACTGTGGATCATTGCAGTACTACAGCCTTATTATATCTGAAGGGTTCTGAGGCACCTGTGGGGCATGTGTCTGCTACATAAGCCCCCTAGAGATGTCTGAAATTATAACCCACATCTATACCGTCTTGTCAATAGGTGTATGCTATGTGTGGCACACAGTATTGACAAGAGTGCTGTTAAAGTGGTTGTCAACAGGCATGCTATATACATTAACAGGTGTCAGGGCAGCTATCATGGTAAACAAATGAATATGCCGCCAGCCATTACAATTCCTATTACACACAACTCCATGCCAGTATATGTGGCCCTATGTGCTACTAAAAAGCTATTCTCATTGCACAACATTCCAACAGACATGATGTCACCATCCATTCCCCAATGATGGGATATCATTGATCAGGCAAAACCATATTTCATAGCATTCCACACAGATGACACTTACTGGCTGCATTGAGGTCCTCAAATCAGGGTTCCTCAACTATGGTGTAGGACAGATGTCTACCTGCAAGACATGAATGGAAAACATTGCTTAAGGTAATTTGTACATATCCGCTAACAGACGACGTTCTTCACTGTCAACTTATCTGGCTGAGTGAGCAAATTATCCTAGTGGTAGATCTGAGTAACTGACAAACATCTATGATCAGTCAATCACACAGTCTCAGATATGTAGACTCACTCAAGAATAAACCTTCACTGTCCCAGACACTCCTGTGGTGTCTCTCACTGCACCATTTATACATTACATTATCATGCAGGTGTTTGGTAGTTCTGCACCTCCATGACCATATGGGACTGCCTGACACTGCATACTGCATCTGAGGGGTATGCATGGTTGTTGTATTGTGTTGGACCTGGCCCTTTTTGCCTCATTTCTCCTATTTTTCCTGACCTCTTGTTTGTTCTACAACTGAGCACTTTATTGCTGCTCATCAGTGCTACAGTGCAGGTGCTCTCCCTTCTAAAGTTGGTATGATTGGCTTACTCCTAATTGGCACATTTAATTTACCTGCAAGTCCCTTGTACAATAGTATACCCATACAAGGGGCCAGTAAATTAAATGCTACTAGTGGGCCTGCAGCGTTGCTTGCGCCACCCACAGAAGTAGCCTTTCAAACCTGTCTTGGGCCTGCTAGCGTAGGGCCTGCATATGCAGTTTACTGATGCAGGGACCAGGTATCTAAATTTACTTCCAGGCCCAGAACTCCCCTTTTACTACACGTAAGTCACCCCTAAGGTAGGCCCTAGCTAGCCCTATGGGCAGGATGCTATGTATGTAGAAGTTAGGACATGTGCCTGGTTGTGGCCTGTCCTGGCAGTGACAGTATTTGGTTTCTCACTGCTGTGAGTGTTGCGCCTCTCATAGGATTTCACTAGAAATGCCCTGCCTGATGACTAGGGAGTATTGTCTGATGTATAAGGGGTAGAGTAGGCAAGGTTGTAATGGTAGTGAGAAAAGCTGCTTTCTGTTGTAGGTGGATTTGTTATTACCATTATAGAAATGCCACTCCTAGAAAGTAAACATTTCTCAGTGCTTATGACTCTGGTGTTTTGCAGCTTGACTCCAATCCACATTGGGGGCAGGGTGATAGCTGGGCTCTGTGCTTACTATTCACAAAACAGGGAGGGTGGAGGTGTCAGAGGTGCACCTGCATTTTGAATGGTCTTCCTGGGCTGAGAGAAGGGGAGGCACACCTGCATTTGTAAAAGCTGTGCGCTGACCTTACACAAAGGGCTTGTTTACCCCAACTGATGTCTGGAGCCTGTGCTCGAGGAGAAAGGGGACACTCCTAAAACCAGTTTTAACTGGTTGAAACCTCTTCTCCCCCTCTTTCAAATTGCTTTGCAAAACTGAGTATAAGAAACAAACATTCTTGATGCAATAGACACAGAATGCTATTGGAGGAACTCAACAGAAGCCGCCTTGGACTGCTGCTACTGTGCTGATCTGTGACCTGCTGGGTCACTAGGAGGAACTGCCACTGACTGCATGTGCTGGTCTGTTGCTGGGCACTGCCACCCTCTGCTTCACTTGTGCCCTCAGAGGGTGGGTGCTGTGGCCCCTGCTATCTGCAACCATAGGCTTCCTAGTGCAAGACAGTGCTGTGTTTGAGGCTCCTGTGCTGGTACAGAAGCGTTTGGAGAACGCTCATCCTTTATTTGTTTAAAACCTAGAGAGCGCTTCTCTTATTGCTGAGTGAGCTTTAAGCGTGAGTAAATCGCTTTTCTTTTTTTGAAGTTGCAGTGTACAATGAGTGCTGGATCAGGAGTGACAATCCCAGAGTGCAGAAATCACTGCCACAGCCCGAATTCCCACAGTGCATTCGGAAATGTATTCCTTGATGTGCTCCCAGGGCACAGGTAAGAAGGTGGGAACAGGTGCACTCCTGGTGGTGCCCTCTGAGTGAGGCGTACTGAGGAGTGCCCCAAGGGCACAAGCAGTCATCCATTCCAGAGCCTGGTGCTGCCGCAGCAGAGTCACAGGAAAGGAGGAAGCCAGCCCTCATGTGAGTGGGTGGGATAAAGATTCATGAACTTCCACAAACATGTCCAACTAGAATGAGATGGAGAGAACTCTGATGAGTGTGTGTGGAATACAGATTTATAACCTTCCACAGCCATGTATAACTGGAATGAGATGGGGAGATGGCACAGGAGTAAGTAACTGATGAGTGTGCGGAATAGAGATTTATAAGCTTCCACAGCCATGTCTAACTGGAATGAGATGGGAGAGAGTAAGGGGCACATGTATACTCCGTTTGCTCCAGATTGGCGTCTTTTTTTACGCAAATCCGGCGCAAACTTAACTCCATATTTATACTTTAGCACTAGACCCGTCTAGAGCCAAATTTATGGAGTTGGAGTAATTTTTTTACAGTGGAAATCTACCTGGTGTTAATGAGATGCAAGGTAGGCATTGCAGGGCAAAAATGACTAAGGCCTTTGCCCCTTATTTATACTCTTGTGCAAAAATGACACGGGAGGGGGAGGGCCTTAAAAAATGACTAAACTTGTTTAGTCATTTTTTAACACCTGGTTCAGGGCAGGCGTTAAGGGACCTGTGTGGTCATTTCCATGGTCTGACCATGGATGCAGTACACAGGTGCCCTTCCCTGCCCCAGGAACACCCCCCGCCACCCTTGCCCACCCCTGGAGGACACCCATGGATGGAGGGACCCATCTACAGTAAGTAGAGGTAAGTTTTTTTTTATTATTTTATTTTTTTAAGTGGCATAGGGGGGCTAACTTGGGCCCCCCTACATGCCACTGTGCCCAATGGCCATGCCCAGGGGACAGAAGTCACCTGGGCATGGCCATTGGGCAGGGGGGGCACAACTCCCATCTTTGCTAAGACAGGAGTAATTGCCATGGGGGTTGAGAGTCAAAAAATGATGCTAGTCAGGTTACAGTCAATATTTCACTCTAACCTGACTTGGACCATTCTTTGGCACACATCCCCATTCCTCCCTACGCCTCCACTGCCCTGTTAACGTCATTTATTTTGCAGGTTTGCGTCAAAAAGTATAAATATGAACCTAAGTAACTGATGAGTGTGTGCGAAATACAGATTTATTAACTTCCATAGCCATGTCTAACTGGAATGAGATGGGGACATGCTCTGAGTGAGTGTGGGATCAAGATTCAGAAACTTCCAGAGGTACGTCTAACTGGAACGAGGTGGGGAGGTGTCTAACTGGAATAAGATGGGGCGATGTCTAACTGAAAAGATATGAGGAGATGTCTAACTGGGAGAGATGGGGAGATCTCTAACTGGAATGAGATGGGGACATGGGAAGATGGTGAAATGGTCTAATGAGTGAATGTGATATCAAGACCCAGAAACATCCAGAGCTCTGTCTAACTGGAATGAGCTGGGGAGATGGGAACATGGTCCAATGAGTGAATGTGGTATCAAGAGCCAGAAACATCTGGGAAGATTAGTGAGTGTTATCAAGAGCCAGGGGGAGATAGGGGAGTGTGGTATCAAGAGCCAGAAACATCCAGAGCTCTGTCTAACTGGAATGAGATGTGGACATGGGGAGATGGTCTAATGAGTGGATGTTTCTGGCTCTTGATACCACACTCACTCATTAGACCATGTCCCCATCTCCTTCCAGTTAGACAGAGCTCTGGATGTTTCTGGCGCTTGATACCACACTCACTCATTAGACCATGTCCCCATCTCCTTCCAGTTAGACAGAGCTCTGGATGTTTCTGGCTCTTGATACCACACTCACTCATCCCCCCAGATGTTTCTGGCTCTTCATACCACACTCACTCATTTGACCATGTCCCCATCTCCCCATCGGAATGAGATGGGGACATGGGGGAAGATGGGAACATGCTCTAACAGGTGAGGACGGGACATGCTCCGATGAGAGTGGGGAGAATAGGACATGCTCTAATGAGTGATCAAGATTCACAAACTTCCACAGCTATGTTGAACTGGGGGGGGGGGGGTGGAGAGAAGCTCCAATGAGTGTGTGGGATCAAGATTCAGAAACTTCCAGAGCTATTTCTACCTGGAATGAGATGGGGATAAAGTAAATAACTGAGGAGTGTGTGGGATGAAAATTCACGAGCCTCCACAACCATGTCTGACTGGACTGAGATGGGGTAGTGTGTGGAATAAAGATACATGAACGTCCCCAACCATGTGTAACTGGGTCTGCGGAGGAGGGGGGAGATGGAAGATATGTCTGCAACGGTTGACAGATCAGAAAGTAACTCCAATGAGCGAGTGGGTTTGGTAAAGATTCATAAACTTCCACAACCATGTCTAACAGGAATGAGACAGGAAGAATTGAACTCCAAAGAGTGTTTGTGTGGGACAAAGATTCATGAACTTCCACAAACATGTACAACTGGAATGAGAGGGGGTGATGACAAGTAACTCCAATGAGTAAGTGTTTGGTATAAATATTCATAAACTTCCACAATCATGTCGAACTGGAATGAGATGGGGAGTGTTGGACAAAGATTCATAAACTTCCACAATCATGTCTAACTGGGAGGATGGGAAGAGATGTCAGCATCAGATGACACATCAGAAACTCCAATTAGTGAGTGTGTGGGATAAAGAGTCATGAACTTCCACAAAACCACAACCATGTCTAGATTGGGGGGGGGGGGGGGTGAAGAGGGATGTCTGCATCAGATGACACCAGAAAGTAACTCCGATGAGTGACTGTGTGGGGTAAAGATTCATTAACTTCCACCACCATGTCTAGGGGAGATGGATCTGCATCGGATGAAACATTTGAAAGAAACTCAGTGTGTGGATTAAAGGTTCAGAGGATCACTATCTTCCACAACCATGTCTAACTGGAATAAGATTGGGAGAGTGGGGGGATATGTCTAACGAGATGGGGAGATGGAGAATACCTGTGCTTGGATTAAGCATTCAAAATTAACTCCAAAGTGTGTGTGATAAAGGTTCATAGGTTCACTCTTACATGATGGGGAGATAGTATCTGTATCACATGAAACATGTGAAATGAACTCCAATGAGTGTGGAATAAAGGTTCAGAGGTTCACTATCTTCCACAACTATGTCAGACGGGGAGACAACATCCAGCGAGGGTGTGGGATAAAGGTCTGGAGGCTCGCTATTCACAACTACGTCCAACGGGGAGATGGGAAGAAGATATCTGTGTCAGGTGAAACATGCCAGAGGTACCCCAGTGAGTGAGTGGGATAAAGGTTAACGCTTGCTGTTTTCCACAACTATGTCTAAATGGGAGGAGATTGGGGGGTTGGGAGATGCTATTGATCACCATCAGTTGAAATGTGAAAGGACCTCCATTGAGTGTGTGGGAGGAATGTTTAGAGGCTTGCTGTTTTACACAGGTATTTGCAACAGGAAATAGCCTATCTGAAACCTCCTACACTGATTTACATCTTAGAAATGGGGGTCTCCAGTTGGCAGTCAGTTAACACCCTGTCTAATTAGGGACCCTCACTTTAGCCTGGGTATGGAAAATACACAGCTCAGATAACCCTTGATCACCCCATTGGTATCTTTGCACAAGCAGGCAGGCTTGTGAAGTTCTTACAAAAACACATACAGTAACACCATGAAAACCACAAACTTATTCCACACTAGTTTAGAAAAATAAACTTTATCCAAAACATACAAGACCAAAGAGGAGAACAATCCAACTTATACAAATAAGATACCAAAGTCTTAATCGATGATAATGGAGACGTTGCTTTAGCACAAAGTACCTGGTATGCATTAAAAGAAAAAACAGAGGTCTGTCAGAAAAGCAATTGATGCATCAATTCCTTACTCACAAGTGAAACCATGCATTGATTCTTTCTCAACCAGGTAAGCGATGCGTCAATTCTTTCCTCACAGGGAAGGGATGCATTGTTTTACAGGAAGGCAGCTTCAGGTCTTTGCAGTGATTTTGAAGTTTTGACACCCAGTGACGATGTGTGGAGAATCCAGACACTAATGATAAAGTCACACTGAGCTGGTGATGTGCCGATTTCTGGAGCCACAAGGCAGGCACTGCATCACTTTTACAGCCACAAGGTTGGTGCTGCGTCACTTTCTGCCACTTGGCTCCGGTGCATGGATTCAGTCAGGTTTCACTAGCTTCTCCTTCCCAGGGCCCACTAAATGGAGTGACACTGATTTGGCAAGTCGGGGGTCTCAGCAAGAGAGCCCTGGTGCTGGCAGATGAAGTCTTTGATGTCTGAGACTTAACAGAAGGCAAGCTCAGTCCAAGCCTTTGGAGAAACTTCACCATCAGGATATATGGCAAAGTCCAGTCTTCGTCTTCTGTGGCAGAAACAGCAACTTCAGGCCAACCCAACAAAGCACACAGCAAAGGTGCAGCACTCCTCACAGCTCTGCTCCTTGGCAGAGATTCCTATTGATTCAGAAGTGTTCTAAAATTGTGGGGTAAGCAGTCCAATACTTACACATTGCTGACTTTTAAGTGGACAAACTTCAAAGGAAAGTCTTTTTCCAATTTTTCTACCAATAGCCTCAGAAAGAAACAGCATGGGAAGTTTGTTGCAATCAAACAGCTGTATTGTTCTTATGGAGAAGAGTTCATAAGGTGGTGGCTAGAAAAGAAAATGAACTCTGATATTAAAGTGTGGACCTTCCCGCATGAACACAGTTTATGTCAGTTAATGCTGAATTTTTTTAAGGGATTATTAGATGAATAGGATAATTTAAGTTTAGCTCCTTTGTAGGGTCACACTGCATTCTCATGTGTATTTATAAAGTGCAGATTCATGCCTGAGGATATCGTGATACTGAATAATAGCCCAACACAATTGAAAACATTTTATCAACCTTGGAAGGATGAAAGGCTGAGTGAAAACACCAGGATTCAAACGTGTCAGTAGGAGGTCAAATACAGATCCGTCAAGTGAAAACAGTTTACTGAGAAACCAGACTAATACTATCTGATTGGGGTCTTCAATATATCTATCATTGCAGACATTGCTGTGGAGACTTTAATATGAGTATCAGACACTATCACTATGGGGACTTGAACAGGACTATACAAGCACACTATCTATGAGACCTTGTTAACAAAATAAATACTATACCTTTGGGGACTTTGGCATCCCATTAATCATACACTATCCCTGTGGTACCTGGGCAACCCCTATAATCACTATCTCTGGGGATCTGATCATCAATATGATCAAACACTATCACCACGGGGGGCTAGAAGATCACTGCAATCACAATATTGTTAGGGGGACTTCAACATCACTATAAAGATGCTCTCTCTCATTGGGTACCTCAGTGAACACTAATCATACACCATTTCTTTGAGGACCTTGATACCCATATAATCACAAAGTAGCTATTTGGAACATTACTATAATCGTGTACTCTGGGGACCTGGGCATGTCTATTCTCATACACTTTCTCTGTGGGACCTGGGCATTAATATAACCACACACTATCTTTGCAGGAACCTGAGCCGGACTCATCATGCAGTCCTACAAGGACGTCCATATGTCTATCAAACTATTATCCCTACATGGACTTGATTTTGACAGTTTTTCTACAGGTCTATAATTACTAGCTCTGTGGATGTGGCATCCCTATAATCCACACTCTGAAGACTGGAGCATGACTATAAAAACATACTATCTCTGTGGACCTGGGTAACAATCACACTGCCTGTAGGGCCTGGGAATCCCAGTAATCACATTCTGTGTGGACCAGGCATCATTATAATCACTCACAAACTATCACTGTGGGGGTCTTGAACATCACTGTAATCATGCACTCAATGGGGACTTGAATGTGACAAAGATGCACCATCTTGTTGGGTACCAAGCTAGCACTATAATCATACACCATTTCTATGTGGACATCAATACCCATGTATTCACAATTCACACACTAACTGGAGAGATGAATGTGGCTTTAATCACTGTACATCTTTGGAGACTTGAACATTTATATAATCATTATGGACCCAGGCATTCATATAATCACACACTATTAAACTTAACAATCACAGCACTATCTTATGATTTTGACCGTCATCACAGTTTCTCTACCGATCTATATTCACTAGCTCTATGAGGATGTGGAATCCCTATATTCCACACTGTGGGGACCTTGTCTTCGCTATCACACAATCTCTCTAATGGACCTAAACACAAATATAAGGCACACTATTTGTACAGGGACCTGGCCTTCACTTTTAAAGTGAACATCTTTGCAGGGACCTGAGCATTAAAATACAGTGTTCACACAGGACATGACTAGAACACTATGTATGGACTTGAATGTACCTTTAGTCACACACCATCTCTGTGGGTATTTGAACATAACTAATCACATACTACCTCTGGGGGGAGACTAGATTATGAATATCACCAGACACCATCTCTAATGGGACTTGAGTGTAAGTATAGTTAAATGTTATGTTTGTGTGGACTTCAGCATTAGTGTAAATTTCTACATGGAACTTATCGATATAATCACACTACCTCTGTGGGACCTGGGCATCAATATGATGACACCATCTCTGTGGGGACCTGGACATTAGTATAATCACACTAGCTCAGTGGGGACTTAAGTTCCACTATAATCACACACTGTCCGCTCTAGAACAGTATTGCCGATATACTTGAGAACTATTACTGCACAGTCATGACAAACATGCCTAGTGGTGAAGGTGATAGTAAAGAACCAGGTAATCTCACCTTGGCTTTACTGTTTGACCATACTGTAGGATCTTTAGCATCTAAATTAACATAACTATGTTTTGTTTCCTTATTCCTTAAACCCTTCCCTGCCAAGGACATAACAGTTACATCCTTGGCAGCACCTCTTGGATGCCAAGGACTTAACAGTTACATTCTGTACCTGGCTCACAGGGGGTGGGGGGGGAGGGGCTGAGGGCTATTGCTCCTTGTGGGCCTCCCACCCCCTCCCCTGGGCAGGGAGGGAAGGGGAAATCGCTTCCCCTCCCACCCCTGACACCCTCGCAGTGGCGTCCGATTATGTCGGCGCATGATATCACACTAACCTCATCAGCGTCCGCCCCCATCTTCTAGCATGATTGGAAGAGAAACACTTGCATTTCTCTTCCAATCGGGGGGTGGGGGAAAGCAGAGAGGCATGCCTCAGAGCTACGTCTGAGCATTTCTGCAGCATTTCTGCAGCCCGATCGTAAAGTGATCAGGCTGCAGAAATGCCCACTAGACACCAGGGAGGTTATTTTTTTGTTTACAATAAAGGGAAGAAACACCTTTGGCAACGGTCTCTCCCTGGGGGGGAGAACTTATTTTACACCATTTCTGCCCCTGGGGGAACAAAAGCCACTTAGACACCAAGGATTGGTGTGAGTTTTGTTTGGTAGGGCATCCCCTTGGGCAAGGGTCGCTCCCCACGGGGGGGGGGTACATTACTGTTGGCCATTGCTGCCCTCCTTGGGGCAGATCAGCCTATTTTTTAAGTCCCATCTACCACCCCAGGGGGGAGGAAAGCCCACCAGAGAAGTTTAAAAAAAAAAAAAAAAGGGTGGGGGTACGGCCAAGGGTGGGCAGATAGGGCAATTACCCCTGATCCACTCAGGGGGGATTTTCGCAGCAAGCCTACTAGATGCCAGGGAAATAAATATAGTGGGCTGGTGGCTACCAACCAGTATGGGCATGGTTATGCCCCCACTCCAACTGAAGGGGAGTAACAGTCTTTCAGCTCTCCCACAAGGACTCTAAAATATCTAATCCCAACAGCAAGCAAGAGATCATTTGATTATTTTTGTTTTTATATTTTGGCCATGAGAGCTTATCTCCCAATGGTATGGTGAGGGCTGCACTTTTTGGACTATGGGACGCTGCCATGTAGAAAAAGCTGAGACCTAGACACATAAAAACTAAACATCTGGGTGAGTCCAGAGTGGTGTGCTTCACATGCACCCAACACCATTTTCTTGCTCACAATGCCCTGCAAGCCTCCAACTTTGCTTGAAATCACATTTTCCCCACATTTTTGTGATAGAACCTTCCTGAATCTGCAGGAATCCACAAAATTCCTACCACCCAGTATTGTTGCATCTATACAAATAAATCGGCCCTACTTCTCAGCCTAAATTCCTGCCCCTCCCCACCCCCACCCAAACTGCCCTTTTGGACCCACTTTGGTTTCCCCTCAATTGCAACATGTTTTTGGCTGTTCCCTGTCAGACTTGGACAAACTACACAAATGAGGTATTTTTATCAGGAGACTGAGGGGAACGTTAGGTGGTAGTAAATTTGTGCCAGTATGGTGATCCCACACATGTGGGAAAATGATGTTTTTAGCTAAATTTGAGGTTTGCTGAGGATTTGGGTCAAGGACCCTGGGGGATCCATGCAAGTGATACCACCCTGGACTCCCTCAGGGGTCTAGTTATCAGAAATGTCTGGGTTTGGTAGTTTTCCTTTGATGGCTGCTGAGCCCACGACCAAAAACGTAGGTGCCCCTCTGCAAAAACAGGTAGTTTGGTATTTGATAAGTTTGATGTGTCAGGTAGTGTTTTGGGGCATTTCCTGTTGCGGGTACTAGGCCTACCCACACAAGTGATCTACCATTTTTATATTAAGACCTCGGGAAATGCTGGGTGGAAGAAGTTTGTGGCTCCCCTCAGATTCCAGACCTTTGCAGCACCGAAACACGAGGAACTAGTGTTTTTGGCCAATATTTGATGTTTGAAAAGAATTCTGGGTAAGAGAACCTGGTGAGAGCACCTCAAGTTACTCCATCCTGGGTTCCTCCGGATTTCTAGTTTTCACAAAAGGCACAGGTTTGTTAGGTTTTGCTAGGTGCCAGCTGAGCTAGAGACCAAAATCCACAGCTAGGCACTTTGCAAAAAACACAGGTCAGTTTTCTTTGGGAAAATGTAATCAGTCCATGTTGTGTTTTGGGGCATTTCCTGTTGTGGGCACTAGGCCTACACACACAAGTGAGGCACCATTTTTATTAAGAGATTTGGGGGAACACAATAGCAGAACCGGTGTTCTTGCCTTTTGTCTTGCTCTATATTTTTCCTTCCAACTGTAAGACTGTGTATAAAAAAAGATGTCTATTTGAGAAATGCCCTGTAATTCACATGCTAGCATAGGGACCCAGAATTCAGAGATGTGGAAATAACTGCTGCTTCTCTACACCTTATCTTGTGCCCATTTTGGAAAAACAAAGGTTTTCTTGATACCTATCTTTCACTCTTTATATTTCACTAAATGAATTGCTGTATACCCAGTATACAATGAAAATCCATTGCAAGGTGCAGCTCAGTTATTGGCTTTGGGCACCTAGGGTTCTTGATAAACCTACAAGCCCTATATATTCCCACAACCAGAAGAATCCAGCAGATGTAAAAATATATTGCTTTCAAAAATCTGCCATAGCTGGAAAAAGTTAAAGAAAACATGGACAGAAATGGCCTTTTCACCTCAATTTCAGTTGTTTTTTATTTTAGCTGTTACTTTCTGTAAGAAAACCTTGAAGGATCTACACAAATTACCCCTTTCTGAGTCAGACTTTTGTCTACTTTTCAGAAATATTCAGCTATCTGGGATCCAGCATTGGTTTCACACCCATTTCTGTCACTAACTGAAAGGAGGCCGAAAGCACAAAAATTATTAAAAACAGGGTATGTCCCATTAAAATGCCAAAATTGTGTTGAAAAATGGGGTCTTCCGATTCAAGCCTGCTCCTGAAAGCTGAGCACAGTGATTTTAGCACTGCAAACCCTTTGCTGATGCCATTTTCAGGGGAAAATCAACACAAGCTTTCTTCTGCAGCCCTTTCTCTTTTTTTAGCTGTAATTTGTCTAGTTTCTTGGTCTCCTCCAGGAGAACCCACAAACTCTGGGTACCTCTAGAATCCCTAGGAGGTTGGAAAAAAGGACACAAATGTGACATGGGTAGCTTATGTGGACAAAAAGTTGAGGGCCTAAGCAGGAATTGCCCCAAATAGCCAAAAAAAGGCTTGGCACAGGAGGACAAAAAGGCCTGCCTGGCAGTGAAGGGGTGAATGGGCAGTTGAAGGTGTGAGTGAGCACTCAGCAAAAGGCTAAACATGTATTCAATATGTTATTGTTTTCTCCTGACAAATGCATCATCATCATCATTAAAACTCACTGTTTCTTTGACATGGTATTCCTATAGGAACAAACTGATGTAATTTAGGTATAGCACTGAAAAATAGCATTGTGTAGTTTATGACTGTATTCAATCACAAATTAAATGTTTGGAGTAAGTCCTCACAAGGTTAGTAACCCATGTTCAAGTTCCCATAAGAATGGTTCTGTACATGTGCTGTAACAGTTTTACTTGTAAATTTGAATCAGGATCCCATATCTTTATTCTTTTCTTGACATTTTTCTGTAATTATTATATTTTAAAGCCATTGGGAAAGGTTAGTCCCACAAGGATGGTAACGTGTGTGTATATATATATATATATATATATATATATCTCTCAGTGGTCTGAAGATGAATTCCATCTCAGACATGTTTCAAAATCCTCTATTTTCTTCAATGTATGATGTCAATGCAAAACAGTCAACATGTTTTTTTAGAGTCTCTTAAGAGCAGTTTAACAAAACAAAAAACATGTATAGACTGTTACACAAATATGCTATACAAAGCGTTTAACATTTCATAGTGAATACAAACATCTATATACAATATAACTGTTCTTATGCCAAAATGCAAACTTAATGAACAGTAAGAGGTTAGACAATAGCAGTTCCAGAATTGTAACAAAGGCCCCCGCGGTAGGGGGGGCGAGCTGCTGGTTGCCCCCCTCAGCACAGTGCTCTGGCCTAAGAAACCCTGCCTGAATTCAGGGATTTGTGGTAGGAAGGGGGTAGCTACCTGTACTTTGCAGGGGGGTCCCAATTTTGGTTACGCCATTGAGCAGTTCAATTGAAATTACATTGAAACAGTACCCATTTCACTCTTGTATCTGAAACAATAACGTAATTATACTCTAACAGAGGTATAATTGTTTAAAAAAAAAATAGGAACACAACCAAACGAAGGTCGCATCTCAAGCAGCAGCACACATGATATGAGAAAAAAAAATCTTACTTATATATCTTAGATCTTAAAGATGTGACCGATCAATACTTCCAATAAAAGCTTAAGCCCAAAGGTTAATTCCACAGTAAGTTACATATTTAATACAATTCAGAATTAGAAAAATTGTACAGTGTGATTTATAAACTAGTTACATGCGCCTACAAACAGAAAGCCGAGTACTAATTAGACGTAAAAAGATTATGACCATTATCTCGGTCATTATTTTTTCCAATGAAGTTATGTATCCCACACAGCAGGTGTTGAGGTGAAAAGTTGCAACGGGAGACAAGAGCAATCGAAAAGCCAATATGGACATTCAGAAAAGCCGTTGCTGTGTTAACATCCGACTACCTCCTTCACTATATAGCACGCAAACGCGCAATGACAAAAAGGGTTGAAAGGTAGAATAGCATTTCCGATAAGTGATGACGCTCTTCCTAGGAGAAATACGTTTAAAGAAAAAATATCAAACACAGATACATTCCGTATGTGCCCGTCACAAGCCAAGCTGTACGCGAAGCCCAACAAACCAACTGTGCCAATCAGTCAACTTTCGGAGCATGTGACAGTCTTGCTAGCACTAATGCACTAAAATACCTATTAACGCGACGTTTTCCGGACCTAAAAGGAGTTAAATACACTCTAGAATTAAGCTTGTACAGAAAAAAAGAAGAACCCCGACATTGCCTAAAATACGGTACAGTCGTCCAAATAATCAGTGTCCAAAAACAATACTAACCAATCAAAGGTATCCATGACATAGAACTGGAAATACATCTATTTAAACGCCTTCCATCTACAATTATATATTATTAAATTCGCTCAAGTAAGACACACACAGCCACAGCTCAAATCGGCAAAATGAGTGTGTTGGTAAGCACCTGATATATATACCTTAGTTAATGAATTGCACCTGTGAGAGGGAGCTGGGCCACCTATAGAAAAGGAGAAAATACTTTTTGAACAAATTACTAAACAGCATTCATGAGCCCCAACTACTACTGTCAATCGAAAACAAAACACAAAGTGTGATAAACGATACCATAAATAAAAAATGAGTACTAAAAAGGGGCTAGCTGGCAGAAAAGAAATGTTAATTAAGGAAAAAAGACGAAATGGCGCGAACTGGGCTCGAAGCTTGAGTTGTAACTCGTCACATGAAGGTGCTTTGAGTCTACATGGCTTTATATCTGTTCTTTGAAAGGAAAGGCTTCATTATTATAATTGGAAGCTAACCCAAGAAACATTACGCAGCAGTTTTGAGTACATGAACCCTTTAACACTAAGAGTCAGAAAGAAAAATCATTCTAAATAGCACAAGCAAGTCTCGAACCCAGAGGATAACCCATTACTAATCAAAAGAAGTTACGTCTACCCTACAGGGTTTTCATTTACTTTCTAGAACAAAAACTTCATTAACACATTTTAAATTTGTTGATTAAAAAAATGTTTCATGGCTTTTTTCCTTATTTTCCAAATTTCCACCACTCCGGTGTTTTTTTTACTTACTTCATACCAATGAATCTATATCCTCTAGTTGAGGAAGTGAGTGTGATGACCTGCAATGTATCGCTACTGGGTAAATTCGTAATGGCCCTGAGACGCTCCTTCCATCTAGTTTTCAATTGGCACATGGTGGATCCAGAGTATTGTTTACCACAAACACAATTATATAGATACTGTTGGAAGTGTTGCAACAGATGAGTGAAACAATACACAATTGATACTCTTCAGTTACATCCACAAATATCTTGACATCAGATACATGTTTACAACATATTCAGTTCCCACAATTAAAGGACCCGTTAGGTAGTCACATAAGCCAGCTTGTTTTAGTACTCCTGGGGTTGTAAATAACCCCTTTGCTGCCAGGCCTTTTCCCCCTCAGGAGACAAGCCTTTTTTTGGCTGTTTAGGGCAGTTCGCACTTAGGCCCTCAAAACATTTTGTCCACATGAGCTACCCATGCCAAATTTGCGTCCTCTTTTTCCAACATCGTAGGGATTCTAGAGGTACTCAGACTTTGTGGGTTCCCCTGAAGGAGACCAAGAAATTATCCAAAATAGAGCGAAAAAATGCGTTTGTTTTTTTAAATGGGAAAAAAGGGCTGCAGAAGAAGTTTTGTGTTTTTTCCCCTGAAAATGGCATCAACAAAGGGTTTGCAGTGCTAAAATCACCATCTTCCCAGCGTTCCGGAACAGGCAGACATGAATCAGAAAACCCAATTTTTCAACACATTTTTTGCATTTTACTGGGACATACCCCGTTTTTACAATTTTTTTGTGCTTTCAGCCTCCTTCCAGTTAGTGACAGAAATGGGTGTGAAACCAATGCTGGATCCCAGAAAGCTAAACATTTCTAAAACATAGACAAAATTCCAGATTCAGCCTAATGCTCGCTACAGGAAACGCAACTTGGACACATCATATTTTTACATTGAAAGCTGACATGTTTTTTGCAAAGTGCCTAGCTGTAGATTTTGGCCTCTAGCTCAGCCGGCACCCATGGAAACCTACCAAACCTGCACATTTTTTAAAACTAGACGTGTAGGGAAATCCAAGATGAGGTGACTTGTGGGACTCTCATCAGGTTCTGTTCCTCAGAATCCTTTGCAAACCTCAAAATTTGGCCAAAAAAAACAAAGTTTCCTCTCATTTCGGTGACAGAAAGTTCTGGAATCTGAGAGGAGTCCCAAATTTCCTCCCACACAGCATTCCCTAAAGTCTCCTGATAAAAATGGTACCTCACTTGTGTGGGTAGGCCAGGGGCCCGCAACAAGAAATGCCTCAACACACTACAAGGACACATAAAAATTATCAAATACAAAACTACCTGTTTTTGTAGGGGCACCTGCGTTTTTGGTCCTGGATTCAGCAGCCATCAGGGGAAACATACCAAACCCAGACATTTCTGAAAACTAGACACCCGAGGGAGCTAAGGGAGGTGTGACTTGCGTGGATCCCCCAATGTTTTCTTACCCAGAATCCTCAGCAAACCTCAAATTTAGCTAAAAATCACATTTTCCCCACATTTCTGTGTGGGATCATCGCACTGGGACAAATTTCCTACCATCCAACGTTCCCCTCAGTCTCCCGGTAAAAATGATACCTCACTTATGTAGGTGGGCCAAGTTCCTGCGACAGGGAAGAACCAAAAACATGTTGAAATTGAGCAGGAATCAAAACGGGTCCAAAAGGGCAGTTTAAAAATAAACATTTTCAAGCTGACGAGTGCAGCAGAATTTTTATTGGTATAGATGAGACAATGCTGGGTGTTAGGAATTTTGTGGATTCCTGCAGATTCCAGAAGGTTCCATCACAAAAATGTGGCAAAAATGTGTGATTTCCAGCAAGGTTGGAGGTTTGCAGAGCATTTTGAGTAAGAAAGTGGTGCAGGGTGCATGTGAAGCATACCACAGTGGAATCACCCAGATGTTTAGTATTCAATTGTGTCTAGGTCTTGTGGTTTTTCTACATGGCAGCGTCCCAAAGTCCAAAAAGTGCACCCCTCACCATTCCAAGTGGGACGATTTTGAGAGTTAGCCAAGCTCTCATGGCCCAAATGTAAAACCAACACCCAAAATAATCAAATGTCCTCTTGCTTGCCGTGGGATAAAATGTTTTATTGTGCAGGGTGAGAGCTGAAGGACTGTTACCTCCTTCAGTTGAGGTGGGGGTATGAGCAAGCCCATACTGGTTGGTAGCCACCACCCCACTATTTTTTTTATTTTTTATTCCCTGACACCCAGAAGACTTTCTGCCCCCAGGGGTGTGGATCAGGGGTAATTGCCCTATCTGCCCACTGGTGGGCAGAACAGCTTTGGCCCCATTTATTTGGGGTGGGGGCATGGCTATATCCCCAACCTCATATTTTGAAAATAAAATCTCCCCAGGTCTCTGGTGGGATTTCCGCCTCCCTCAGGGGTAGATGGGTCTTCCAAAAATAAGCTGATGGCCAACAGTAATGTGCCCCCATGGGGAGCAACCCTTGCCCAAGAGGCCGACTCTCCAAACAAAACACACACATACACACACACCAATCCCGGGTGCCTAAGTGGTTTCTGCCCCCCAGGGGGCAGATCAGCCCAATAGAAATAGGTCCATCTGCCCCCAAGGGGAGCAGAAATGTCCTAAAATAAATCCCCCCCCCCAAGGGAGCGACCCTTGCCTAAGGGGTCGCTCTCCTTGCATAATATTGGCGCAAAAAAAAAAAAGAATTGGTACTTAGTGTTTTATGGCCCCCTTGGGGGCAGATGGACCTAAAAAAATAGGCCGATCTGCCCGCAAGGGGGTCAGAAATGGCCTAAAATACATTTGCCCCCAGGGGAATGACCCTTGCCTAAGGGGTCGCTCCCCTTGTGTGAAATTGACGCACAAAAATAAAAATCCCTGGTGTCTAATGGTTTCTGCCACTTTTGGGGGCAGATTGGCCTAACAAAAATAGGTTGATCTTTCCCCAAGGGGGGCAGAAATGGCCTCAATACAATTTGCCCCCCAAGGGAGCGACCCTTGCCTAAGGGGGTGCTCCCCATACATAAAAACATAAAGTAAATAAAAAATATATATCCCTGATGTCTAGAGGTTTCTGCCCCCCGGGGGCAGATCGGCCTAATCATATTAGGCCGAACTGTCCCTGGGTGGGCAGAAAAGGCCTAAAAATATTTTGCCCCCCCTGGGGAGCAGCCCTTGCCCAAGGGGCCGCTTGCCTTATGCGTATGTATAAAAATAAAAAATCCCTGGTGTCTAGTGGTTTCTGCCCCCGGGGGGAGGGGAAATGTCCTAAAAATAGTTTGGCCCCTGGGGAGTGACCCATGCCTAAGGGGTCGCTCCGCACATATGAAAAAAAAAATATATCCCTGGTATCTAGGGAGTTTCTGCCCCTCCTCCCCCGGGGGCAGATCGGCCTAATTATATTAGGGGGGCAGAAATGGCCTAAAAATAATTTGGCATCACGATCGGGCAGCAGAAATGCTTGCAGAGACATGAAAGGAAAAGAAAAGCCTTTCATTTCCTTTCATGCTTCTGCCGGCCCCGTGCTCCCGAGCGGAAGAGAAATAGAAATGCTAAGCATTTCTCTTCTGCATCCTGCTGAAAGCATGCTTCCAGCGCAATGGGAGGTGACCTCCGATGAGGTCAGCATGCAATTGCGTACTGACGTAATCAGACGTCACTGGGGGGTGAGGGTGGAAGGGGAAGCGATTCCCCTTCCAACCCTGCCCTGGAAGGGCGGCCCTTGGGGGGAGCACTAGCATTTCCCCCGACGGCCGGTACCTGGACATAATGGTTAAGTCTGTGGTGCCTGAACAGCGCTGTCACAGTCGTAGCGCCTGAGCAGCACAGCCACGGACGTAACTATTAAGGGAGGGAAGGGGTTAATAGTGTCATTAGGGCTAGGTAATGTGCAAGTAATGTGTGTGTGCCTTTCTTTACTCTATTTTTGGTTTAGTTAGTAACACGCTTTTGAGATAAGGATCCAAGGTTAAAACATCCCAATGTTTATGTAAGCTGTTATAGATTCTTCTATTGCCATTGCTGTAAGTTGTGATAAATCTAATCTCATTGTTTGTGTTTTTATTTGCTGTTGGAACAGCCCATAGGACAAGGGTGCAGGTTAAAGTTATCTTAGGGCACAAGTTATAGTTACTTGAGATAACTCTATAGCTGCTGAATTTCTGTGGTTTATGTGTGTAAAATCTGAACGTAAATATAATGTCTCTGTAACTTTTGTTTTTTGAGTGAATATATATATATATATAGTATATTCGCCAAAAAAACAAAGATTACACGGACATTATATTTAAGTTGGTGTTTCATCCATACAAAACCATAGAATATCAATAGTTATGGTTGTACTGTAGTTTTAGTTATGTTAAGAACCTATAACTCCTTGACTAAAGTTACTTTCAAGCTCAAATTATAGTTTCTTCAGATAACTATAACTGTTAGACCTGGCATCCTTGGTGTGGTCTCCCCTCACTTTTTGCCTCTACTTCCTATGTTTGTGCTGTGTGCTGGACTCTGTTTTTGCTGTCTTTATTACAATGGGCACTTTACCGCTGCTGACCAGTGCGAAAGTGTTAAGTGCTCCCCATATGAAATTGTATGTGTAATTGGCTTTTCCATGATTGGCATATTTGATTTACTAGTAAGTCCCAAGTAAAGTGCACTAGAGGTACCTAGGGCCTATAAATCAAATGCTACTAGTGTGCCTGCAGCACTGATTGTGCCACCCACATGAGTAGCCCAGTAAACATGACTCTGACCTGCCACTGAAGTGTCTATGTGTGGAGTGTTATCACTGCCAATTTGACTTGGCAAGTGTATCCACTTGCCAGGCCCAACCTTTCCCTTTTTATACATGTAAGGTACCCCTAAGGTAGGCCCTAAATAGCACCATTGGGAGGGTACAGTGTATGTTGAAGGTGGCACATGTAGTAATGTGTTTTACATGCCCTAAAAGTGAAATACTGCCAAATTTGTTTTTCACTGTTGCAAGACCTAACCCTCTCATAGTTGAACTTGGGGGCTGTCTTTAAATATCCTTACAGTGCAGTTTCCCTTTGAGAACAGATAGAAATGTGGATTTTGGGGTCTGTGAACTCACAATTTAAAAATATATCAGTTAGTGAAGTTGGTTTTTAGATTTTTAGTTTGAAAATTCCACTTTTAAAAAGTAGGCATTTTCTTGCTTTAACCATTTGGTGACTCTGCCTGTTTGTGGATTCCCTGTCTGGGTCAGACTTACAGTTGGGCTGTTTGTGATTCTCCTGTAGACAGTGACACAAAGGGAGCTGGGGCATAGCCTGCGTATCCTGATGAGCCATCTAGGCTGGAGTGGAGGGAAGCGTGGTCACTTACACCTGCATGAGCTGTGCCTGCTCTCACACAATGCAGTCCTAACCCCCTGGTGTGTGTCTAGGGCCTGGCAAAGCAGCACCCTGTAAGCAACAGAGACTTTTCTTTGAAGTTTGCCTACTTCAAAGGCAAAAGGGGTATAAGTAGTAGACACAAAACCCCAGATGTTTTGATCACTTCTGGAACCAAGAGGAACCTCTGCTGTTAGAAATGGGGTCTTTGGTTGGCAGTCAGGTTACACCCTCTCCAAGCAAAGACCCTCACTCTAGTCAGGGAAAGGCAGAACACACATGGTTAACCCCGCTCACCCTCTTGGTAGTTTGGCACGAGCAGAAAGGCTTAACCCAGAATCAATATGTAAAATATTTTTTCCAACACACACAGTAATACAGAAATTAGAAAACTAGTAACTATTTTACCTAAATAAACAAGACCAAATATGATAAAAACCACAATACACAGTTCAAAATAAGACTTCAGTAATTAAAAACATAAAATAGTACCTAGAAGCACCAATACTGCAATTTGATGTTAAGCGGTGTTATGATGGAGTTGTTTCCTACAATGCAACTACACTGGTGCCGTTTACGAAGTCACACGGACCCCTGGTACAGTACCTTAGCAAAAAGTGAGGAAAACAGGCCAATGCACAGAGTCAGGAAGCGAGGCATCACTAAATTTGAGGCGGAGTCGGTTCCGATGCTGTAGAGCAGAGGAGCAGATGCATCACGAAGAGGTGTCAGGTCCTTACTGCAAAACGGTGGAAGTGAGGCAGCATCAGTTGCGAGTTGTCGGTCCCTCGGTACTTCCAGCAGAGACAAAGTCTGGCGAAGTCACGGTACTGTGGGGCGAACTCGCAGGGTCGAGCTCACGTCACAGGTGCCGTGACGGAGTCGGGTGTTACGGACATCGGTGTTACGACACTCCAATCTCAGCAAAGTCATGCAGGGTGAGTGGCTTTGGCGAGGCCTGCAGAGTCGTTGGGCTGTCGCGCTTCAGTGAGATCCACGGCTTCAGGTGCAGGAGGCGTTGCGGGTTCTGTGCAGCTGCAACCTTAGCGAAGTTGTACAGCATCATCCAGCGTCATTTCATAGGATTTCACCAGAAATTCACTTCCAGTGGCCCAGGAACTGGAATGGCACCCTCCTGCAAGCTAGAGTCCACAGCATGTAGAATCAAAACTGAATGGTGATGCCTTTGCTGTCCCTGAGGCTTCAAAACAGGAGGCAAGCTCTACTCCAAGCCCTTAGAGATACTTCTCAAGCAGAAATACACAACAAAGTCCAGTCTTTGCCCCCTTTCACAGGTAGAAACCGCAACTGCAGGATAGGCCAACAAAGCACAGTCACAGGCAGAGGCAGCACTTCCCCTCCCCTCTTCAGCTCTTCACCTTTCTCATTGGCAGAGGTTTCTCTTGATTCCAGAAGTGATCTAACGTTTGGGGTTCTGGGTCTACTACTTATACTGCATTTGAAGTAGATAATCTTCAAAGGAAAGTCTCTGTTGTTCACAAGATCCTGGCTTGTCCAGGCCAGGCCACAGACACACAGCAGGGGGATGGAGACTGCATTGGGTGAGGGCAGGCACAGCCCTTTCAGGTGTGAATGACCACTCCTCCCTCCACTCTAGCTCATATGGCTCATCAGGATATGCAGGCTACACCCCAGATCCCTATGTGTCACTGTCTAGAGGAGATACAAAAACAGCCTGTTGGACCTGGCCCTTTTTGAGGGTTCATCCCTAGACTTTTTGCCTCTTTCCTCCTATTTTCCCTGACCTCGTAGTGTTGGCTGTAAGACTCTAAGCACTTTAACACTGCTGATCAGTGCTGAAGTGCAGGTGCTCTCCCTTCTAAAGTTGGTATGATTGGCTTACACCTAAATGACACATTTAATTTACCTGTAAATCCCTTGTACAGTGGTATCTCTATTCCCAGGGCCTGTAAATTAAATGCTACTAGTGGGCCTGCAGTGCTGCTTGCGCCACCCACAGAAGTAGCCTTTCAAACCTGTCTCAGGCCTGCTGGCGCAGTTTACTGCCACAGGGACCTGGCATCTAAATTTACTTGCCAGGCCCAGAACTCCCCTTTTACTACATGCAAGTCACCCCTAAGGTAGGCCCTAGCTAGCCCTGTGAGCAGGGTGCTATGTATGTAGAAGGCAGGACATGTGCCTGCCTGTTTGGACTGTCCTGATAGTGACAAACAGCCTAGTTGGTTCCTCATTGCTTTCTCATATGATTTGCATTGGAAATGCCCTGCCTTATGTATAGGGGATATTGTCTGATTTATGAGGGGTAGCATAGGCATGTTTGGTATGGTTGTAATGGTAGTGAGAAATGCTGCTTACTGGTGTAGGTGGATTTTTTAAAATTACCGTTCTAGTAATGCCACTTCTAGAAAGCGAGCATTTCTATGTGCTTGTGACTCTGGTGGTTTGCAGCTTCACTCCAATCCACGTCTGGGGCAGAGTGACATTTGGGCTTTGTGCATACTTTTCAGACAGCCTGTACACAGGGAGGGTGGAGATGTCACAGAGGTGCATCTGCGTATTGAATGGTCTTCCTGGGCTGAGAGAAGGGGAGGCGGGGCACACCTGCATTTGTAAAAGCTGTGCCCTTGCCTTACACAAAGGGCTCATTTACCCTCAACTGATGTCTGGAGCCTGTGCTGAAGGAGAGAAGGGACACTCCTGGAACCAGTTGTAACTGGTTGGAACCTCCTCTCCCCCTCTTTGTAAAACGTTTGCAAAACTGAGTATAAGTACAGGGGATTTTCCCCATGAAAAGAAAAGGAGACACTTGGCACTTTTAGCATGGTTGTATCTGGACACAGAATGGTACTGGAGGGACTCACTAGGATCCGCCTTGGACTGGTGCTGCTGTGCTGACCTGTGACCTGCTAGGTCACTAAGAGGAACTGCCACTGTCTGCATCCCCCTTGTGCTGGGCGGTTGCTGGGCCCTGCTGCCCTGTGCTCTACTTTGGTGTCCCCAGGGGCTGGGTGCTGTGACCTCTACAACTGCCTGCTAAGTGCCTTGTGAATGCTTCACTTTATCCATCTAGTGCCTTGAAAGCACTCTCCTTGTATTTGCCTAGTGCCTGGAGAGCGCTCTACTTAATTGGCTTCAAAGTGCCCTGAGAGTACCCTGTCCATTCCTACACCTCCTGGAGGGCGCATTATTGTGTGGCTGCTGAAGAAAATCACCACCATGACCCAGGCACTCGGAGATCCTCAAGTACATCCAAAGCGCGTGTGTCCTGTGTCCCTGGGTCACCACCAGGTGAAGAATGGTGCAAGCGCACTCATAACAGTGCCCCAGGGGTGAAGCACGCTTCAGGAAGTGCCCCGGGGCTCCCACAGGCCTCCGCTCCTGGTGCCTGCATGGCAAGGGAGGCTGCCAGCTCCCAGCATAGGGGACAGTGAAGAAGGCAGGAGGATCTCCCCACCAGAGTCCTCCGCTCCCGAGTTCGGCAGACTGCATCTTGGACCGGGCGGGGTCCTGAGCTAGGAGGTTCATTTACACTTGGCGTGCTGAGACCCAAGATGTGTGGTCTCCGGCCCCTATTGTGAGACGGCTCTGGCTGGAGACACCCTTCTCTCCCCACACTGCACTCCCCTGCCGGCGAACCGAGGGGGGAGAGGAGAATGGACAGTGAGGTGAGGGTCCCAGTGTAAGTTGGCATTGTGGTGCTTTTCCCCCTTCCCCTAGCACATTTTTGGGGTTCGCGGGGGCCTTCATTGTCCAGTAAGCCCCATATTGCAGGAGAGGACAAGGCCTCAATGGAGTCTCCGTCCCATCAGGGATCAACAGGTACCTCCCCACTCCAGGGGAATAGGAACACCTGTGGGCCATGCATGGCTGTCACCGACCCATACCTTTGTGTTTGGTGATATGTCTTGGGTCATGTTTGCCATGTGCTCTTTGATGCACCATATAATATCCAATGTGTTTGCTAATGTTATGGGCATATATGCCAATATGATTCCTATAACTTGCTGTATGTTTGCTAATGGTTCTGTTATGGGCATTTATGCCAATATGTTCTTATGACTTGCCATGTGTTTCCTGATGTTCCTATTATGGACATTTATGAGGATCTTGTGACGTGCATTATTGTAGTAATGTGTTTCCAGACTACTCCTTGTGTTGCAGAATAACAAGTCACCTGTGTGTTATATGTGACTACTGCAAGTTGCTACAGAGTAACAGTACTGTGTAATGTTCTGACAACTGCTTGGGTAGCAGGATATTAATAACATGTTGTGTTTGGTCTAATGATGTTGTGTACAATACAGTTTATTGTTATATAACTTGGTGTTGTGTTTCCTTTGTGGTGGGGATAGTACATTACGGGGGTTATTCTAACTTTGGAGGAGGTGTTAATCCGTCCCAAAAGTGACGGAAAAGTGACGGATTTACCACCAGCCATATTACGAGTCCATTATATCCTATGGAACTCGTAATATGGCTGGTGGTATATCCGTCACTTTACCGTCACTTTTGGGACAGATTAACACTCCTCCAAAGTTAGAATAACCCCCTACGTGTCTTGTGTGTGTTGTGCAAATGCATTACAAATTGCCTCTGGGATAGGCCTGACTGCTCGTGCCAAGCTACCATGGGGGTGAGCAGGGGTTATCCTGGGTGTGCAACTCCCATGCCCTAACTAGAGTGGGTGAATTCTGCCTGGCTTGAGTGTATACCATAGCCAACCAGAAACCCCATTTCTAACAGAGTCCATACAACAATTCAAAGGGGCTAACACCAAATTGATTTTGTGGCACATCCCTGTAGGCAAACAGAAGGCATGGCAAGAGGAAGTCCCACTTACGCCTGAAGGGCTCTGACAGGCCCATAATGTAGCCTTTCGAGGTGCGGTTGTATCTCTCAACCAGACCATTTCCTGGGGGGGTGGTAAGAAGTGGTGAACTTGTAGGTCACCTACACTCCTTCCACAGAGACTTCATATATGTGGATATGAAGTTGGTACCCCTCTTAGATACCACCTCCTGGGGGAAACCCAATGCGGGTAAAAATCCCATCAATGCACATCCCATGACAGGGGCTGTGATTGACCTCAGTTGTATAGCTTCTGGGTGCTGAGTGGAATGGTTCACCAAGAGAAGGATAAACATGTTGCCCATGGCTTTCTTGGGATCCAGAAGCCCCACAATGTCAATACCAATCCTTTCAAATAGGGTGCTGACTACAAGAAAAGTTTGGAGGGCAACCTTACATTTCTTACCACTCTTGCCACTTCCCTGACAAGTCTGGCAATACCTACAATGCGTATCAGAGTGCCTGCACATTTGGGGCAAGTAAAAGTGGGTTACAAGCCATTCAAAGGTCTTGTCCTGCCCCAAATGTCCTGTTAAAGGCACATCATGAGCCAGACCCAGAAGTAAGGCTCTGAAGCACTGGGGTACACAAGAACCCGGGCTACCCCAGGCTCAGGAACCTTAGGCTCGCTATATAGGAGACCGTCCTCCCAATAAATCAAGTGTGAAACAGACTCCTTGCAGACTCCTGGTGTCACGTACTGTGCTGGACTTCTCACCTCTGGATTTCGGATTGGCAAATACACCAAGTCTTCTACAGGTCCTGGATACTCCCAGAGAAGGGCGACCCCTTCTAGTAGCCACGGTGCCGCTTGCCAGGCTACGCCAAAGCAGACCGTACCCTCCAGAAGGAGTCACAGAGGGAAAAAAACCAACACTGGGGAAAAAACCTCTAACAGGAACTCCTGAAGGAAAACAAGAAAAAACAGGACTTGACAACAGGAAACAAAAATAGGCAGTATCCAGGGTAAAAGGCAGGAAAAAAGGAACAGGTAAAAATCTCCCAAGGCAAAAGCAGGAACAAGGAACAGGCAAAAATCTCCCATGCCAAAAAAGCAGGAACAAAGAACAGGAGCGAACAGAACAACCAGAAGGAAGTGTTTGCAATGCAAGGAGGAACAAGACTGACTGACTTATATACTGAGAAAAGGGAAGTGACATCACAGGAAAGGGAAGTAACACCATCTTGGATTGGGAAAAGCCCATAGACCAGTATAGGAAAAAGGAAGTAGTATAAAAGAAAAACAGAGCATGCTGGGACAAAAACACGAAGAAGACAAGATGGACACAACATGGATAGAGACAGGCAAAAGGACCAACAAAAAACCCACCACCAACAACAAAAGAAGAAAAAAGGCTACAAGTAAGTGTAGCGCGTCCGGAAGCGAAATATATGCTTCCCAGAAAGCATAGTCAAAAAACGCGGTGAATGGCGCTCCGAATATCGGTAGTGCGTTCCACCTGTGAGGACAGAAAGAGATGCCGCGTCAGAGCGCGGCGTTACAGTAGGTCCCCTCCCCGAGGCACCAGGTTTGTCAGGATGATTGTCAAAAAATAGGTGAACCAAACGGGGAGCATGGACGGAGGAAGCATCCTCCCAAGAACAGTCATTGAGGGGGTATCCTTTCCAATGGACCAAAAACTGTAGCTTGCGTCGAAAAATTCTGGAATCACAGATCTCCTGGACTTCATACTCAGGCTGTCCGTTGATAGACAGAGGAGGTGGACGTTGGAACTGACGATGGTAAGGATCAGGAACAAAGGGTTTTAATTGGGACACATGGAAAACAGGAAGAACCCTCCAGGTATGAGGTAAGCGGAGACGCACAACTACAGAATTCAGGATGTGCGAAATTCGAAAGGGTCCATAAAAACGTGGTTTGAACTTATTGGTGGAAAACCGGGATGGTAGAAATCTGGAAGAAAGCCATACCTTGTGTCCCACTTGATACAAAGGTGTGGCTTGCCGATAACGATCCGCCTTTCGCTTCATAGCTTGTTTCGAAGCTAGCAGAGTTGTGTGAAGTAGGCCCTGGATTCGACGGATCCGTCGTGAAAAATAAGTGACTGCAGGCACAGAAGAGGATGTTCGAGAAACAGTAGTGAAAGTCCTCGGATGAAATCCATAAGTACAATAAAAGGGTGTGGTCTTGGTCGCACTATGTATTGTGTTGTTATAGGAGAACTCGGCAAGAGCAAGATATTCCGACCAATTGCTTTGTGTGGCATTACAGTAACATCTCAGATACTGCTGAAGTTCTTGATTCACTCGTTCAGTTTGCCCATTCGTTTGTGGATGGAAACCAGAGGATAAAGAAATCTCAATGTTAAAGAAGGCACAGAAGGTTCTCCAGAAACGTGATACATATTGAGGTCCTCTGTCCGAAATGACCTCTTGAGGAAGACCATGGAGGCGAAAAATATCCCGTAGAAAAATGCGACTCATTTCTGGGGCCGTTGGTAGTTTCTTCAAGGCTGAAAAATGGGCCATCTTGGTGAATGAATCTACGTTCACCATGATTACTTGGTTACCAGAGGAGGTAGGTAGAGAGCATTTGAAATCCATGGATAGAGTACACCAAGGAGCGGAAGGAACCGGTAAAGGTCTTAATAAACCTGCCACCTTAGTTCGGGGTGTCTTAGTCTGGGCACTGTTGGGCATGCTGACACATAGGTTTCAGTGACTGTCTTTAGCGAAGGCCACCAAAAGGATCGCTGAAGCAGCTCCTGGGTCTTCCTGATACCCCGATGACCGGCTATAGGAGAATCATGGCACATTTTCAGGGCTTCTGTCTGCACTTTCTTGGTAGGTAGGAAAATAGCATGTTGATGATAGAAGTAGTTGTCCTTCTTCTGCAAAAAAGGAGTCACTTTATCCCATTCTGAAGCAGACAGAAACTGGTACTCAGATTGAATGCGTTCTTGAAAAGACTGAGTAGCTCCGATGATCCTGCTAGCCTCAATCAGATGTGGAGAGGAGTTCTGGGCTATGCCAGGATATCTGCGGGATAAGGCATCTGCCACTAAATTCTGGGAACCAGGTATGTACGTGATCACAAAATCGTACTGGCTAAAGAAGAAAGCCCATCGAGCCTGACGACTGTTGCGACACTGAAAGCTACGAAGACACTGGAGATTACGGTGATCAGTCCTAGTTTCAAAAGGCTCTCTGGAACCCATCAGGAAATGCCTCCATTCCTTACAAGCTACTTTGAGAGCGAGTAGTTCACGTTCCAGTACAGAATAATTTAGTTCAGCCTCTGATAGAATATGAGACAGATAAAAGATAGGGTGTTCCAATCCATCATTGTCTTGCTTCTGCAGCAGAACTGCTCCAATAGCTCTGTCTGAGGCATCAGTCTCGACGATAAATTTCTTGGTATTGTCAGGATGACGCAACACAGGTGCTTGGGTAAAGGCTGTCTTTAATTCTTGAAACGCGCGTTCAGCCTCCTTGGTCCAAATGAAACCCTTCTTCAGGTTCTCTTTCTTAATTGTTTGTATTATGAAACTTTGTAGGTGGGCAAAGTTATGAATAAACTGACAATAAAAGTTTGATAAACCAAGAAAACATTGCGTTTCTTTAATGAACGTTGGAGAAGGCCAATCTAATATGGCACTGACCATATCAGGATCCATGGATATTCCGCGTTGATTAATACAAAACCCGAGATACCTTACTTCAGATTTATGGAACTCACATTTCTCAGGTTTACAAAACAATTGGTTTTTCTTGAGTCTTTCCAGGACTTGCAGGACATGATTTGCATGGTGCTCAGGATCACCGGAATATATCAAGATATCATCCAAATAAATGACTACATATTGATTGAGTACATCAGAGAACACTGAATCCATAAATCGTTGAAAAACAGAAGGGGCATTGGTCATTCCAAAGGGCATAACACGATACTCATAGTGCCCAAAAGGGGTATGGAACGCAGTCTTCCATTCATCTCCTTCCTTGATCCGAAGGAGATGATAAGCACCCCGTAAGACTAATTTAGTAAATATCTTGGCTCCTTGAATGGCATCCAATATATCTCTGATTAAAGGCAGTGGATATCGATCCTTAATCGTTATTCTGTTGAGCTCACGAAAGTCCACACAAGGACGCAGATCCTTAGTCTTCTTTGGGATGAAGAAGAGAGGAGCCCCAGCGGGGGATGTGGAAGGAGCAATCAAACCATTGTGTAAGTTGTCGTCTAAATATTCCCTTAGCACCTTCTTTTCTTGGTCTGTCAGAGAATACATTCGACCGAAGGGGACGACTTCATCAGGAATCAAAGGAATAGCACAGTCATAACTGCGATGAGGTGGCAAAATAGGATTACTAGGTTTCTGAAAAATCCTGATATATTCCTGATAACAATCTGGAACCCCCTGGATAATATTGATAGAGTTAGTGTTATCCTTAGTTGACTGACAGGACCTTTTTGGAGTCCAATAAGAAGTAGTGGAATAACAATTCTGTTGACAAAATGAAGACGTTAGGGATATAGTTCGTGTTTCCCAATTGATATAGGGGTTGTGTCGGGCTAACCAGGGAATTCCCAAAATCATGATGTGATTTGGTGAGGCTATGAGATCAAAGGCAACGTGTTCTTGATGCCCCCCAAATGTCAAACAAAGAGTAGGAGTTGAGGCCACCACAGGTCCTGAGGTTAACGGAGAGCCATCCACGGTGTGAACCTGCTCAGGAGTTTCTTTAGGAATGCGGGGAATTCCTTTACTCGTAGCCCAGGTCTCATCCAGATAGAGTCCACTGGCTCCACAGTCAAGGAGAGCCAGAAGATGTTCTTCTTGATCTTGTGAACTTTGTAACTTGACCGAGAGGATAAACAGGGTGGACATGATTTCTTTGGAGGAACATATTGATGGTACTTCAGCTCCTCCCGTCTCCTTCCTCCTTACAGGGGACGGGAGCTGGCGTTTCCCGCAGGCCTTGAGGGACATACTGGACAACTACGGATCAGGTGGCCAGCCTTACCACAGTATAGGCAAAGTCCCCTTCGTCGTCGTTCCTCCCTTTCTGACTCCGTCAATGGCCCACGAACCAGATCTATCTGCATGGGCTCTTCATGGGGAGGTGGAGAGGCTTCAGATGGACTATCTTCCGTTCGCCGACTGCTAACATGGAAGGTATCGGAGTTGGTATGGAGCTCTAGTTCTAGGTCTTTCCATCTTGCGCTCTCGAAGTCTATACTCGATGTTCATAGATTGATCCATTAATTCTTTCAAAGAACAAGCTGGAGAAGAGTGTACAAGCTCATCTTTAATTTCTTCACGCAGGCCTCGGCGGAAAAGGGTTACGAAGGGGCGTTCTACCCAGGAGGTTTCAGCTACCAGCTGTTTGAAGCGGGTTATATACTGCAGTACATCCTGATTACCCTGCTGAATGTCACATAAGGCTTCTTCAGCTCCTGCTTCCACCCCAGGTCTCTCAAACATTTGTTTGAAAACAGTCAGGAAAGCGGAATAGTTAGCCAGGACTGTGTCATCTGCAGAAACCAGAGGAGTCGCCCAAGCAAGCGCTGGACCAGACAAGGCGCTGATCAGATAGCCCACCTTAGCCTTATCCGAAGAAAACTGGAGTGGACGAAAAGCACAAAAAAACGTCAGGGAGTCCAAAAATTCCTTCATCTTTAAAGGATCTCTGGAATATCGAGGAATAGTAGCAGATACAGCTGGTATGTCCATTGATCGGGAAGACAAGATCTGTCGTAGCGCAGTGTTCTCTGCCCGTAACTGTTGTAACTCTTGGGCTTGTTGTTGGACAGTCTGTAACATGGCTTGAGCATTTTCTGACGCCTCTCCCTGTGGATCTTCCATGGCGCTTTCGAAACGCAGAATCTTTTGGCGTTGCAATCTGTCACGTACTGCGCTGGACTTCTCACCTCTGGATTTCGGATTGGTGAATACACCAAGGGGATCATTCCAACCCTGGCGGTCGGTGTTAAAGCGGCGGCAAAACCGCCAACAGGCTGGCGGTAAAAAAAATTGAATTCCGACCCTGGCGGAAACCATCAACAGAGACCGCCACTTCAACACACCGCCCGCCACGGCGGGACAAACAAACAGCGCGGCGGTCACTGCCAACAGACAGGCGGGAGTCAATGTACCGCCCACCCTATCACAACCCACCAATCCGCCACCTTTTCCGGGGCGGTAGCCCCGCCGATAAAAACACGGCGGAAACAGCCATATCGAACGGAAAACGCTCACCTCCATACACCCCACGAGGAATCTGGACAGCATGGAACCCGAACTACACATCCTCCCAGCGATTGTCTTCCTGCTCCTCTACCAGGAGCACGAACGCCGGCGCAGAAGACAACGGTGAGTACTGCACCTACGACACAGGGGGGGGGGAGGCAAAAAATTACGGGGACATACATACGCGACACACCCACCCCCACCCTCACCCACTACAACACACACATCAATGCATAGTAATACATCACAGTTACCCCCCCCAAACCCCTCAGAAAAATGCAAAGACAAAAGGAAATGATTATAAACATTGGAATATATTGTATTACTGGCTTAAAAATATATAACACATCTAAAACTTTTATATACATAAATTGTCAAGTCCGATATTTGTAGCAGGCATTGTTCATGGACCACGGGGCCAAATCACATGGGCAAAGCCCACACAGGATACCTGACTCCAACGGAGAGAACACTGCAGGGGCATCAGATAGCAAAACTACAGGCACCTCAGGGGGAAGGGAATGGGGGGCACCTCAGCCAGATGAGTCCACGACGCCAGATCCACGAGGGGCCTCCATGGCCACTGTTCAATCCTGGGGAGTGCAAAGCCACAGTCTCTCAAGTCTCTACAGTGGGTGGCTTGTCCACTGTTCAATCCTGGGGAGTGCAAAGCCACATTCTCTCAAGTCTCTACAGTGGGTGGCTTGCCCACTGTTCCATCCTGGGGAGTGCAAAGCCACAGTCTCTCAAGTCTATACAGTGGGTGGCTTGCCCACTGTTCGATCCTGGGGAGTGCAAGGGCACAGTCTCACAAGTCTATACAGTGGGTGGCTTGCCCACTGTTCCATCCTGGGGAGTGCAAAGCCACAGTCTCTCAAGTCTATAAAGTGGGTGGCTTGCCCACTGTTCCATCCTGGGGAGTGCAAAGCCACAGTCTCACAAGTGGATAACAGTCTCCATTGGTACTGGAGGGGGACTGGTGCCCAGAGTGCTTCGTGCAGCCCTGCCCGACACAGATGCGGGCCTGCCCCTTCCGCCAGTGGGCCAGCAGTGCTTGATACGGCAGTGCCCTGTTCAGCGGTGCTTGAGACGGCGGTGCCCAGTTCAGCGGTGCTTGAGACGGCGGTGCCCAGTTCAGCGGTGCTTGAGATGAAGGGCCCAGTTCAGCGGTGCTTGAGACGGCGGTGCCCAGTTCAGCGGTGCTTGAGACGGCGGTGCCCAGTTCAGCGGTGCTTGAGATGAAGGGCCCAATTCAGCGGTGCTTGAGATGAAGGGCCCAGTTCAGTGGTGCTTGAGATGAAGGGCCCCGTTTAGCAGTGCTTGAGACGGCGGTGCCCAGTTCAGCGGTGCTTGAGATGAAGGGCCCAGTTCAGCGGTGCTTGAGACGGCGGTGCCCTGTTCAGCGGTGCTTGAGATGAAGGGCCCAGTTCAGCGGTGCTTGAGACGGCAGTGCCCAGTTCAGCGGTGCTTGAGACGGCGGTGCCCAGTTCAGCGGTGCTTGAGATGAAGGGCCCAGTTCAGTGGTGCTTGAGATGAAGGGCCCAGTTCAGCGGTGCTTGAGACGGCAGTGCCCTGTTCAGCGGTGCTTGAGACGGCGGTGCCCAGTTCAGCGGTGCTTGAGATGAAGGGCCCCGTTCAGCGGTGCTTGAGATGAAGGGCCCTGTTCAGCGGTGCTTGAGACGGCGGTGCTCTGTTCAGCGGTGCTTGAGACTGCGGTGCCCTGTTCAGCGGTGCTTGAGACGGCAGTGCCCAGTTCAGCGGTGCTTGAGATGAAGGGCCCAGTTCAGCGGTGCTTGAGACGGCGGTGCCCAGTTCAGCGGTGCTTGAGATGAAGGGCCCAGTTCAGTGTTGCTTGAGATGAAGGGCCCAGTTCAGTGGTGCTTGAGATGAAGGGCCCAGTTCAGCGGTGCTTGAGACGGTGGTGCCCAGTTCAGCGGTGCTTGAGATGAAGGGCCCCGTTCAGCAGTGCTTGAGACGGCGGTGCCCTGTTCAGCGGTGCTTGAGATGAAGGGCCCTGTTCAGCGGTGCTTGAGACGGCGGTGCTCTGTTCAGCGGTGCTTGAGACTGCGTGCCCTGTTCAGCGGTGCTTGAGACGGCAGTGCCCAGTTCAGCGGTGCTTGAGATGAAGGGCCCAGTTCAGCAGTGCTTGAGATGAAGGGCCCAGTTCAGCGGTGCTTGAGACGGCGGTGCCCAGTTCAGCAGTGCTTGAGATGAAGGGCCCAGTTCAGCGGTGCTTGAGACGGCGGTGCCCTGTTCAGCGGTGCTTCGGATGAGTGCCCAGTTCAGCGGATCCGCCCATGGCCTGACCTGTGGCTGGCTGCGCCTTCCTGCCCACCTGGGATGGGGCTGGCGGGGCCCTCCTGGGCTGCAGTACCGGGCCTGTTGGTGTCCTCCTGCCCACCTGGGATGGGGCTTGCGAGGCCCTCCTGCACAGCTGGGCTGCTGGCGGTCTTGTCGAGCGTGCTGCCCTTCCCAGCCTTCCCTGTTCGCCTGTGGCCCTTCCCCACCTTTGGCGGTGTGCCAGCTGGCACCACACTTCCTGCCGGAGCCATGGTAGGGATTTTGGTCCCTGGTGTTTTAGGCCTCTCGCGCCGGCCACTGACAATCTTCGCATGTTTTTGCGGGGGTGGGCTGGCCGTGCCTTGGCTCCCTACTGAACTGGCTGCCCTTGAGGGTGGGGGACTCCACAGTCCATGGCAGACTGTCTTCACAGGGCCCGCTTTTGTGGTGGCTGAGGTGCTGACTGGAGTCCTATGAGATGGACGGGGTGGGGGAGTTGTTGGAAAGAGGTCAAGTTTTGATAGGAAAATAATTTTAGGAAGAGGAGGACGGGTAGGTGTAGTAGGTATGGGAGTGGAGGAAGAGGTTGTGGTTGTAGGAGTTTGAAGTCTGGTGTCTTTGGGTGCATGTGCTTGGGCTGGAGGCTGTCGTGAGGTGGATGGCTGTTGGGTGGGTGGCTGCCTGCGTTTGTGTAGCTTGGAAGAGGGGGTGACAGACACAGTGGGAGAGGACACAGGGGACGTGTGAATGGTAGTGGGGGTGGTGACTGCACGTGTGCGGGGGGTTCTGGTGGGTGTGCTGGTGATGGACGTAGTGGCTGAAGATGTTGTGCATGCAGGTGTGAGTGGAGACGTCACAGGGAGGGAGGAGGGAGACGAGGAGGAGGGGGACACAGTGGAGGCAGTGGGTGTTGGTATATCTGCATGTGGATGTTGCTTGTGTGAATGCCTGTGTGATGTGTGGTGCTTATGTCTGGCTGAGCTTCCCTTGGGTGTTGAGGTGTGTGCAGGCTGGTCTGATGGTGTGTCTGGGATAGGCAGAGGTACAGGGGATTGGGTATGGGTGGAGGAAGTTGGAGGGGGAAGGCTAGAGACAGGGACAATGGCTGTCGTCAGTGCTGAGGCCAGAGTGTTGAACAATCGCTGAAGGGCAGCCTGACCAGAATGAATGCCCTCCAGGTATGCATTACTCTGGTGCACCTCCCTTTCTACACCCTCGATGGCATTCAAAATGGTAGACTGCCCAACAGTGAGCTTCCTCAGGAGGTCAATGACCTCCTCACTGAGGGCAGCAGGGGTGACAGAGGCAGGGCCTGAGGTGCCTGGGGCGAAGGAGATGCCCACCTTCCTGGGTGAGCGGGCACGGGGCAGACGCTGAGGGGCTGCTGGGAGGGCGGTGCTGGTGCGCTGGGTGGCGGCTGTACCTGTTGTTGCAGGGGGCACAGATGTTGCCGCCACCACAAGGGAGCTCCCCTCGCCCTCCGTTTCACTGGTGAATTCCGATTCCGTTGCATGGCCCGCCATGGCCATGTGAGATGCAGCTCCCTCGTGCTCCGATGCCACTTCTCCTCCGCCTAATGATGCTAATGCACACATGAACAGGAAGACAACAAAAAAGGGGGGGGGGAATAAAGAAATGTTGAGTGCATGCATTGGCGACACCGTTGGCGGACAGGACAGACACAGAACCCCCCTGCACTACGCTGCGCACTTGGGGTCGACTACACAATCCGTGGGACATGGCCTACAAGCCTATGGGTGACATCTGCACACATAGATGACACAGGGCAATGAATAGCTGTATTTGGCACCCTACATAGGTGGGGGGGCGGGGGCACAGGGCCATGCCTTACGGAGGGGCCTAGCCTACAGATATCGCCCTGGCCTAGGGATACCCAAAGCCCTCCTCCCCCACCCAGACACCTCCACTGCGTGCAAAGTCAATAGGATTTGAGTATACTCACCCCCTTGTGTCTGCTGTGATGTCCTCACGCGCCCATCCAAATCGGGGTAGGCCACCGCCAGGATCCGGGACATCAGGGGGGTCAAAGTCCGACTGGCACCCCTCCCACATTGGGAGGCCATCCCCAGCTGAGCCTCCGCCGTCTTCCTGCTCCAGCGGCGGATGTCCTCCCATCTCTTCCGGCAGTGGGTGCCCCGTCTGTGGTAGACCCCCAGAGTCCGGACGTCCTTGGCGATGGCACGCCAAATATCGATTTTCTGGTGGGCGCTGACCTATGTGACATGTACAGGGAGAGAAGAATAATCATCACCTTCTGCATGCTCGATGTGAGTGGCCCCCCCATCCCCACCCTTGCCATGTGGCACATGCTCTCATCTGTCATTTGATGCATGCCTCAATCGCTCCCCTCCCCACCATCTTTCATCCACCCCACTCAACACAGGCATTGCCCACAAAGCATGGTCCCAGTGTACTTACCTGTTGGTCTGGAGGACTGTAGAGTAGAGCATACTGGGGGAGGACCCCATCCACAAGTTTCTCCAATTCCTGAGCAGTGAAGGCAGGGGCCCTTTCCCCAGTCGCATGAGCCATTGTCTCTTCCAGACCGAGGTCACAGCAGCACTTGCAGTGTAGGTCCTCTCCTGTGGAAGATCAGGTATTGAGTGATTAAGCAGATAGAAAATGGCGGTCACGCCCGCGGCGGTGCGTACCACGGCGGTGCTTACCACGCCTGCCGGAGCACATCGTCATTGGCTCCTGAGACCCATAGGGTTCTATGTTAACTAATGCTGCTTTGCGCCGCGGTCTTCGACCGCCTACCGCCACGGTGTGCCACGCCAGCGCATTGACCTCACATCCCATTGTCGCACTTCACAGGTCAGGCAGCCGCCATTTCAGGGGCCCACATAGCTTACTTTCTACTGCGTCACACATACCTAGGCCTTGCATCGACACTCATACAAGCCATACAATGCATTGGGAATCGTGTTATGTGCAAGCTGTGGGAACGTACCTGTGGGTTGATTGTCTCTGTGCTTGCTGTTGTCCTTCATAGGCACCGTCCGCTGGGACATGCGAAGAGATGGAGGAATCTTCCCGTGTACAGACCGCTGGTGGACCTGTCGACAATGGAGGAAAGACATATCATACTGACATACAGGCTTGACTGAGCCACTATACAGGAACTGTGTGCCCAGCTGGAGCCAGACCTGATGTCACCAATCCGCCAACCCACAGGGATCCCCCCTCTAGTGCAGGTTCTGTCAGTACTCCATTTCTTAGCAAGTGGGTCATTTCAAACAACAGTGGCCATATCATCTGGGATGTCCCAGCCCATGTTTTCCAAGGTGGTGTCCAGAGTGTTGTTTGCCCTGCTCAAACACATGCGGAGCCACATCGTCTTCCCTGAGGTGGGGGATTTGGCTACAGTGAAGGGTGATTTCTATGCCCTTGGACATATTCCCAACATCATTGGTGCCATTGATGGGACACATGTTGCTTTGGTCCCCCCCAGCAGGAGTGAACAGGTGTACAGGAACAGGAAGAGTTATCATTCCATGAATGTCCAGATGGTCTGTTTGGCTGACCAGTACATCTCCCATGTTAATGCCAAGTTCCCTGGCTCAGTGCATGACGCGTACATCATGCGGAATAGCAGCATCCCTTACGTGATGGGTCAACTCCAGAGGTACCGTGTGTGGCTAATTGGTGACTCTGGTTACCCCAACCTGTCATGGCTACTGACTCCAGTGAGGAATCCCAGGACAAGGGCAGAGGAACAGTACAATGAGGCCCATGGGCGTACTAGGAGGGTGATCGAGCGGACCTTCGGCCTCCTGAAGGCCAGGTTTAGGTGCCTCCATATGACAGGTGGATCCCTAATGTACTCACCAAAGAAGGTGTGCCAGATCATCGTGGCCTGCTGTATGCTTCACAAGCTGGCTTTGCGACGCCAGGTGCCTTTTCTGCAGGAGGATGGTCCAGATGGTGGTGTTGTAGCAGCTGTGGAGCCTGTGGAGAGTGATGAGGAGGAAGGCGAAGAGGACGACATAGAGAACAGGAACACAGTAATACAGCAGTATTTCCAATGACACACAGGTAAGAATCCACACCCGTATATTACATTTACTTAAAGACTACTACCTCTCTACTGTCTGACCTTTTCCCCCAGTGTATGGTAACTGAGTTGTGACTTTCCCTTCCGATTTCAGAGATGTGGGCCCCACTGCGTGACATCTGCTTAGTTTCCCCATGGACTACAGCTGTGTAACAGTGGTATGTTGGCATCACAAAGTAAATAAACATTTTGCCACGGTCATGTCTAATACATTTGTTCAAAATCACAGCTAGACTCCAGATTGTTTTGTGCAATAAGTGTGTTTATTACAGTGCTCTAAATTTTTGGATGTTGCAAATCGGTGAGGGGTGATGGTGGAGGATTGTCCATGGCAGAGTCCAGACTATCAGTATCACAGGTGCATTGTCCAAATGCCTTTGGAAAGTGGAGCAGGGGCAGTTTAAGGTTGGACAGGGTGTCAATGTGGGACAGTGGGATGACAATCAGGGAGGTATCCTTTCCTGGCGGGAGTCTTGGCATCTTACTCTGTCTTCTTCCTGGATCTCAGGGCCCGCTTGCGGGGTGGTTCTCCTTCTGCAGGGGGTGGGGTTCTGGTGGCCTGTTGGTCTTGTGTCGGGGCCTCCTGTTCACTAGCGCCGGCTGAGGTGGTAGGCAGTTCTTGGTCCATGCTAGTGACAGGGGCCCTTTGTGGTGCCACAGTGTCCCGCAATGTGGTGACTACCTGATTCAGAGCCACTACGATGGTGCCCATGGCGGAACTGATGTTTCTTAGTTCCTCCCTGAACCACATATACTGTTCCTCCTGCAGAAGCTGGATCTCCTGAAACTTGGCCAGGACCGTCGCCATCGTCTCCTGGGAGTGGTGGTAGGCTTCCATGATGGAGGAGAGGGCCTTGTGGAGAGTGGGTTCCCTGGGCCTGTCCTCCCCCTGTCGCACAGCAGCCCTCCCAGTTCCCCTGTTTCCCTGGGCCTCCGTCCCCTGGACCGTGTGCCCACTACCACTGCCCCCAGGTCCCTGTTATTGTTGGGGTAGTGGGTTAACCTGGGTGCCCTGTAGTGGGGGACACACTGCTGATTGACGTGTCCTGGGGAGAGAGGTATGGGCCCGCTGTGTGGGTGCTGTGCTGGTGTTCCCATAGGGGGGAAGGTCTGCTGTGGCCTGTGGCTGTCTGAGGGGAACCGACTGTCCCGAGGTCCCCGATGGGCCGGGCTGGTCATCTAGATCCAGGGAGACAGAGCTGCTGTCATCACTGTGGGCCTCTTCTGGGGGTGGAGTGGACATTTGTGGACCCTCCTGCGCGGTGACGTGGCGTTCGGGTCCTGCAGGGGTATAAAAATATGGTTATTGCTTCTGTGTGTGCCATAGCGTGCAATGGGTGGGTGCCCGTGTACCCCAGTGCTGGCATTCCCTTGTGGGGGCTGTTGTGACGGTGGTTTGGGGGGGGGTGGGTATGTGCAGTGGGCATGCTTAGGTGATGGGTGTCCATGCTTTGTGGTCGCATGCAGGGCTTGGTGTTGGGATGGGTGGGTTGTGATGGTGAGACATTTGCAAGGAGTAGGTGTGATGGGGGTGGGGGTGAGGGTGGGGGTATGAGTTGGCATGCTGGTGGGGTGGGGGGGATGAAGTAGTTAAGATTTGACTTACCAGAGTCCATCCCTCCGCCTACTCCTGCGAGGCCCTCAGGATGCAGGATCACCAAGACCTGCTCCTCCCATGTTGTAAATTCTGGGGGAGGAGGTGGGGGTCCGCCGCCAGTCCGCTGCACCGCGATGTTGTGCCTGGATACCATGGAACGTACCTTCCCCCGTAGGTCGTTCCACCGCTTCCTGATGTCATCCCGATTTCTTGGGTGCTGCCCCACAGCGTTGACCCTGTCGACTATTCTGCTCCATAGCTCCATCTTCCTGGCAATTGTGGTGTGCTGCACCTGTGTCCCGAAGAGCTGTGGCTCTACCCGTACAATTTCCTCCACCATGACCCTGAGTTCAGCCTCAGAAAACCTGGGGTGTCTTTGCGGTGCCATGGGGTGGTGTGGGTGATGTGTGGGGTGGATTGTGTGGTGCTAAGTGTGGTGATGTGCATTGGTGTGTTGTTTGAAGTGTGTGGTAATATTGCTGGGTGACAGTGAATTGCACGTCTGGGTGCTCGGATCTCTTTTCTCTGTGCATGTTCACGAATCTCTAGGAGTGGGCTTTTGTGGGTGATGTAGGTGTGTGTTTTATATTGTCTTGGGTGTGAGGGAGTGTTGTTTGTATGTGTATCAGGTGTGTGTATTTTGAATTGACCAATGTGGCTGTGTTTTGTAAGTGTGTGTGTATTTTGAGCGCAGCTGTGTGTACCGCCAATGGAATACCGCGGTTGAAAGACCGCCACGTGGATTCGTGGGTCATAATGGCATGGGCGTATTTCTGTTGGCGTGACGGTGGAGGTTTGGTCATTGCCAGTTTCTCGCTGGCCTTTGGTGTGGCGGACTTTTGTGGATGTCTGTATTTTGGCGGTTTGCCTGTTGTGGGTCAGAATGACCGTGGTGGTTTACCGCGGCCGCCGCGGTGTTATGGCGGTCTTCTGCACGCCGGTAAGCGCCTTTTACCGCTGAGGTTGGAATGACCGCCCAAGTCTTCTATAGGTCCTGGATACACCCAGAGAAGGGCGACCCCTTCTAGTAGCCACGGTGCCGCTTGACAGGCTATGCCAAAGCAGACCGTACCCTCCAGAAGGAGTCCCAGAGGGAAAAAAAAACAACACTGGGGAAAAAACCTCTAACAGGAACTCCTGAAGGAAAACAAGAAAAAACAGGACTTGACAACAGGAAACAAAAATAGGCAGTATCCAGGGTAAAAGGCAGGAAAAAAGGAACAGGTAAAAATCTCCCAAGGCAAAAGCAGGAACAGGCAAAAATCTCCCAAGGCAAAAAAGCAGGAACAAAGAACAGGAGCGAACAGCACAACCAGAAGGAAGTGTTTGCAACGCAAGGAGGAACAAGACTGACTGACTTATATACTGAGAAAAGGGAAGTGACATCACAGGAAAGGGAAGTAACACCATCTTGGATTGGGAAAAGCCCATAGACCAGTATAGGAAAAAGGAAGTAGTATAAAAGAAAAACAGAGCATGCTGGGACAAACACACGAAGAAGACAAGATGGACACAACATGGATAGAGACAGGCAAAAGGACCAACAAAAAACCCACCACCAACAACAAAAGAAGAAAAAAGGCTACAAGTAAGTGTAGCTCGTCCGGAAGCGAAATATATGCTTCCCAGAAAGCATAGTCAAAAAACGCGGGGAATGGCGCTCCGAATATCAGTAGCGCGTTCCACCCGTGAGGACAGAAAGAGACGCCGCGTCGGAGCGCGGCGTTACACCTGGTCTGTAGCCTGCTGCAGCAAACCCGCTAGAGTACGGCATGTTTTCTGTGCCTCACAGAATGCTTCCCTGGTGGGTCCCCCATCCTGCTGCCTCTGCGTCACCTCGGGTACCACCCCCAGTTCAGCCACCTTTTCCCCTGTAGGCTCTGGGCCTTTGCCCTCAGGTGCAGCTTCCTCCTGGACCGTGGAAATATTTAGGGTGGGTTTCTCACACCCCTTGCCCTTCTTCTTTCTGGCAGACACCTGGGCCACTTTTTCAGGCTCCAGGGCCTCCTAATCACCCTGACGGGCTCCCATTGGCCAGGTGGACCCCCACCCCTACCCAGTCAGATCCAACATCTCCAAGTGAAACCTCTGTTCCACCTCCTACCAATGGGAAGTCCTCCAGGTCATTACCATGCAGACATGGTTGTACTCACAGCTATTCTCAAGGCACTTGAGACCCCCCATTCAAAGGATTCAAAGGGATCCTGCGCCACTCTGCACAGAATCTCTGAGCTATCTACCACAACTACTTGGTGAAGTGCATGAGGAACTACCTCCTCTTCAGACACCAGGTGTCTTCTTACAGTAGTCACAGTGGTTCCTGTGTCTTTCAGAGCCCCCACCCTCTGCCCATTGATGGTCACCCACTGCCAATACTTCTTAGTTTTCTTAGGCATGAGGGTCCTCAGGCAAGTAAGTAGAAAACAGGGCCCCCAAATCAATATAGAGAGAGATCAAGGGTAGTCTACCAGAGATATAAGAACGTCCCTCTCTTACATGGTAACATACACATGAAGCTAACAGAATAATAATATCAAACATAGGTAATATTTATTTATAATAAACACAATGATACAACACTTTTAATCAAAAAGGAAAATGAATAACAGTAAATTCAAAATACACAACCCCCTTGTTATAAAAGAAGCTAACCATAACAATCACTATAGACCCAAAGGAGAGCACACCACGCACAAAGACAACATAAATAACACAAATGGACACAGACAACGTCAAGAAAGTCTCAAGACAAGACAAAAAGATCCAAAAACCAAATAAACCCCTTCACAATAGAGCATCAATTATAAAAAGCCTAAATATTTACAAATGATATCAAAGTAAATACACAGGAAAAATGAAGTTGGATTTATAACAATATTCGCACAGTTGTTTTAGTAACTCATAGGTGAGAAAGTAAACTGCTCACTCTCTCAAATGTCCATTTGTTCAACAATATAGTTCCTTGTTGTCAGCCATCCAATTATAATACTCAAAAAAGAAATTGCCAAAAAGTCATTCCATATTCTTCCTAGTCCAGAATTATCTCATCCACTCTGGTATGTCAAAAAGGTCGCTGACGCGCGTTTCGGTGGGCATACACCGAGGTGGTGTTTAATTAGATTTCCTCCACCTTCCTTAGGGCGTTCGAAATTCCAAAACACATGGGGTCTCCTTTGTCAAAGTTAATATGTCAGCCAAGGCTTCACTTTATGGCTCTACCATGCCCCAATGGCTCAACTGGCTCCTTGCTCCTCTGTCATGGCTTTGATGCCCAGGCGATGTTTAAAAATGCTCCTTGAATGCTGCCAAGCCAACAAAAGTACCATCTCACGATGAAGCGCGCCACTCGCGTTTGTTTGGATTTCACAGCTGATAACAAAACGCGATCAGTTTCAGAGGTAGAAAACATAGAAGAAGGCATGAGGGTCCTCAGGACCATCCTACTGTCCTCTAGTGAGACAAGGGTCATCTCAGCTGGCTCTCACCCACCTGTAAGTAACTCCTTCACAAGCTGGTTCCAGGTGGGTGGGAGCCAGCAGAGATGACCGTTGTCTGGCTAGGGGACAGTGAGATGATTCAGAGAACCCTTGTGCCTGAAAACACTAAGAAGTACCAGCAGTGGGTGACCATCAATGGACAGAGGGTGGAGACTCTGAAAGACACAGGAGCCAGTGTGACTACTGAGAGAAGTCACCAGATGTCTAAAGAGCAGATAGATCCCCATGTACTTCACCAAGTAGTTGCAGTAGACAACTCGGAACACCTGTGCAGAGTGGCACAGGTTCCCTTTGAATGGGGGGGGGGTTATCAGGTGCCTTGAGAGTAGCTTGAGTTCAACCATGTCTGTAGATTGTCTGCTTGGCAATGGCCTGGAGGATTCACCTTGGAATCTACCAAGGGGGTGAATGGGGGTTAACCAGGTGTGTTTCTCCTTTGCCCTAACTAGAGTGAGGATCCTTGCTTGGACAGTGCCTAACCTGACCGCCAACCAAAGACCCCATTTCTAACAGCCATCTTCAAACCTGCAACAAAGTGAGGAAGGGCATATGTGCAGGAAAGACAGAAATAACAGCTGACTCTTCCAATTGCACTATTTAAAGTGTACTAAGGGGACTGGAGCCAGCCTGGCCATGTGGGCTTGGGCTACTTTTCTTTTCTCCAGAGGGCACCTTTATTTTTATTTACTTTTTTAAGTGGCATCAAGAAATGGTGTCCCATGGCCAGTGTAAGAACTGCTCCTTAAAGCCCAGAGAAAGGTTACAATGTGCATATTGTTTTGGTAGTGCTACAGAAGGTGAAGGGGCAACATCAAAGGAATCAGTTTTGTGCTTCAGGGCCATGGTACCTGGGTAGGTCTATAATAGGCTCAAGTCGCACAAGAGAGGTACTGTTTTTAAAAGAAGGAGTGTTGGAATATTAGATGTCAGGAGTTAACTGGATCTCTGCTCATTCTAGATCCTTCCTCATAGAAATGGTAGGAGAATGCATGATTGTATCCAAAGCTTGGCCTTTGCAGGGCTTTTAGGGTAAGTAAACATTGGGATCCATACACGTTACACCATCCTATATTTTTCCCAGTTCTCTAAGTTTCAGAAATTCACTGTGTTAATTTGACCTCTTTGCAGCTAACTCACCCACAGCTGCAATCATGCATTCAATCACCATGGCATTACTTGCAATGGGGATAGGAATGCTCTAGTTCTCAGGGGGCAGAAATTCTGTTGGAACTTTGAGGGCTTTTGTTTACAAATAAAACCTTGCATCCAATGGGCTTTCAGCCCCTAAGGGCCGATTGGATTAAATCTATTATCTCCCACCCGAATGGAGAAACATTTTTGGGGCTTGGAAGGTGAGGATGATAGCTCACTGTGGGTCAGCACCCATCCCATTCTCGTTTTAAAAAATAACCTGTTGGTGCAGTGACCCCCAGGGGGTGTAGATTTAGAATAACATTCCCTAACTGCCTCCTGGGGAGAAACACACCGTTGGTTCTTTATGGGTAGGGTAGACCATTAGGCCTGGAAGGGATAAACCTACCACATAGCATAAGTTTTTGTAAATTATGTTATCCCTTGAGGGGTGAAAGAGTGTGGAACTCTTTAGTGGTGAATGGAAGGCCAGATACCTGGGTAGGCATTTTTCACAAAACATAATCACTGGTGTCCCGTGGGCTTTCTGTCCTTAGGAGGCAGGGTAGGGGAATATATAAACAATATACTTCCACTCACTGGTATAACAACCTCACCTCCGTATTGTGCACAAGGGCAGGGTTATCTAAAATGGAACTCACAGGCCTCCATGACTCTGGTTCACTCACAATTCATGTATCACCAGGCCACATAAACAAAAAGGCACAAAATACAATTGGGATGTTACCACTAGGATCCAGATTAATAGGAGTGGAACTTTTCCAAAGTAGTCCACCATTCCAGTGACCCAGATAAAAGCTGCTGGTAACATCTATGGATTCATGGAACACGGTATGCTGCCAACACCATTGTATTTGCGTAACCCCTGACAAGGACAGTATTCCACTGAGGGCACATTTTGTGCATTTGTCCTGGTCTGTGAAAGGTCCACAACCTTATTCAATTCAAGGGAACAAGGGACAGGCCTAGGCCTCTGTTCCCTGTTCTCACTAGATTAGAAAAAAATAGGAGTTCTGATACACACCTTCAGGTATTAAGGGCAGGGGAATACAGTATACACCATGAAAGGGACATTTCCATCCCAAAACAACCTACCTAAAACAGTTAATTGAATCAGAACTGTTAGAACTGTTTGTTTACTCTGAAGGTCACAATGACTGCACAAGCCCTTACTTCCAAATCCAAAAGTGTTAACGATAAGCAAAAAATGTGAAGTCACTGACTGGATGAAGGACAGCTGCCTCAAGCTCAACTCATACAAGATTGAGATCCTCATCCCTGGCCCCACCACTTCTGCCTGGGATGACTCCAGGTGGCCCAGTAGTCTCGGAATTGCCCCCCCGCCGACCATGCTCGCAACCTCTGCATCATTCTCAACTCATCACTGTCCATGGTCCGCCAAGTCAACGCCATCTTCTCATCATGCTTCCACACCCTTCGCCAGCTCTGGAAGTTCTTCATGTGGATCCCCATTGATGCAAGAAGAACAGTCACCCATGCACTTGTCAGTAGTAAACTTGACTCTGGGAACACACTCTATGCTGGAATCCACAAAAAACTCCAATCAAGACTCCAGAGAATTCAAATCTTGGACATCCCCCACCACTGCCACATCTTCGTCCCCAACCTGAGAGACCGACACTGGCTCCCAGTCAACAAACACATCATCTTCAAGCTCCTGACCCATACACACAAGGCCCTCCACAACGTCAGACCTGCCTACCTCAACCACTGCCTCTCCTTCTACACTCTCTCCAGGCAAGTCTGCTCAACGCAAATGGCTGTTGCTACCATCCCAAGGATCTGGAAGAGCATGGCTGGGGGAAGATCCTTCTCCTACCTCACCATGCAGACCTGGAAAACTTTGCCACTCCACATCAGGCAGTCCCCATCAGTGACGCGGTTCAGGAAGGACCTGAAGACCTGACTCTTTGACTGACCCGCTTTGTAAATATTGATTGATTGAACTCTATGTGAATGAGTAGATTCCTTGATACTTTATATTTTTCGATCCAGCAAATACTGCAATGCTCATGCAAGCAGTAACTGAGCATACATTATCTGAATATTTCTAATATATCTGAATTTAAATAGCGTAAATGATGTGCTCCCAAAGATGCTTACAGAATTGGCAATTCTTAACCCGATGTGGTCTTACTAATGATCTTATATACACTGCTGGAAAGGTATTGAGAGAATGCAATAATGCTTAATACCATACACAAAGCAAATAATTTCATATTTCACACTACATAGGTTTTTATGATGGATAATGAATGCTGAAACCTCTAATGCACATAAAAACGTGGATTGTAATGCTCCATGGGTTTCTTTGTTTGCATTTCATTAAATCTATAGAAATGCTAATCATACTTTAAGTTGCTAATGCGCTTGCAAAAGCTAATTTTGGAATGGTCACATTACATTTGTTTAATTCCACTGTAGTCCATATTTTAAAAATCTCAGTCAACATTTAGATATATAATTGCCAACCAGCCTATGCCATGATCAGTCACTTTCCAAATACTCTGCATGCTGGGATTTACAGTTTCATATTGATGAAAGAAAAAAGAAACGCTATGAGTAGTAGCATGAATTGTCCTGTAGGCTGAAAAGCCAAGACTGGACCGAGGTGATCTACAGAGCATAGGTTCTGTGGGAAGTGATACGGTGGTCTTTTTAAGTTTCGTTAACTCACCTTTACGAACCAGTTATTTCAAAGTTTTTTGTGTGATGGAAGAAGGAAGACTAACCTGATGACTGGGAGCTCTTCTCACTTCAAAAAGAAGACGGAGACACCACGGGACCTGGGGAAGAAGAAAGTGAAAGGGAAAAAAAGTATAAAGGAATAGAAAAGGAACAAAGAAAGAAGGAGACAGAGAAGAGGTTAAAAACGGAAGACAGAGGACCTGATTTAGATCTTAGCAGACAGGTTACTCTGTCACAAAGGTGATGGTTATTCTGTCCATCGTATTACAATTTCCATAAGAAATAATGGACTTGTAATACAGCAGATGGGCTATCCGTCACGCTTCGTGACAGAGTAACCCCGCCCGCAAAGATCTAAATCAGGCCCACAGTCTCTTGTCACATTTCAGGAAACTGACACAAAGCCAGAGAGGGATGACCACAGAGAAAGGGAAGAAAAAAGCAAGGAGGTCAAGGGGAGATGAAGCACCGACGAGGGACAGGTGACCAACAGATGGAGAGTTGTGACCCAGAAAGAACACCCCGACCACAGAAGGAGGTTGCATAAGAAAATGGAAGCCGTGGAAATCAAAAACTGGCAGCTAAGCTCCTCTGGGTCCCTGAAGGGATTGCACCTGAACTTATCTCCCACCACTTTCCTGGAGCAACAAGGTTTACCCAGGTGGATAGAAGTTTGTGGGGTTGATGCCACAGTATGGTACCAAACAAAAGAAGCAGGAAAAGGCTGGTGAAAAAAAAACCTCTAAAGAGAACAGCTGAGGCCATTAAGCAAAAAGGAGCAGGAAGAAGGGCAGAGGAGCATATGTGGGAAAAGTCTAATGGGGGGAGAGAGAAAAGAATACACTAACAGAGATGAGACAATTTTATAGCTAGTGAGGAAACAAAAGAAGGAAGGAAAGAAAACCAAAAAGAGAGAACATTGCAGAGAGGAAACACTAGCAAAACAGGCTGACTCTTAGGAAACCCTGGAACAAGGTTAGGAATGGAAAAGCAAAGAAAGAGAGAAAAGTCTACTTTCCTGAAATTCTTTCTTGTTCTTATGAGGTTGAAAGTGAGAAGCACCTGATCCACTTGCAGAAGCCTGGAACAAAAGAAGAAAAGAAATGTCAATATGCCTCAGACTGATATAGAGGAGAACATGCTAAGTCCTTCCTAACAAGCGCAGACTGGAATAGGAAGACCATCCTCTGAATCATAGTTTTGCCACAACATAAACCAAAGTACAATTCCTAAATACAAAGGAATAAAAATCTAATTATGAAATAAACTCTTCATCCCAAATCATTTGTAACAAAGTGGGTTGTGCTCATATAAAGCCCCTGGATTTTTCACTTATGACTACCCATTTTTGGACCTTTACTATGATTAAGTTTCACCCCTTGAGTCTCATTCACAGTAAATTCTATGCAAATGGGTGGAGAGGGCTAATCCCCAGAGTGAGCCTTTTGCTGCTACGGTAAGGCACTCTAGGCTGCTTACGCACAACCTTATGATCACACGTGTGTGCACACATGTGTGACCTGAGCATGTGAGTCTACCGTCTAGCTGAGCCCGGTATCTGTGCACAGGAAGGAGATGTTTTTCCCCAGAAGAAAGACTTCAAGGTTTGGTGCTGTGGGTCTGGGACTGATAATGTGAGTGGGCATTCATCCTATAGGTTTGCAGTGCTTACTAAAATGTTGTGTGCTCATTGCATTACACATTATGGTCAATATCTGCACTACCACATGGGTTAGCAGTACTTAAGGCTAGAGATACTGGCCAGATGTTCATTTTAGGATAAACTGATCCGAATGCAGGTCTACTGTCACATTTCTGATAACTGTTCTCCTTACGGCACTTTGAGAATTGTAATTTCTTCATGGCTTAGCCATAATCGGATTGCAGGTCGATGTCCCCCCTACAAAGCCAATTTATTTATTCTGCTAGCCAGCAGTATCATCAAAGGCCTCCCAACACAGCGGAGAAATAAACAGTGCTTGGCCTAGTTCATGGGACAGGAAGGGGAAAACTCCACATGTGTTAATGAATTCCTCACAATGCACCTGGGCTGGGCACCCCAAGATCACAGAAACACATGGGGGATGCCAGACTTAGGGAGCCAAACACAGGAGTGGATTCCCTTTATGGTTTTGGATGGAAGGGATTAAGCAGCTGTATCAGTTGGGGGTGGGGATGAAGTTCTCAGGGAATTTATTTTCATAGACTACCTGAAGTTGCCCCCCTTAAATATCTGAGAATGTTAGTCAGTAGAGTTGGTGCAGAGGTAGAGTGATGATGTGACATTCTAGGGTTGCCCAGGGGTGCCTGGCTTCTACCGGGCCTGGAAGTGACAATAACAAAAGAATGCCTAGCTGGAAGGTGGAGCCACCTCAACTAACTGCGACGATGGACTAACAGACTTTGATTCCAGCTAGCACGCAGGACTAGGATGGGTCTCTCCAGGGTCACTGGCAAAGGTCCCCTTATGCCCTTGAGGAACTGCTGGGGATTCATGGATTGTTCGCCTGGGAGTACTGTGGACTGGCCCTTGACTCTGCTGACATACAGGTGCACTTCAAGTAGCCAGGATGCTGCGGGGTCTGTAGAATGTAGCAAGGAGGATGTTCTGTTTGTTGGCTGTTGAGGGGTGTGGAAGATGCTCCCCCCAAGCAGGAGAGAGAACCAGGAGCACAGGCAGAAGACAGGTCTGGCAAAGGATCAGAAAAAACAAGCTCCCCAATAAACTCACCCTTTAGAAGTCAGGAGGCCTGATGAAAATGCTCCTGAGGAAATAGATGGTCCCCAGGAGAAAATCAGGACCAAAATAAAAAATATCATCCCTTTGGGACTGAAGAAATGAGCATCTGAAGCTTGGATCCCCAGGAGGACCGGGCAGTAAACAGCCCTTAGCACTCTGCAGAGATTTCTGTAGAACCCATGGGCATGCCCACCCAATATAAAAAAAGAAGAAATAAACACTGCACAATGATGGAGTTTTGGAAAACATAAATCAGTAATTAAATAACGGATAAGGAGATCACCCAAGTAGCCCCTGTATGACCCTAAAATTGCCTATCTGCCTTCTTGTGCTGCTCCAGGAGGGGCAGGAGCACCACCAACAGATTTGGTTAGTGTTTGGGCGACCACCAGAAGTGCAACAGCCACCCCTGAAGGTACTCCACCAAGCTTCACCCTAAGTCTACCAGGATGTTAAAGGCATGCCCAGATAGAGAAGTCAGAAGTCAGAAATAAGACTCTAGAACACATTTTATTCAAACAATGCTTTATTGACTATATTGATGATTGACGGTGCAAGTATCTACATGATAATGAATAGTACTGAATGTTGGTATTATCCCATTGATTTCAGTGGTGTTGTAATAGTGGCATGTAATATGTTTTCCACTTTTTCTAATGTGGCGATACACTAATAACACCAGTTGGCCTGCCTTATTGATAATGACACCCCCTTACATTGTGATATTGCTACTGGTATAGGTGGGAAGGGTTGTGCTCATGGCTTCAGGGCATTCTGGGGTTGCGAACTTTCTAGAGAGTGTTAACTATAGAATTTTTATAAAATTAATTGTTTATTTGTGATTAATGCATCATAGTTAGTAGTGTGTGTGTGTGTGTGTGTAGTAAAAAAATGTTTTGACTTTATTAGAAAAAAACACAGATTGTATTTATTGAGTGTTGTTGTTGAATATCAATGAGCTGTGGTAGTACCCCACTCCACCTCCTCTGATAAGAACTTGGGCTGCTCTACGTTGCTGTTCTGAGAGAGGTAAGTGCTTCAATAGGATACTTGGCTCCCAGTAAATAAATCGTTGCAGACTCATTACTTCTGAAGGACTCACATCCTTCGCAACTAATAAACCCCTTTCTTATAATTGTATATGTAGTCAAATCAGCCAGCAACAGATGTGGAGTTAGAAGTGGAATCCTTGTGTCTTTATTACTTTGAAAATGAGATCACAAGTATAAGAAACTATGGGCATTAGGACAATACACATGGGACTGCAGACCGAGAAAGAGACAACCTACAGAAGACTGCCAAACTTCAAGTTAACCAGTTACAAGAAGCATCAAACAATCTAGTCAAATTAATGACCACATGGTCACAGATTAGAGGTGTGGTTTGGCAGGGACCTGTTCTCGTACAAAAATTGACATTAGGGGAGGGCTTGGAGGCTTTCTTTATAAATTGTGCGAGAGCAGCTCAAGCTAGCAATGGGTCCCAACTGCTGGGGTCATTATGTAGGAGCTATGTTCACTGGGTAAAACCAAGTAGCATATCAATCAGCTGATCATGAGGGCACAACTTCATGTTAGGAAATTAAAAGGGTTTTATGAGAAAGACTTGAGGATGAATTAATAAATGTTTCTCTGCAAGTTTAGACAAATGTTGAGTATGAAAGTCTATTTTTTCAATCTAAAAGACTCAGTAGACCGCTGGCTAAATCTACACAAGTCAGCCAAAGAGAAAATATTTAATAAAATATACTTAGAGAAATTTATAGAAGCCCTACCAATGCTGACACAAAGATGGTTAACAGTGTCACAATCTCACAAGTAATATTACCATACTGAACTAGTGATTAGAGTCACTTATTAAATAAAAATGGCCAAAGGGCCAGAATGGAGCACAATTCTACACATCAAACATCTGAAGAAATGACATGCTGCTCCATTCTGAGTCCCAAGTGTAACCCTATGCCTAGGTAGTTGGGAAGGCTATAAATCTCCAACTGAAATAGGGAAATGTAACTGAATCCCAGATAGTGGAATTGTTAAATACGGTAAGTACTTTTAAAGATTTTTTTCAGAATTACCTGAGAAAGGCACATCTAATTTTCCATGCCATACAAACTGAACTAGGAAAGTTTGTATCACATCACTCCTATAAAAATACCAGAGCCCAGGATAAAAGACATACTATGAGAAGTGGAAAAATGTTTGATTTTGGAGTCATCAAGGCTTCTAACAATGAGTTGTATCCTCCTATTGTTTTAGTTCCCAAACAAGATTGGTCCATCAGATTCTATATTGATTAATGTGGAGCCAATAAGATTTCTAAGGTTGCTAGTCCTCCTTCACCATGCATTGATGAGTTAATCAAGCAGATGAGGGAATCTAGATTGATCATCACAATTGAGTTGATGGGTATTAGCAAATTCTGTGAAGACAAAAATAAAAATTAATTTGCCACACCCCAATGTTTATTTGACTTTAAAGTTCTACCATTTGGTTTACATGGTACTCAGGCCACCTTTCAATGTTTATTATGCAAGCTATTGCAGCTCCACCATATGTTTACCTCTGTTTACTTAGGCAATAATAGTCTTTAGCCAAACATGGGAAGAAGTCCTGATACACTTTACAGTCAGTCAGTCAGTCAAAGAACCTTATTCGGCAGTTGCCATAAAAGTACAGATAGTTGCAGTAGACTTTACTTTAGTGTTAACTGATTTACGATTGGCCACTCTTTACATATTTCCAAAGAAAACAAGGGTGGCAAATAATAGACTAATGTGCTCATAACACCTCATATGAAATGGGGTAATTCAAACTCAGGAAGAGAAAGAAAGGGCAAAAATCTCAATAACTTTTCAACGCAGTTAAAAAGCTTTGAGAGCTATAAGGACTATTAAATTACTACGAAAGATTTATTCTGGATTCTTCACATATTTCTGCTCCTTTAACTGACCTAAACATTCTTCATCCAATAGAGATTATCAACACTCTAAAAACTATTTAATCTTTCAAGCCAGTGTTACAGTGCCCAGACCTTAGTAAAATCTTCATATTGCAAACAGACACTTCAAACATGGGAGTAGGGGTGGTTCTTTCTCAGTTGAGCAAGAAACAAGAAGAGAAGCCACTGCTCTTCATTATCAAGAAACTCTTCTTGAGGGAACAAAGATATTAATTAAATAAAGATACGTTTAAGAAAATTATGGGGGTCATTCTGACCCTGGCGGCCGGTGGCCGCCAGGGCCACCGACCACCGGAGCACCGCCAACAGGCTGGCGGTGCTCCCACGAGCATTCTGACCGCGGCGGTTCAGCCGCGGTCAGAAGCGGAAAGTCGGCGGTCTCCCGCCGACTTTCCGCTGCTCGGGGGAATCCTCCATGGCTGCGGAGCACGCTCCGCAGCCATGGGGATTCTGACACCCCCTACCGCCATCCTGTTCCTGGCGGGTCACCCGTCAGGAACAGGATGGCGGTAGGGGGTGCCGCGGGGCCCCTGGGGGCCCCTGCAGTGCCCATGGCATGGGCACTGCAGGGGCCCCCGTAAGAGGGCCCCGCAAAGTATTTCAGTGTCTTTGGAGAGCGCCCGCCGGCCCAGAGGAAATGTTAGAATGGCCGCCGCGGTCTTGTGACCGCGGTGCGGTCATTTGGCGGCGGAACCTTGGCGGACGGCCTCCGCCGTCCGCCAAGGTTTAAATCAGGCCCTATATTTCTTTATTTTTATTTCTTCTATCACTTCAGCAAGCCTGGCCAACCGTTTCTTCTATGCCTCCAATAGCCTTCCCCCTCCCCGGGCAGAATCTTGAGGTTCTCATGAGAGCCCATGACAACCTCAAGATTCTGTATTCCAACCCGAATACCACACATCCCACTTTCTAATAAATGTATACAATGTAACTTACAACTTATACTACAAGCATTACATAAATTATTATCTATTTACATGAATATAATTACATATACTTCATCTGTGAAACTGTCACCTAACTACCTAGATAAACAAAAGAATGCTACATTTCCTACTTCATGTGATAATTTTCCCACCACTTTCGTTTACATCTTTTGCGTTGAGGATACACATTTCCATCTTTAGCAACAGAAATATCGCAAATCAACACTTATTTCCTCTTTCAGCATTATCTGTTCATCAATTTTCCCTTTTTGCATGTCATTTACAAGTGTCTAAAGCAGTCATACCTGCATTTTTTAGATCCAACATCCAATTTTGTTTTAAGTTGCATGTGGGTGGTCAACCTCTAATTTTTTTCAAAAGTGTTCTCTCTCCAGGTAACCTGGGTGTGGTGCGATAACTCCATAATAACTTGTTAATGGCAGATAAACAACTTTTTCCATTAATCATGCCTAACTGTAACCCTTCCATCAACACTTTAATCCATCTTTACACAATACCATTTCTCTGTGGATAGTAAACTGATGTCCTGAAATGTCCAATACCATGATTAGACAGAAAAGATGTCATTTCTCTAGACATCAGTTGAACACCATTACCCATTACCAAGCATTTTGGAAATCCTTTCCTTTCGGAGCGGACGGTCTCTAGGCCCCTCCCCCTTGACGCCACAACACTGGACTCCGGAACCCGGAACCGGTGAGCGCGCTTGCATGGAGATCGCGTCTGTGTAGAATTAGGCTCTGTTTTCTCGTGCTCCCCCCCTCCTCCCTTTGGATTTTCGTTGGTGCTGCTTCTTTCCCTAGATCTCGGAGATTTTCTGGAACTAACGCAGAGAGAGGAAGGCACTCAGCTGTTATTGGACAGTAAAAGGTTTTTGGGGAAGTTTGACTGTCTCTTTCCATGGTGTAAGTCAGAGCATGTTTTTGTCAATATTTTAGGTGTTGTTATTTATCTTGGAGAATAAGTAACGGCTGGATGCAGATTGGATTCAAAGATATATCTCTGGAGGGCCTAGGTCAAGCTCAATATGTTTTTTTAATGGGACATTAAAAGAAGTAGCAGTGACGTTAAAGAAAGGAGCTGTATATTGGCGAACACTCGCTCTAAATATCAGGGAAGTGTTTAGGACTTGGTCTTTGCTGGTGGAAATGGCACCCATAAGCGCAAGAAGTGTGACAGATAAAAATGATAGTGTGCGCCAGGCACGTCTGGCAAAAGAAGGCAGTGATGGTCATGCCATCGGGAAGTGTGACAGATAAAAATGAAAGTGTGCGCCAGGCACGTCTGGCAAAAGAAGGCAATGATGGTCATGCCATCGGGAAACGGGCTTTGAGTGGGTCAATGAAAATCAGCTGTAAGTCCAACGCTGAGGCTGTGAGAGATGGGAGGGATCAATCCAGAGGTGCCCAGCCCGATAATAAGCCTAAGGATAAACTGCAAAATAAGACACAACCAAGTATAACGGACCTCCTCGCCTATGAGGATTCAGGCCCCTTACTTAAGGACCCCCCTATTCTTATGGAAGCCTCAGGAGAGGCAAGCAGTGTGGAACTGGGGGCATGCATGGAGATGAAGTCTGGGGAGAATAGCCTGAACTCTAAGAATCCACGAGATTGTAGGGAGGGGACGATGAATGAGGCTAAGTGGCCGGACCAGAAAGCAAGGTGGTTTGATCATCTTATGGCTCATAGTAACGTACAATAGCAGGAAAGGGCAAAGGAAACTCAAAGTCTGATTGAGGGCTGCCCTGAGTCCTGTGTCAAAGAGAGGACGGCGCAGGAAAAGACAGAAGCTGTTATGGGGGCTTTTGCTGATAGAAACTGGTTGTTGGAGACTGAAAAAGTAGAGTATAATGGAAGAAATGGCGAATGGCTAAAGGAAGGAGGAGATAAATTCTACTCGCTGACGGAATGAGAAGCAGCAAGCGGATATGATCTGAACGATGAGGAAGGCAGTGTCTCATTGGAGGCTGAGAGCTTGGCTGAGAGGATGTCCCCTGTAGTGGGACCCACGGTGCGGCCACAAAGCCGCCATCATAAGCGTATAAAATCTAGAACCTGTTCAGGTGCCGTCATGGACTCCCTTGCAGTGACGCTTAAGTGGGATTATTCAGGAATTAGGCTGTCACACTTTGAGAAGGTCCCCTAGGCTCCTAGCGACACAGCTTTAACTTCTGACTCAATTGTGAACAAAAATTGCCCGGGGGAGCTGGTGAACAATTTGGCCAGCTTTGATACCAAAATGCTACAGCTGATTTACGGCACTGTGAGGGAACTGCAGAATGAGACACGGGCAGAGAATCGAAACGCCCGAGTGGCTACAAAACAACTGCAGGTCACGGTTCAGAAGATAGCCAAATCGGGTTCTGAGGAGAAACTGAATACTGTTGAGAGCCGAACCTCAGTGGTTGAGGGGGAGATGGCGGCTCTTAAAGATCATGTAGTTACCCAAAGTGGACAATTAACAGATGTCATGTGGAAATTAGAGGACTTTGAGAATAGGCTGAGGAAAAATAACTTACAATTTTTGGGGATAGAGGAAGGGGCCGAGGGAGGGGACATTAGAACATTCATGATTAAGCTGTTGAGTGCTGCTTTTCCTGAACTTACAAACTGGAATTGGGAGTCAGAGATTCAAAGAGTTCGCAGATTTCCTTTGAACAAATGAGGAGATCGTAATCCTGATTCCAAATTTCCTAGGGCTGTTATGTTTTTTTTCGATAATTTCTTATTGTGGCAAGCCATATTTGAGAAGGCCCGTCCGGATGCCCCTCGCTGCATTGGGAATGTGACTTTTTTTGTACAACCTGATTATTGCCACGCTACAGTGGAGCGCAGATGGCGATTAAGACAGACGATTAAGCATTTCCAAGATAGGGCAGGGGAAGCTTTTCTGCTGGCTCCTGCAAGATTGAAGACAGTAGTTAATGGTAAAGTCAGAATGTTCACATCAGAAATTCAAGCAAAGGGTTACTTGATGGAATTGAAGCTATAAGTGATCTTAGTAAAAAGATTAGCTTGCTGGAAGCTGGGGGGATGCAAGAGGGTTAGTCGTAGGGATGCAGCGTTATGGGGAGGGAGTAGCCGGTCAGCACTTCTGCCACCATCATTCAGGCCATTAGTGGTCTGATTGCTCAAATGGCAGGGGGAGTGTGGGTGGCTGGGGTGGGGGTTGTGGTCGGGGGGAGGTTGGTATGAAAGGGTGGGGAACGGGAGGGGGATGGGGTTTTGAGAAGTGGGGGCTGGAATGTGTGGTGGGGCACAAGGGTTGAGAAAAAAATGGAAAAGAAAGGAGCAACGCATTGTTCATGATTAATGGAGCAGCACAAGAACAAAATAGATAATTTTAGTATGTTCTTTTTTGTTTTTCCCCATATTAATATATCATCTTGAAAATACACTATGGCGGTCATTACAACATTGGCGGTAAAAGCCGCTTACCGCCATGCAGAAGACCGCCAACACACCGCCGCGGAAATCCGCCACAGCTATTATGACTCACAGCACTGAATCTGCCAATATTCAGACACCCACACAAGTTCGCCACACCAAAGGTCAGTGATAAACTGGTGAAAACAAAACCTCCACTGTCACGCAAACAGATATACGCCCACACTGTCATGACCCACGAATCCACACGGCGGTCTTTCAAACGCGGTATTCCATTGGCGGTACACACCGCCGCGCTCCAAATGCACACACATCTCCAAAACACAGCCACATTGGACAATTCGAAATACACACACCTGATATACATACACACACAACTCCACACAACCAATACAATATAACACACACACACACATCATCCACAAACCCCTATGACCAGAATTACTGATAGAAGGCCAGAGAGAGACACCACCATCAACAATACTAGCATCCACAGGCACACAACACCATCACCCCATAACTTCTACGCACCTCACAATACACACCACTACATATCAGCACACTTATCAACCCACACACCACCCCACACATTACCTACACCACCCCATGGCACGGCAAAGACACCCCAGGTTCTCGGAGGAGGAGCTCAGGGTCATGGTGGAGGAAATCGTCCGGGAAGAGCCACAGCTATTCGGAGCACAGGTGCAGCACACCTCCATTGCAAGGAAGATGGAGCTATGGCGAAGAATAGTGGACAGGGTCAACGCAGTGGGACAGCACCCAAGAAATCGGGAGGACATCAGGAAGAGGTGGAATGACCTACGGGGGAAGGTGCGTTCCGTGGTCTCAAGACACCACCTTGCGGTTCAGCGGACTGGCAGCGGACCCTCACCTCCTCCCCCACAACTAACAACATGAGAGGAGCAGGTCTCAGCGATTCTGCATCCTGAGGGCCTCACAGGAGTAGGTGGAGGAATGGACTCTGGTAAGTCAAATCTTAACTATTACATCCCCCACCCTACCTGCATGCCAGCACATACCCCCACCCTCACCCTCACCCCCATCACTGTAACTTCTCACAAATGTCCCAACATCACAAACCACACATCCTAACACCAAGCCCTGCATGCAACAACAAAGCATGGACACCCATCACTAAAGCATGGCTACTGCACCTACCCATACACCCCCCTAAACCATCATCACACAAGGTCCCACACAGGAATGCAAGCACTAGGGTACATGGTCACCCACCCATTGCACACCATGGCACACACAGATGTAATAAACATCCTTTTATACCCATGCAGGACCCCTACCCAACGTCACCGGACAGGAGGGTCCACACATGTCCACACCACCAACAGAAGAGGCCCACAGTGATGACAGCACCTCTGTCCAAATGGATCTAGATGATCCGCCCGGCCCATCGGGGACCTCGGGTCAGTCGGTTCCCCTCACGCTGGCACAGGCCACCACAGAGCTTTCCCCCTCTGGAAACACCAGCACAGCACCCACCCAGCGGGCCCATACCTCCATCCCCAGGACACGTCAATCAGCAGTGTGTCCACCACTACAGGGAACGCAGGCTAACCTACCACCCCAACAACAACAGGGACTTGGGGGCAGTGGTAGTGGGCACAGGAACAGTGGCACTGGAGCACAAGGTAGCTGCATCCCACATGGCCCTGGAGGGCGAAACTACAGACTCGGAGTTCACCAGTAGGATGGAAGGCGAGGGGAGCTCCACGGCGGTGAGAGGAGCTGACACCAGTGACACGGACTCATCCTCTGATGGGAGGTCCCTTCTGGTGGCGGCAACATCTGTGCCCCCGCATCTACAGGTACAGCCGCCACCCCCCCTACCAGCACCGCCCTCCCAGCAGCCCCTCAGCCTTTGCCCCGTGCCCGCTCACCCAGGAGGGTGGGGATCACCTTTGCCCCAGGCACCTCAGGCCCTGCCCTAGTCACCCCTGCCCTCAGTGAGGAGGCCATTGACCTCCTCAGGTCCCTCACTATTTGGCAGTCTACCATTTTGAATGCCATCCAGGGTGTAGAAAGGCAGTTGCAACAAACAAATGCATTCCTAAAGGGCATTGATTCTGGTCAGGTGGCCCTTCAGCGAGCTTTTCAGACTCTGGCCTCAGCACTGATGGCAGCCATTGTCCCTGTCTCTAGCCTCCCCCCTCCAATTTCCTCCACCCAAACCCAATCCCCTGTACCCCAGCATATCCCAAGCACACCTTCAGACCAGCATGCACACATGTCAACACACAAGGGAAGCTCAGGCAGACATAAGCACCACACATCCCACAGGCACTCACGCAAGCATCACACACATACAGACACACCAACATCCACTGCCTTTACCGTGTCCCCCTCCTCCTCATCTCCCTCCTCCCTCCCAGACTCGTCTCCACTCACACCTGCATGCATTATATCAACAGCCACTACTGCCATCACCAGCACACACACCACCTCACCCCGCTCACGTGCAGTCACCACCCCCACTAACATTCACACGTCCCCTGTGTCCTCTCCCAGTGTGTCTGTGACCTCCCAAGATACACAAACGCAGACACACACCCACCATACAGCCATCCACCTCACGACAAACTCCAGCGCATGCACCTTCACCCAAGTCAGCAAACAAACACCTCCTACAACCACAACCTCTTCCTCCACTCCCAAACCCCCTCCAGCTACCCGTCCCAGTGTCTCCCAAAAACTTTTCCTGTCCAACCTTGACCTCTTTCCCAAACCTCCCCCACCCTGTCTGTCTCCTAGGTCCCGAACTAGCACCTCAGCCACAACATCTCCAGGACCAGTGGTGCCTGTAGTCACCAGAATATGGAGTGCACCGGCCACCAGGGCAGCCAGTGTAGCACGGAGCCACAGCACAGACAGTCCCCCACCTATGAAGCATCAAAGGTTGGCCAGTGCCCCGCGGGAGAGGGGGAAGACTCCAGCCACCAAAGCCGCTCCCAGGGGTCCCGGTGGGAGTGTGGAGTCAGCTGCTACACCCTCCAAGGTGGGGAAGTGCCACAAGAAACCAGGAAAGTCTGGGAAGAGCAGCATGGCGGAGGAGACTGCCATCATCCCCGCTGCCCAGGAGGGCACAGCCATCATCCCCGCTGGCCAGGAGGCCACAGTCATCATCCCCGCTGCCCAGGAGGTCACAGACATCATCCCCGCTGCCCAAGAGGCCACCGCCATCATCCCCACTGGCCCAGAGAGAACTGCCAGCACAAGCCCCGCTGGGCTAGAGAGGACCACCAGCACAAGCCCGCTGGGCCAGAGAGGACGGCCAGCACAAGCCCCGCTGGGCTAGAGAGGACCGCCAGCACAGGCCCCACTGGGCCGGAGAGGACCGCCAGCACAAGCCCCGCTGGGACAGAGAGGACCGCCAGCAGCTGAGTCACTGCAAAGGAGCCCGCCGCTCCAAGCACTGCTGAACAGGGCACCGCCGCCTCAAGCACCGTTGAACAGGGCACCGTCGCCTCAAGCACCGCTGAACAGGGCACCGCTGCCTCAAGCACCACTGAACAGGGCACGCCGCCTCAAGCACCGCTGAACAGGGCACTGCCGCTCCAGCACCGCTGAACAGGGCACCGCTGCCTCAAGCACCGCTGAACAGGGCGCCGCCGCCTCAAGCTCCGCTGAACAGGGCACCGCCGCCTCAAACACCGCTGGCCCATGAGCACCAAGGGCACTGACGCTACTGAGTCCGTCACGGGCAGGATGAAGCACTCTGGGCACCAAGCCCCCTCCAGAACCAGTGGAGAGATACATCCACTACCTCTGTCCTTAGCAGGATGAAGCACTCTGGGCACAAAGCCCCCTCCAGAACCAGTGGAAAGATACGTCCACTACCTCTGTCCTTAGGAGGATGAAGCACTCTGGGCACAAAGCTCCCTCCAGAACCAGTGGAGAGATGCGTCCACTACCTCTGTCCTTAGCAGGATGAAGTACTCTGGGCACAATGCCTCCTCCAGAACCAGTGGGGACTGTTATCCACTTGAGAGACTATGGCTTTGCACTCCCCAGGATAGAACAGTGGGCAACCCACCCACTGTAAAGACTTGAGAGACTGTGGCTTTGCACTCCCCAGGATGGAACAGTGGGCAACCCACCCACTGTTATCCACTTGAGAGACTGTGGCTTTGCACTCCCCAGGATTGAACAGTGGGCATGTGGCCCTCTCGTGGATTTGGCATCGTGCACTCAACCGGCTGAGGTGCCTGTTTTCTTGCTCTCTGATGCCCCTGCAGTGTTCTCTCTATCATGGTCAGGGATCTTGTGTGGGCCTCGCCCATACTGTGTGGCCCCAGTGTTCCACGGACTTAATTGGAGCACTACCTGGACTACTATGCTTGGTGTATATTTTGTTTATTGTCTATATGTTATTTTTGCCTACTTGATTTTAATATATTACAATGGTTCCACTAATTTCCTTTTGTCTCTGCATTCTTCCGGGGGGGTTGGGACTATTATGTATTAATATGTATTAGTGTGTGTGTTGTAGTGGGTGAGGGTGGGGGTGGGGGTGTTGCGTGTGTGTGTCCCTGTTTTTTGCCTCCCCCCTCCCCTGTGTCGTAGGTGCCGTACTCTTCGTGGTGTTCGCCGCCGGCGTTCGTGCTCCTGGTAGAGGAGCAGGAAGACTATTGCAGGGAGAATTTGGAGTTCCGGCTCCATGGTGTCCTAGTTCCTCGTGGGGTGTGTAGAGGTGAGCGTTTTCCCTTCAGAATCCTGTTTCTGCCGTGTTTTTATCCGTGGTGAATCCTCCCCGGAAAAGGTGGCGGATTGGCCTGTTGTGATACTGTGGGCGGCACTTTGTCTTCCGCCTGTCTGTTGGCGGTGACCGCCAAGCTGTTTGTTTGTACCGCTGTGGCAGTCGGAGTGTTAAAGTGGCTGTCTTTGTTGGTGGTTTCCGCCACGGTCGTCACTGCTAATTTTTTACCGCCGGCTTGTTGGTGGTCTTACTGCTGCTTTAACACCGACCGCCAGGGTTGTAATGACCACCTATATTCTTTCATTTTTAAACAATTTATGCATCACTCTTTGGAATACTGCTGATGCTGAAATTAAGTCAAATGACATTAGTTTATGCTGAAATGCACCTTCTGGAGTTATAAATGATGTGTAATGTTTGTTCTCAACATGCAAAGCTATTTGATGATAGGCATTAGATAAATCTAATGTTGTAAATACTGTTGCACCACTCATCAAAGAGAATATTTTGTTTATATTGGGTAAGAGATGACAGTCAACCCATACACAATCACTTAAATCTCTTAAGTCAACACAAAGCCTTATATTTCCATTAGGTTTGTGCACAACCACAACTGGAGACAACCAGTCAGATGCTTCAATTCCTTCTATTTATCTATATCAGTCAAATTTTTTAACTCATCCTTCAATGCATCCCGCATTGATAGGGGAACATTGCGGACCTTATGAGCTTTAGGAGTTGCTTTTTCTTTTAAAATGATTTTGTGAACACATTTTTTTTAGTAATCCCAATTTAGAAGAAAAAACGTTTAGGAATAATTCTGCCCAACTTAACACTTTCTGATCACTTACTTGAGAAACAATGTTGTTATACCCCAAATCTTGATTAGGATGATTGGGGTATAGAGTTATCACCAAATCTCTTTGTTGTGGCCACCCCAATAAACATAAGCCTTCCTTAGCCACATATATATTTGTTTCAGTGCATTTCCTTTGTAAATGATAAATGATTCGTAGAATCTCAATACTTGAATTGTTTTTTTGCCCTAACCCACAAGTTATATATCAGTAGATAATAACCTGACTTTTGGAAACAATGGAAGCAAATCATACTCTATCAATGTGTTTGGCACTGAATCTGCCACTACTTTAACTTTCTTGTACCCAATCAATACTTCACAGAATGGAGCATCTTAATGCATGTGTCCAATTTTGTAAATACCCAAAATAAGTTCTTCTGAGTCATCATTATTGCTTCCTGTTTTGATTTTAATAACTGGACTCCTTTCTACTTTAATTGACTTACTATTATGATTTGTCATTACCCTCGAATATACTCTGGCAAATTGTCCTTTGGATTTGCCATTTCTACAAATGTGTTCTATAGCAGGACATGTTTTGTCGTTGTCGTTAGCATAATGCCCAGACAATCCACACTTAAAACAGGTATAATCCGTCTTCTTTTTAGTTCCAAATGACATTTTAACTTTCTCTGAATCCACTTTACCATTAATTATTTCCAATTTCTTTCTTTCTGACTACTTGTACCATATCATTGTTACTTAAATGTTATTGTTTCATGCCTTGTTTTAAATCTTCTTATTGGTGAGAAATATCAATGTCCTTTTCCAAAGTTAAATCTTCTACAAAAAGTATTTTTTCTTGTAACTTCACATCTAATGTTATGTGTACCCATTGGTCACGAATCAGTTTATCCCTAAACGACCTATAGTTACATTTGGTAGCTAGTATTCTCAAATCATTCACAAAGAAATCAGTTGTTTCATTAGGTAACTGACCCCTGCTTATCAACCTATGGTGAGCTACTACTTTGTTAACTTTCTTTCTGTAATGTGAATCCACATTTTTATGGCCTCTTCGTATAGATCAACTTATTCCTCCTTTTCAGTTGTTAATTGTGGTAAATGGTTCAAAATACATCTGCCTTCCGTACCTAAACAGTGTTCTAAAATAGAAAACGTACACTTTTCAGTACAAATATCCCCTCCAATACCACCAATATACGCTTCAAAACCATCTTTCCATTGATACCAGTCTAAAACGGGTTCTCCACACTCTATTAAAAGTGCAGGAGGTGTATTAATGCCATCCATCTTTATATTTTTTGAATGGTGTGCTTAGGCCATACTAAGTCATATGTTAGGCAGCTATTTTTTATTGTGAAATATTAACACGCATATGTGTTTCCCAGTTACAAGTTTCCTCTGGGAGTGCACATGTTGCACATTAAAACAGTACCTGTGCCATGCGGTTCCTTTTAGAGTGCATATAAAGCTCAAATTATGCAGAGTTGTGTCTTGTTGCTAGACAACCTCATACTAACAGAAGAAAGATTTATGAAGCATGGAGGTGGTGTGCACTATCTTGACGGTGGATCCTTTATATTTTATATACAGATCATGCCACACTTACCTGGCTGAGTCTCTACAAGGGAAATAACACGGAATTCTAAGGTAGCTCATGCCTCTACAAATGTACCAGTTTGAAGTAAAACATAGACTTACCTGACACCCTGGAGCTCTTCTTGCCTCGATGGAAAAACCAGGATGCCACAGGACACAGGGAAGACATAAGTAAAAGGTGAAAAGGTAAAAAGGAAATAGAAAAGGGGCAAAGGCAGAAAGAGACAGGTAAGGTGATAAAAAGTGAGGACATACTCTCTTGTGGAGTTTTTCAGGACTCAACAGCAGAGAGGGAGGACCATGCAGAGAGTGGAGTGAGAGAAGGAAGGGAGGAGGTCAAAAGGAGAAGAGGCCTGAGAAGGACCGAACAGTCACAGCAGATGGAAGCTGTTGGAGGCAAATACCAGCATCTAAGTGACTCCTAGTTCAGGAATGGACGTCACCTGAACCTGCCTCCTGTCATGTTCAAGGAGGACCATTGCTTACAAAGGTGCATGCAAGAAAAGGTTGGTAATGCTGCGTAGTGCAGGGCCAAACAAAAGAGGTAGGGGAAAGCTGGTAAAATAAAGTGCATTTGAAAGAGAACATCTGAAGCCAAAAGCCAGAAAGAGTAGGTCACAAGGACTAGGAGGCATATTTGGGAAATGACTAATGGGGAGAGGGAAAAAAACCACACAAAAAAGACACTTTTATACCTTGAAAGAGGAGCAAAAGGAGGGAGTAAGAAAAAATTAAAAGAGAATGTTGGAGACAAGAAATGCTAGCAAATCAGGTAGCCTTTAAGAGAGTCTGCTTATGAGCTAAAAAAGAAAGCGGGGGACAAAAGTATATTTGCCAGAAAAATCTTTCTTGTTCTTCTAAGGTTGTGTCCCTCCAGCGACCGGTTCCAGAAGCCTGAAGGAAAGTACAACAAAAGTAAATACAACATAACTAAGAATAATAATATTAATAAGCCATTTGTACAATGCACAGCTTCTTCTAAGGAAGCCTCTGGGTGCTAGCGGCGTATGGATCATCTGGTGCCACAAGTTGGGAGAAATCAGGAACTCAGCCATTAGTTAAAAAGGAAAGGTCTATAGGTTTTTTCTATAGATGAATATAGAAGGAGCCATGCGTAAACTTATCGGGGGAGAGTCCCACCTTTGTGATGAAAGATATGAAAAGTATCTGCCCCCCTCTTTGGCTTTATGCACTTTGGGGATTTGCAACAGCCTAAGATTGTTAGATCTAAGGGCTCTAGCTTGAGAGTGTGGTTCAAGACTGTTTCTTAAATACAACAGGCCTTTCTGGGGGTAAGGCTATGTATTCCAGGGTTAGCGCCTTAAAAAATTTAATGTGCTTATATGGTGGCAAAAGTTACAAGTCAGGAGTGATTGATTGTTGAAAATGTATCTCAAGATTAGCTGTGCAGTTGTATTTTGAATAATCAGGAGCTGATGGATCAATATGGCGGAAGTTCCAAATAAAAGCTTTTGACGTAGTCAAGTATGGATGTTACAGCAGCATGGCATGATCCTATGGGTATATTCAGGTACTAAATGCAACATTCTTTTTAACGGCTTCAGTTTGTCAAAACAAACAGTGGAGATATTCTAAATCTGGGGTTCCATTGAAAGATTTGTTTCAAATTTGATACTCAGATTTCTCACTGAAGAGGGAGATGAAGGGCAAGGGCCAAGCTCAACTGTACAACATCCACTGGGATCTGGAGAGCATTGTATCCCATAGAAAGTTTTACCTGAGTTTAATTTGAGACAGTTGTTGTCCATCCACTCAGCTACACCTCAAACAGTGCCTAAAAAAAGTCAAAGCCTCCTCATAATTCTCCTTGGGTGTCATCTGCTTATGAAATATTGTGTATGCGCCAGGTTTCAAAAAGATTGGCCAGAGGCTCCAAGTAAAGGTTAAATAAGGTAGGACTTAAAACTGAGCCCTGCAGAACCCCATTACAAAGAGGGTTTGTAGTAGATGTAGACATTGTCAGATAAATGGCCTGAGTCCTATCCTCCAGTAATCATTTTATCCAAGCCAAAGCATGTGCGTGGGTTTTAACCTAGCGAGTGAAACAAGATGGGATACTATATCAAATGCAGAAGAGATATAAAATCATTTTAAATTATTGGATCAGCGTTTGGCTTATTTAGTAAGGGAAGCAGTAAGGCCTATTTCCAGTTCCTAGGTACTATATCAGTCTCCGGTGAATTATTCAGGATATTATTCAACACTGGATTAATGGCAGTGGATGCAAGACTTAGAATAATAGGGGACACAGACACATAGCGGAATCCTGAATTACAATTTGCTCATTCACTGGCAAATTCTTCAAGTGTTATGGAATCAAAAACTGATGAAGATGGTCAATGGGTAGAACCTGAAGCATTAGAACTAATGAGTGGTCCTTCTTTTGTAAATTGACCATATATTGCTTGAATTTCCTCATATCTGAGGGTTTACAGCATAGTCTATCTGAAGGAGTAATCTTATTTACCATGGCTGCAGAAGATAAAAAAGGAACAAATCATTTTTGAAAGTTCAGAAGGTGATGCTGATGAAATCTGAACCAGAATATATTCAGTTTTTGTTTTATGTATAGATTGGCAGACTTTTTTTCAGGACATTTTATAAATAGATTTTGCATCATCGTCATCATAGAATTTTCCCCATTTTCACTGTAGGTTTTTCCAGAGAAATGTTTTCTCTTTCAGGAATGCCAAGGAGCAGAGGTTTAGACCTTTTTGAGATGTGTGATTTTTGTATGGGGCAATATGATCTAAAGCCTTGGTTAGAAAATGTTGAAATTTTGCACATCAGTATTGACAGAGCCCATTTGAGCCAGTGAAATGGACTGAACTTTATCAGTTAGAAGATGTTCCGAAATGTTAGGCCAGGCTCTTGAAAGTTTATCTTTAATTCATTGTGATGTAAAAAGAGAAGGGCACAAAAAATGGCCTCATCAAACAATTTTAAAAGCAGGTTTAAATGGAAAATTGGAGAGGTTAGAAAAAAAATATTCAAAGTGTGCTGTGCCTTGTGCATAGGGCCAGAAACTAATTGTCTTAGATCGGTGCCTTCAACAGCTGCTTTAAATTTATTGGCTGCAGAGCAGCATATCAGATTGATATAGAGAGAAAATGCCCAAGTACTCCTTGAGAATCCCAGACTGGAAAAGAAAAAAAGACCCCTCCCCAGACACATAGGCCCTCATTCTGACCTTGGCGGGCGGCGGAGGCCGCCCGCCAAAGTCCCGCCGTCAGATTACCGTTCTGCGGTCGAAAGACCGCCGCGGTAATTCTGACTTTCCCGCTGGGCTGGCGGGCGGTCGCCTTCAGACCGCCCGCCAGCCCAGCGGGAAAGAGGCTTCCACGATGAAGCCGGCTCGGAATCGAGCCGGCGGAGTGGAAGCTGTGCGACGGGTGCAGTTGCACCCGTCGCGTATTTCACTGTCTGCGTAGCAGACAGTGAAATACATGTAGGGGCCCTCTTACGGGGGCCCCTGCAATGCCCATGCCAGTGGCATGGGCACTGCAGGGGCCCCCAGGGGCCCCGCGACCCCCCCTACCGCCATCCGGATCCCGGCGGTCCGGCGGTAGGGGGGGTCGGAATCCCCGCGGCGGTGCAGCAAGCTGCGCCGCCGTGGAGGATTCAATGGGGCGGCGGTACACTGGCGGGAGCCCGCCAGTGGTGCCGGTCCGACCGCGGCTTTACCGCCGCGGTCGGAATCCCCATTGGAGCACCGCCGGCCTGTCGGCGGTGCTCCCGCGGTCCTCCGCCCTGGCGGTCAAAGACCGCCAGGGTCAGAATGACCACCATAGTTTTGCCACAGTGTAAACCCAAGGACTATTTTGAATGGGAAAACAATAAAAATCTGTTGCCAGATCACACTGTGTAGGCAGATTGCTATGGATTCAATACTGACATTTCATTTAATATAGGTGCATTATGGGAGTTGGAGTTTTGGTTTTCCACCATTGGATAAACACACCTGATGAAAATTATAAAGGAAAGGAAATACCATGACTTCATATGTGGTTGGATTAGTTGTTTATAACATTTATATTGTGTGGTATGCAGACTAAACTGCCTCTAGATGCTGGTCACAAACCACCAGAAACAGATCTACTACGCAAGGAGAGAGAGAGAGAGGGAGAAAGAAGACCTTGAACAAAAAGCAACTGGCATAGTTAATTAAACAGTATTAAAAATCACTTTAAGCTGATTATTGAAAGCAAGCCGGGGGGATACTACCAGAACATAAAAAAAGAAAGTTTCAAACAAAAAAAATAAAATGAAGACCCACATTTTGTGCCCTGGGTAATAAGCACAAAACTGGATTAGCAGAGCTAAAGAGGAGTTGTGAACTAAGGCCCATATTTATTCTTTTTGACGCAAAACTACATTTGCGCAGTTTTGCGACAAAAAGTATAGCGCCATTTCAGGGCGCCAGCTGGGTGCCATATTAACCAGATGGGGCAATCCAGGGCAAAGGGAGCGTTGCACCAAAAAATAACTTTAGGCTGGTTAGAGGCAAACAAAATGCCTCTAACCAGCCTAGAGTCATCTTCTGATGCAAAACCATCTATACCACATGACTCCTGTCTTAGGAAAGAGAGGAGTCATGCTCACCATCCCAATGGCCAGCACAGGGGTCCAGGGTCCCCTGGACATAGACACTGCACCCTGTGCTATGCAGGGGCCCCCAAGTTGTGCCCAGATGGCACTTCAATTTAAAAAATAATATACTTACCTATACTTACCCTACTTACCTGGGATGGGGTCCCCATCCTCCGGTGTCCCTCTGGTGTGGGTGGGGGTGTTACTGGGACTTGATGAGGGCACCTGTGGACCCATTCCATGGTGTTCAACCATGGAAATGGATCCGCAGTTCCCCAAACGCCTGGTCTGACCCAGGCGTTAAATAAAGTCTAAGGCAAGCTTTGCACCATTATTTAGACCCTCCTCCCACCCATGAGTCATTTTAGCATGGGGGATAAATATGGAGCTATGGGGTTAGCACCATTTTTTAGATGGGAACGCCTACCTTGCATCTCATTGACGCAAGGCAGGTTTTTGCATCTAAAAAATGGTGAAAACTCCAATATTTTTACCTTTGACGTTTGACGTTTGATATGTCTTGCATCAAAATATATATATGCAGCTATTTTTGCACAGAATTTGTGTTAAAAAAATTACTTGAGTATAAGTGCGCCCCTAAGATCTCAACATGACACTTCTCTAGCAACTTTGTTTAGCCGTACACTGATTACCTAATTAAGTGTAGTCTTACTTGTTTTCATCCTAGTTATTACTAAGAGATAATCAATACCTCAATACCTTCTCCTCTTCCCTCTCATTACTTAAGAGAAATACTAAAGACTCACAAAACCCAAAAGAGACACCAGTGCTCAGAACCCAGTGCAGACCAGGCCTGGGTATCCCAACACCAAAGTACATCCCCTCACCCTTGAAGATGAAAATGCTGAACAAAAGAATGTGGGGATCTACAAGTTACACCCAACAAATCTCAGTTAATCAGCCAAAGAGGTAGTCTGTTGGACTCACCCTGAATCCCCTCAAAAAGTGGAATTCTATCCTCCTAATAAGCCAGAACAATAGTAGAATGTATACAACTACTAGTGGTTAACAAGATGGCCTTCCACAAATTTCCAACAATTGAAAAGAGCATGAGAATGATCAGAATAAACATGAATAGCTCTTTATATGTCTAATAAGTGTAGCAATTACTTCTCCAGAGATTAAACAGAAGCAATAAAAATAAAAAATAAAATACTACCACCTGAGCTATGGTGGCAACTTTAGGGTAAATCACTGTCTCATCAACAATCCTGAGAAAAGGAGGCTTGCACAATAGTCTACCTAGTTCACTAATCCAATATGCAGAGGTGTTTGGCACCACGAAAGTCACCTAGAGAGTCATTATCTTAAAGTCTATTGATCTGAGAGTTTGAAAAGAAGCCATCTGTGGAACACTCTTGACAAAGGGCAAACTCCAAGGAGGAGCAATGGGAGACAAGGCCTCCATGCTAGACAATGAGACATGGACTATATAAGTGGAATTCACAAGTGGTAAGGCCAAAACAGAATCATTACCATCACCTTTGTAGCCTCCTCCTGAATACTAACACAAACATGGGGCTGAATGGAAAAAGAAGAGATGCATACTGATGGTGATGCAGCCAAGAGAGGAGCAGGACATCCACCCAGCTCTGGGTGTGGGGGAGGCAAACAAGACCAGAAAGGGTCTCCAAATGCTATGGATCATTGCCCTATGCATGACGGGACAGAGGAACAGATCCTAGCAAGTGAGCAAAAGCCCAATCTCCACTACGCATGTTCACTTGAACATTGTCTAACCCCTTGATTTTGAATTTAGATAGAGACAATAGGTGCCATTTCACTCAAGTTCCAGCAGTGCAGACTGTGTCTCCAGTTGTTGATGTAGGCAGACACATTATTATCCAAAAATATCAGTACTTGATGTCTCTTTATATGGTTGAAGAAGATTGTAAAGAGTATGAAGAACAACCAAATGTTCCCTCCACATTGAAGACTGACGTCCACCCAACATAGTCCAACTCCCAGGGGCAAAGTAGCTACCCAGCTGAAAAGTGGAACCCCAGCTGAAGAAGCCTAGATCTTTTGTGACCACCAAAGGCTTCCCTGGATACAGAAGAAACCCTCTGAGCAGGGAATGTACAATCCAATCACAACTGCAACTGAAGATACTGGCATGCAGGCACAGGAAAGAGAGTGCTGAAGTTCTGAGAGACCCAATGCCAATGTCGATGGTCCAGAAGGGGAGGAAGAAGATGGAATATAAGCCTTTTGAATTTTGGAGACACAGGAGGCAATGTGACTCTGAACCTGCAGCCACAGGCGTGCTGGACCACAAGAGAAAGCTGTAAGGAATTCGGTTAAATGGAAGGCATCCATCTCAGGTAATAACCACAATCCTTGTCAGGGTCAAAGTGACTAAATAAACTGTTTGCAACTCCCTGGTAGGTATGGTGAATCCTCAAAGTGACTAAATTAACTGTGCACAGCACCCTTGTAGGTATATGGCACAGACCAGAGAGACAGTCAACTTTAAGAAGCAAAAGCACAGCACAATGACAAATATCCAATATGGGAAGCCAGATCTATATGTTTTTACATTTTTAACTAGAAACAGTGCCAAGAAGCACAATATCCTAACGATCGTCAATGGTCACAGAGCCTATACTCAATGTAACGCTGACCAGGATGGAGCATGAATCGGATACACTATATAGGTTTGTCCTGGTAAAAGATTTTACATTCTAACTTTAGTCCTTTAAGTCCCAATCAACCACAAGAGAATGGTTTAAAATCCACCCAGGAACTTAGTGGAGTGAGACTCACAGGGTGGCAGACAGAGGCCAACCTGGGGGATCCAGTACAGGTCCAGGTGTCATTGTTCAGCTGGGCAGTTGCAGGAAAAGGCCTCTTGTAGCTTGCTGTGTCCCTTTCACAGGAGGTGAGCCTTATGACTCTTGGAGTCAAAGTCTTTGTCCTGGGTGCAAGAAGGTGAAAAGGCAAAGTCTCAGTCAGCAGATTCAGTCCTCTTCTGATCTTCCACAGGCCCAGGAGTGTTTTGAATTGGGTGCCTGGAGGGGCCACATTTTTGCCTGGAATGAGCTAATGGGTGAGAATGACCCTGGGAACACCCTAACTAATGATGTAAAGGTTCCCAGGGCTAACCCTAATCAGTTTGGGCACTGTTCCCAGTAAACCTGGAAGCATTCAGCTGGCTGTGCTGGTCAGAAGTGCATTTGCGCAGTGTGCTTAATGTTTACTGTACCCCTTGCTATGTTAGAAGCAAGCGTGGTCCTTAATGGCTCCGGACATACGCCACTGTGGTACTCCAACTTCTACTTCTCCGCACGGTGGAATCTCCTCTGTGTGTGACTACAGGGGAGGTTGTATCTGCCCAATAACCTGTCATCAAAATGATCAAGGAGCCTATACCAACAAGGAAGGTATACTGCTCAGGTCCAGTGGAAGATGTGTTAGTGTGTGATGGGGATTAAAATCAACACTAGATGTTCACACTCTCAGATACATAGAGGGTTGCTCCAGCTATGCTCACAGCCATGACCAGAATTCTGATACAGTTACTTAAGTTTCACTAATGCTACAAAAGATTGGACAAGGCAGACATTGGGCTTCCATTCAAATTTTCGTCACCCTCTACGAATGGGTTATTTCTGTTCAGGGTTACGTACTCCAAGATGGGTCTTGTAACTACAGGAGACTACCAGTGCACTAGTGGGACTGAATAGCAGTCAGCTCACCATAGTTTTAGGTAAGCTACTCGGTCCCCAGGATTGCTATAACTGCTTTCTTGGTGTTAATTCCTTTATCCTGTTCTGTGCCCAGGACGTAATGATTATGTCCTGAGGCACAGTGCTGCTGTGCCCAGGACGTAACCAATTATGTCCTGGTCACAGAGCCCAGAGGGAGCACTAGCGCTCCCTCTGTGGGGTTCCCCCCCAACCCCCCAAGTCAGGGATGGAAGGGGAAGCCCTTCCCCTTCCACCCCGACCCCTGCAACCCCCCCTGTGACGTCAGCGCGCGAGCATGCCCTGATTTGTCATCGGTCTCCCTCAGCAGAGCTTCCAGCGCGATTGAAAGAGAAATGCTCAGCATTTCTCTTTCAATCCCGTGGGGGAGGCCCGGAGAGGCTTCAAAGGGAAAGACATGTATTTCCTTCCCTTTGAAGTCTCTCCCAGGGTTTCAAAAGCCGGATTGCTTGCTTGAAACCTCTAGGCGCCAGGGCAAATAGTTTTTTTCAGTTTTTTTTTTTTATTTTTTTTTTTAGAGATGGGGAGCGACCCCTTAGGCAAGGGGCAAATTGTATTTAGGCCATGTCTGCCTGCTTTGGGGCAGATAGGCCGATATTAGGTCAATCTGCCCCCAAGGGGGGCAGAAACCACTAGGTACCAGGGATCTTTTTTTGCGTTGTCACGCAAGGGGAGCAACCTTGTAGGCAAGGGTCGCTCCCCGGAGGGTGGGGGGGCAAATTTATTTTAGGCCATTTCTGCCCCATCTGGGGGCAGATCGGCCTATTGGTATTAGGCGCCAGGGCAAATTTTTTGTTTGTGTTTTTTTTTGTTTTTTGTTTTTTTAGAGATGGGGAGCGACCCATTAGGCAAGGGTTGCTCCCCTGGGGGGCAAATTGTATTTAGACCATTTCTGCCCCCCTTGGGGGCAGATTGCCCGATTTTAGGTCAATCTGCCCCCAAGGAGGCAGAAACCACTAGGCACCGGGGATTTTTATTTTGGCACGAATGTCACGCAGGGGGGAGCGACCCCGTAGGCAAGGTTCGCTCCTGGAGGGGTGGTTGGGGGTGGAATTTATTTTAGGCCATTTCTGCCCCCCCGGGGGCAGATCGGCCTATTGTTTTTTTGTGTTTTTTTTTTTTTTTTTTTTTTTTTTTAGAGATGGAGCGACCCATTAGGCAAGGGTCGCTCCCCTGGGGGTAAAATTGTATTTAGACCATTTCTGCCGATTTTAGGTCAATCTGCCGCCAAGGGGGCAGAAACCACTAGGCACCGGGAATTTTTTTTGGGCGCCAATGTTACGCAGGGGGAGCAACCCCGTAGGCAAGGGGGGGGGGGGGGGGGTTGGGGGCCAAATTTATTTTAGGCCATTTCTGCCCCCCCCCCCCCCCCCCCCCGGGGCTGGCTGAGCTAGAGGCCAAAATCCACAGGTAGGCACTGTTTTCTATGAAAAAATGTGATGTGTCCACGTTGTGTTTTGGGCTATTTCCTGTCGCGGGCGCTAGGCCTACCCACACAAGTGAGGTATCATTTTTATCGGGAGACTTGGGCAATGCTGGGTGGAAGGAAATTTGTGGCTCCTCTCAGGTTCCACAACTTTCTGTCACCGAAATTTGAGGAAAATGTGTTTTTTAGCCAAATTTTGAGGTTTGCAAAGGATTCTGGGTAACAGAACCTGGTCAGAGCCCCACAAGTCACCCCATCTTGGATTCCCCTGGGTTTCTAGTTTTAAAAAATGTGCTGGTTTGCTAGGTTTCCCAGGTGCCGGCTGAGCTAGAGGCCAAAATCCACAGGTAGGCACTGTTTTCTATGAAAAAATGTGATGTGTCCACGTTGTGTTTTGGGCCATTTCCTGTCGCGGGCGCTAGGTCTACCCACACAAGTGAGGTATAATGTTTATCGGGAGGCTTGGGGGAATGCTGGGTGGAAGGAAATTTGTGGCTCCTCTCAGATTCCAGAACTTTCTGTCACCGAAATATGAGGAAAATATGTTTTTTTAGCCAAATTTTTAGGTTTGCAAAGGATTCTGGGTAACAGAACCTGGTCAGAGCCCCACAAGTCACCCCATCTTGGATTCCCCTAGATCTCTAGTTTTCAAAAATGCACAGGTTTGGTAGGTTTCCCTAGGTTCCGGCTGAGCAGGAGGCCAAAATCAACAGGTAGGCACTTTGCAAAAAACACCTCTGTTTTCTTTCAAAAAATGTGATGTGTCCACGTTGTGTTTTGGGCATTTCCTGTCATGGGCGCTAGGCCTACCCACACAAGTGAGGTATCATTTTTATCGGGAGACTTGGGGGAACAGTGGGTGGAAGGACATGTATGGCTCCTCTCAGATTCCAGAACTTTCTGTCACCGAAATGTGAGGAAAACATGTTTTTTTTAGCCACATTTTTAGGTTTGCAAAGGATTTTTGGTAACAGAACCTGTTCAGAGCTCCACAAGTCACCCCATCTTGGATTCCCCTAGGTCTCTAGTTTTCAAAAATGCACAGGTGTGGTAGGTTTCCCTAGGTGCCGGCTGAGCTAGAGGCCAAAATCTACAGGTAGGCACTTTGGAAAAAACACCTCTGTTTTCTTTCAAAAAATGTTATGTGTCCACATTGTGTTTTGGGGCATTTCCTGTCACGGGCGCTAGGCCTACCCACACAATCGAGGTATCATTTTTATCGGGAGACTTGGGGGAATGCTGGGTGGAAGGAAATTTGTGGCTCCTCTCAGATTCCAGAACTTTCTGTCACCAAAATGTGAGGAAAATGTGTTTTTTTAGCCAAATTTTGAGGTTTGCAAAGGATTCTGGGTAACAGAACCTGGTCAGAGCCCCACAAGTCACCCCATCTTGGATTCCCCTAGATCTCTAGTTTTAAAAAATGCACAGGTTTGGTAGGTTTCCCTAGGTGCCGGGCGAGCTAGAGGCCAAAATCTACAGGTAGGCACTTTGCAAAAAACACCTCTGTTTTCTTTAAAAAAATGTGATGTGTCCACATTGTGTTTTGGGGCATTTCCTGTCACGGACGCTAGGCCTACCCACACAAGTGAGGTATCATTTTTATTGGGAGACTCGGGGGAAAGCTGGGTGAAAGGAAATTTATGGCTCCTCTCAGATTCCAGAACTTTCTGTCACCGAAATGTGAGGAAAATGTGTTTTTTTAGCCAAATTTTGAGGTTTGCAAAGGATTCTGGGTAACAGAACCTGGTCAGAGCCCCACAAGTCACCCCATCTTGGATTCCCCTAGATCTCTAGTTTTCAAAAATGCACAGGTTTGGTAGGTTTCTCCAGGTGCTGGCTGAGCTAGAGGCCAAAATCTACAGGTAGGCACTTTGCAAAAAACACCTCTGTTTTCTTTAAAAAAATGTGATGTGTCCACGTTGTGTTTTGGGGCATTTCCTGTCACGGGCGCTAGGCCTACCCACACAAGTGAGGTATCATTTTTATTGGGAGACTTGGGGAAACGCTGGGTGGAAGGAAATGTGTGGCTCCTCTCAGATTCCAGAACTTTCTATCACCGAAATGTGAGGAAAATGTGTTTTTTTAGCCAAATTTTGAGGTTTGCAAAGGATTCTGGGTGACAGAACCTGGTCAGAGCCCCACAAGTCACCCCATCTTGGATTCCCCTAGATCTCTAGTTTTCAAAAATGCACAGGTTTGGTAGGTTTCCCTAGGTTCCGGCTGAGCAGGAGGCCAAAATCAACAGGTAGGCACTTTGCAAAAAACACCTCTGTTTTCTTTCAAAAAATGTGATGTGTCCACGTTGTGTTTTGGGGCATTTCCTGTCATGGGCGCTAGGCCTACCCACACAAGTGAGGTATCATTTTTATCGGGAGACTTGGGGGAACACTGGGTGGAGGGAAATTTATGGCTCCTCTCAGATTCCAGAACTTTCTGTCACCGAAATGTGAGGAAAGCATGTTTTTTTTAGCCAAATTTTTAGGTTTGCAAAGGATTTTTGGTAACAGAACCTGTTCAGAGCTCCACAAGTCACTCCATCTTGGATTCCCCTAGGTCTCTAGTTTTCAAAAATGCACAGGTGTGGTAGGTTTCCCTAGGTGCCGGCTGAGCTAGAGGCCAAAATCTACAGGTAGGCACTTTGGAAAAAACACCTCTGTTTTCTTTAAAAAAATGTGATGTGTCCACATTGTGTTTTGGGGCATTTCCTGTCACGGGCGCTAGGCCTACCCACACAATCGAGGTATCATTTTTATCGGGAGACTTGGGGGAATGCTGGGTGGAAGGAAATTTGTGGCTCCTCTCAGATTCCAGAACTTTCTGTCACCAAAATGTGAGGTAAATGTGTTTTTTTTGCCAAATTTTGAGGTTTGCAAAGGATTCTGGGTAACAGAACCTGGTCAGAGCCCCACAAGTCACCCCATCTTGGATTCCCCTAGATCTCTAGTTTTAAAAAATGCACAGGTTTGGTAGGTTTCCCTAGGTGCCGGGTGAGCTAGAGGCCAAAATCTACAGGTAGGCACTTTGCAAAAAACACCTCTGTTTTCTTTAAAAAAATGTGATGTTTCCACATTGTGTTTTGGGGCATTTCCTGTCACGGGCGGTAGGCCTACCCACACAAGTGAGGTATAATTTTTACTGGGAGACTCGGGGGAAAGCTGGGTGAAAGGAAATTTATGGCTCCTCTCAGATTCCAGAACTTTCTGTCACCGAAATGTGAGGAAAATGTGTTTTTTTAGCCAAATTTTGAGGTTTGCAAAGGATTCTGGGTAACAGAACCTGGTCAGAGCCCCACAAGTCACCTCATCTTGGATTCCCCTAGGTCTCTAGTTTTCAAAAATGCTCAGGTTTGGTAGGTTTCCCGAGGTGCCGGCTGACCTAGAGGCCAAAATCTACAGGTAGGCACTTTGCAAAAAACACCTATGTTTTCTTTCAAAAAATGTGATGTGTCCACGTTGTGTTTTGGGGCATTTCCTGTCACGGGCGCTAGGCCTACCCACACAAGTGAGCTATCATTTTTATTGGGAGACTTGGGGAAACGCTGGGTGGAAGGAAATGTGTGGCTCCTCTCAAATTCCAGAACTTTCTATCACCGAAATGTGAGGAAAATGTGTTTTTTTAGCCAAATTTTGAGGTTTGCAAAGGATTCTGGGTGACAGAACCTGGTCAGAGCCCCACAAGTCACCCCATCTTGGATTCCCCTAGGTCTCTAGTTTTCAAAAATGCACAGGTTTGGTAGGTTTCCCTAGGTGCCGGCTGAGCTAGAGGCCAAAATCTACAGGTAGGCAATTTGCAAAAAACACCTCTGTTTTCTTTTAAAAAATGTGATGTGTCCACGTTGTGTTTTGGGGCATTTCCCGTCACGGGCGCTAGGCCTACCCACACAAGTGAGGTATCATTTTTATCGGGAGACTTGGGGGAATGCTGGGTGGAAGGAAATTTATGGCTCCTCTCAGATTCCAGAACTTTCTGTCACCGAAATATGAGGAAAACGTGTTTTTTTAGCCAAATTTTTAGGTTTGCAAAGGATTCTGGCTAACAGAACCTGGTCAGAGCCCCACAAGTCACCCCATCTTGGATTCCCCTAGATCTCTAGTTTTCAAAAAATGCACAGGTTTGGTAGGTTTCCCTAGGTGCCGGCTGAGCTAGAGACCAAAATCTACAGGTAGGCACTTTGCAAAAAACACCTCTGTTTTCTTTAAAAAAATGTGATGTGTCCACGTTGCGTTTTGGGGCGTTTCCTGTTGCGGGCGCTAGGCCTACCCACACAAGTGAGGTATCATTTTTATCTGGAGACTTGGGGGAACATAGATTAGCAAAACAAGTGTTATTGCCCCTTGTCTTTCTCTACATTTTTTCCTTCCAAATATAAGAGAGTGTGTAAAAAAAGACATCTATTTGAGAAATGCCCTGTAATTCACATGCTAGTAAGGTCACCCCGGAATTCAGAGATGTGCAAATAACCACTGCTCTTCAACACCTTATCTTGTGCCCTTTTTGGAAATACAAAGGTTTTCTTGCAAGCTATTTTTCACTCTTTATATTTCAGCAAATGAATTGCTGTAAACCCGGTATAGAATGAAAACGCACTGCAGGGTGCAGCTCATTTATTGGCTCTGGGTACCTAGGTTTCTTGATGAACCTACAAGCCCTATATATCCCCGCAACCAGAGGAGTCCAGCAGACGTAACGGTATATTGCTTTCGAAAATCTGACATTGCAGGAAAAAGTTACAGAGTAAAACGTAGAGAAAAATTGATTTTTTTTTCACCTCAGTTTCAATATTTTTCTTTTTCAGTTGTAATTTTCTGTAGGAAACCCTTGTAGGATCTACACAAATTACCCCTTGCTGAATTCAGAATTTTGTCTACTTTTTAGAAATGTTGCGGTTTCTGGGTTCCAGCATTGGTTTCATGCCCATTTCTGTGGAAGGAGGCTGAAAGCACAAAAAATCGTAAAAATGGTGTATGTCCCAGTAAAATGCCAAAATTGTGTTGAAAAATTGGGTTTTCTGATTCAAGTCTGCCTGTTCCTGAAAGCTGCTAAGCTGGTGATTTTAGCACCGGAAACCCTTTGTTGATGCCATTTTCAGGGAAAAAAAACAAAAGCCTTCTTCTGCAGTCCCTTTTTCCCATGTTTTTGAAAAAAACGAAATTTTCACTGTTATTTGGCTAATTTCTTGGCCTCCTTCTGGGGAACCCACAAAGTCTGGGTACCTCTAGAATCCCTAAGATGTTGGAAAAAAAGGACGCAAATTTGGCGTGGGTAGCTTATGTGAACAAAAAGTTATGGGAGACTAAGCGCGAACTGCCCCAAATAGCTAAAAAAAAGGCTCGGCACAGGAGGGGGAAAAGGCCTGGCAGCGAAGGGGTTATGAACATCTTTTTATATTCATGAGGCAGCCGGACTGTGAGTCATTTTCCTAGCTAGCACTTCGCTGTAAAAATACCTCCAGTACTGATCTATCCTCAGTGGTAGAGCGTTCCCTCAAGTCTCCTCCCAGGTATTTTTAAAGGGATTGTTGCAGGTCTTTTGGGTCTGTTCCTGACCAGAGATGGGGCGTATCTGCCAAAGACACTAGCAGAAAGCATTTTATGCTTACTGGAGACTCTCACATTTTGAACGTGTTGAAAAGAGTGTTCGTTTTTGCATTACACATTTTTTTTAAACATAAGATCGCTGACGAGGGAACCACTGATATTGTACCCTCTAGTCCCATCATTTCCCATATCCTTCAGTATATGTGAAGATTGTGGGACCTGTCCAGAATAAATACAGTACACTTGCATAAAAAAAAAAACAAATTCCATATAAGGGTGCAGATGTACTTATTGCAGTTAACATAGATTCCTAGGACTATGTCTGGAAGGCTGGAGCAGGTCAAGGTCCCCATGCATTATTGAGAATGCCATGTGAAATATGTTCTCCTTTCCATGTTTTTTTCAAATTAATAGTTGTCCTTTTCAGATTTAGCTTGTTGTTTAATTTGCATGGATGCTTAGCCTACGGCTCAAAAGCAAGGACTAATGAAGCCTAAATACTGCATTTTGTACCGTCTGAAGTATCTCTAACAGATAGTTAAGAACATTGACCAGTAGAGAGTTGCAAGAATCAGGCCTAGATGTCAAGTATTATATGAATAATTTTCTAAAAGATAGAGGGACGTATGGGAGAATTTTTCTGATCATACCCAACAGATGAAAACACATGAAGGTTAGGGCCTTTATTTGCTCATCAAAGTAAAGCTTGGGGCCATAAAATGATCTCAAGGTTTTTAGCATGTTGGACAGGAGCTGGAATAGGGATAGAGTACTATACCACCATTTTATAGTCCACACTTTAGATTACCAAAGATGAGGACCTCTGTTTTATCAGCATTTTGTACCAATGAGTTCGGTTGCATCCAATAGCCACATCCTTAAGACAGACAGATTTGTTTTACTGAGAAGCTATTGTTTCCATCTAGAATAAGGATGATGTGGGTGTCTTCAGTTTAGGAATATAATTTTAGTCAGAAGGAGTGAATCAATCCTGCAAGGGGTGCAACGTATACATGAAATAAGGTGTGACTATCACTGTGGCGCCTCTTAACAATCAACCTGGCAGGAGACCATAAAATTGGCCAAGGAAACTGTTTGGCTACAATCCTCCAACAAGGAGGCACACCAGATGTAACAGTGTCGTTGACTCCAAATCGTGCTATGCGATCCTTTAGAACGGCATGGGGAATTGTGTCAAAGGTGATCAAAAAGTCTAACAATATCAAAGCAGCCATTCCGCCATCATCCATAATTCAACTGATGTCATTAGTAGCTTTTGCCAAGACATTTTCAGTGCTAAGGTTGTACGAAACCCAGATTGTACAGGGTGCAAAATATGATTTTCTTCTAGGTAGTTTATTAGTTAGTTATTATTAACGACTTATGCTATTTTGAAAATATATAGAGAAGGGAATTAGGCCGGTAGTAGGGTCAGCGTTACTTTTTTTATAGTAGAAGGGTGAGCAAAGCTGCCTTCCAAGATGCAGTTAACTTTCCAGAAAGAAGCAATCAGCTGCACAAGGTGGAAAGTGTAAAAGTAATATTATAGGTTACTTTCTTTAGGTGCTGCACAGGACAGGGATCAAAAGGAGAATCAGAGGTAACTGAGGCCAGTTTTCTCGCCATCTGTGAAATGGTAGTAGGTTCAAACCATGACCAAGAAGGTGTGTCCATGCGTCTATAAGTGGTGTGTAAGGGAGTCTTCAGACAATTAACATTTTTAGGACAGCTGAAGGCAGTGGTATCCATATTCTTCATGCAGCTGCATTAACAATCCAACAAGACCATTAGAAGGCTCAAAACAAATAGGTTCTGAGGCTACTTTTGTAAAGCGGTAAGCCACTCCTGTTCTGAAACTCTACCAGGAGATCATTCCAACATGTTACCCTGACAGTTGGGGGTGCTATCCTCCTAATGCAGTACATTAAGTATTGGGGACTTCAGGCCAACGTCTGAATCTCCTCTGAAATGAGCACCAAGTCCTTGGGGCCAGTTGGCAAATTCCCTCTCATTTAAAGCACTTGTGTGCTTGCCATAGATGTGGAACCCTGTCTCTGGACTTCCAACAAATTGTGCTTTAGCTTCATATACTAATGGGATAGTACAGGAAAACTTTGAGGGACTCCACATACAGCTTGACAGGAGCAAATACAGCATCCTTCAACTGTGTGGTATGTACCTGTTGAAAAGACTTAAATTATTGTTGCAAGGAAGAAGCACAATTCTTAAAAATGGCTGTCCAGGATATGATGGTAAACTGTATAAAAAGCTGCTGAGGGATTTAGAAGTCTGCCATGTGAAGCATTGATTCACAAATGTCCAGCAATACAGTTTCCATGCTGCAATGACGTTGAAAACCAGATGGCAACTGTACATTACTGACAAAATGTCACCATCATGCCTGGTAGGTAGTTGACAGAGAGATTCGTAGAGGATTTGAAGCTTTATATCAATCACTTCTGATCAAATTTTTTGTTCTCAGTTTGGAGAAATGCCTGAGTACTTACCAGTAATCTTCATTACTCCTAGTCACAGTCTTCCTAGCCTCCTAGCCACAGTGGTAACTATGTGAGCTTTAGCTCCTATTGACAGAGCATTTTCAAGCAAAGAAAATCACTCCCTAGTTGTTCCCATCCCACTCAAGATGGGCCTTTTCTCTTGATTCACCTACAAAAGTCCCACCGTTCCTTATCCTGTAAGTTACCAAACATCAAATTCATGAATCCGTCCCAAATTTGGGATGGGAGGGATGGGAAACCTTGACTGTGGTGAGAAAGACTTGGACTTGGAGAAATTAAGATTATGGTAAGTAACCAGGGTATTGCCTCCTTATCCATCTTCTTTACCACAGTCGTACCTATGTGAGCTGATACCAGAACATAAATTGGCTTAATAGTATTTCAAATAATTACATGAAACCATGACATGTTTATGCTAATACCAATAAAGGTTTTATCAAACCACGCATATTTCATATGTTAAATTCACATATTACATGTTACTATTTTCATTCTGAATGACAGAAGCAAATTTATTTGCACTATCGCCACCTAACACCAGTCTATAATGGTTCATAAATGTAGGTAGTGACAACAGTGTGGCTGCATTATATATTTCATCTGTTGATACTCTAATAAAGACTGCTCATGAGTTAGAAGCTCTCTTTGCGGATCATGCTTGCACCTGGTTACACAACTCTTCCCCTTGAGCTTCATAAGCTAGTATAAATACCTGCTTGATCCACCTGCTCAGAGTGGAGTTAGATGGTTTCAGTCAATTACCCATAGATCAAACCTCACAAATAGGTTCTCAATCCTTTGCAATTGTACAGCTCTGTTTAAATAAATTAGAAATGCCCTCTACATCTAGCAGATTTATTAAAGCCTCCTCTTGCGACTGAGGTACTGAGAAGAATTCTGGTAGAATTATCTCCCTGGATTGATCAGAGACGGATACATTTCTAGGTAAAAAGTCTACATTGAATTTTCACACACTTCTGTCTGGGAATACTCTTTATTTGACACCCAAATCTCCTGTTCTTTTAGCCAACAAAACAGCCACCGAAAATACTACTTTTAACATCGAAAACATGACATCTATTGTAGGAAGCTGGCCTGGTGTGTGGTGGACACCTATAGTGTTATCACCTTATACCTGGTCCAGGTACCCCCTATTAGTAAAGTGTAGGCTTTGTCTAGGAAGCCAATGCTCTCTAGAAGTAGCTGTGGATGAGTGTAGGAAAGTACCATCTTGCCTGGCATGTTACCCCCATATTTCACTGTATATATGTTGTTTTAGTTGTATGTGTCACTGGGACCCTGCCAGCCAGGGCCCCAGTGCTCATAAGTGTGCCCTGTATGTGTTACCTGTGTTATGATTAACTGTCTCACTGAGGCTCTGCTAATCAGAACCTCAGTGGTTTTGCTCTCTCATTTATTTCCAAATTGTCACTAACAGGCTAGTGACCAATTTCACCAATTTTACATTGGCATACTGGAACACCCTTATAATTCCCTAGTATATGGTACTGAGGTACCCAGGGTATTGGGGTTCCAGGAGATCCCTATGGGCTGCAGCATTTCTTTTGCCACCCATAGGGAGCTCTGACAATTCTTACACAGGCCTGCCACTGCAGCCTGAGTGAAATAACGTCCACATTATTTCACATCCATTTTACACTGCACTTAAGTAACTATAAGTCACCTATATGTCTATCCTTTACCTGGTAAAGGTTGGGTGCTAAGTTACTTAGTGTGTGGGCACCCTGGCACTAGCCAAGGTGCCCCCACATTGTTCAGGGCCAATTCCCCGGACTTTGTGAGTGCGGGGACACCATTACACGCGTGTACTATACATAGGTCACTACCTATGTATAGCTTCACAATGGTAACTCCGAATATGGCCATGTAACATGTCTAAGATCATGGAATTGCCCCACCAATGCCATCCTGGTATTGGGGAGACAATCCCATGATTCCCCGGGTCTCTAGCACAGACCCGGGTACTGCCAAACTGCCTTTCCCGGGGTTTCACTGCAGCTGCTGCTGCTGCCAACCCCTCGGACAGGTTTCTGCCCTCCTGGGGTCCAGCCAGGCTTGGCCCAGGAAGGCAGAACAAAGGACTTCCTCAGAGAGAGGGTGTTACATCCTCTCCCTTTGGAATAAGGTGTCAGGGCTGGGGAGGAGTAGCCTCCCCCAGCCTCTGGAAATGCTTTGATGGGCACAGATGGTGCCCATCTCTGCATAAGCCAGTCTACACCGGTTCAGGGATCCCTCAGCCCTGCTCTGGCGCGAAACTGGACAAAGGAAAGGGGAGTGACCACTCCCCTGACCTGCACCTCCCCTGGGAGGTGCCCAGAGCTCCTCCAATGTGCTCCAGACCTCTGCCATCTTGGAAACAGAGGTGCTGCTGGCACACTGGACTGCTCTGAGTGGCCAGGGCCAGCAGGTGACGTCAGAGACTCCTTCTGATAGGCTCCTTCAGGTGTTGCTAGCCTATCCTCTCTCCTAAGTAGCCAAACCTCCTTTTCTGGCTATTTAGGGTCTCTGCTTTGGGGAATTCCTTAGATAACGAATGCAAGAGCTCATCAGAGTTCCTATGCATCTCTCTCTTCACCTTCTGCCAAGGAATCGACTGCTGACCGCGCTGGAAGCCTGCAAAACTGCAACAAAGTAGCAAAGACGACTACTACGACACTGTAACGCTTATCCTGCCACCTTCTCGACTGTTTTCCTGGTGGTGCATGCTGTGGGGGTAGTCTGCCTCCTCTTTGCACTAGAAGCTCTGAAGAAATCTCCCGTGGGTCGACGGAATCTTCCCCCTGCAACCGCAGGCACCAAAGAACTGCATCACCAGTCCTCTGGGTCTCCTCTCAGCACAACGAGCGAGGTCCCTTGAACTCAGCAACTTTGTCCAAGTGACTCCCACAGTCCAGTGACTCTTCAGTCCAAGTTTGGTGGAGGTAAGTCCTTGCCTCCCCACGCTAGACTGCATTGCTGGGAACTGCATGTTTTGCAGCTACTCCGGCTCCTGTGCACTCACCGAGGATTTCCTTCATGCACAGCCAAGCCTGGGTCCCCGGTACTCTAACCTGCATTGCACGACCTCCTGAGTTGTCCTCCGGCTTCGTGGGACCCTCTTGTGCAACTTCGGGTGAGCTCCAGTTCACTCCACTTTGTAGTGCCTGTTCCGGCACTTCTGCAGGTGCTGCTTGCTTTTGAGTGGGCTCTTTGTCTTGCTGGACGCCCCCTCTGTCCCCTCACGCAATTGGTGACATCCTGGTCCCTCCTGGGCCACAGCAGCATCCAAAAACCCTAAACAGGACCTTTGCAGCTAGCAAGGCTTGTTTGTGGTCTTTCTGCACGAAAACACTTCCGCACGACTCTTCACGACGTGGGACATCCATCCTCCAAAGGGGAAGTTTCTAGCCCTTGTTGTTCTTGCAGTATCCTCAGCTTCTACCATCCGGTGGCAGCTTCTTTGCACCCACAGCTGGCATTTCCTGGGCATCTGCCCACTCCCGACTTGATCGTGACTCTTGGACTTGGTCCCCTTGTTCCACAGGTACTCTCGTCAGGAAATCCATCATTGTTGCATTGCTGGTGTTGTTGTTTCTGGCAGAATTCCCCTATCACGACTTCTGTGCTCTTTGGGGAACTTAGGTGCATTTTGCACCCACTTTTCAGGGTCTTGGGGTGGGCTATTTTTCTAACCCTCACTGTTTCCTTACAGTCCCAGCGACCCTCTACAAGGTCACATAGGTTTGGGGTCCATTCGTGGTTCGCATTCCACTTCTAGAGTATATGGTTTGTGTTGCCCCTATCCCTATGTGCCCCCATTGCATTCTATTGTGACTATACACTGTTTGCACAGTTTTCTATTGCTATTACTGAATATTTTGGTATTGTGTACATATATCTTGTGTATATTTGCTATCCTCATACTGAGGGTACTCACTGAGATACTTTTGGCATATTGTCATAAAAATAAAGTACCTTTATTTTTAGTATATCTGTGTATTGTGTTTTCTTATGATATTGTGCATATGACACTAGTGGTACTGTAGGAGCTTCACTCGTCTCCTAGTTCAGCCTAAGCTGCTCTGCTAAGCTACCTTTTCTATCAGCCTAAGCTGCTAGACACCCCTCTACACTAATAAGGGATACCTGGGCCTGGTGCAAGGTGTAATTACCCCTTGGTACTCACTACAAGCCAGTCCAGCCTCCTACAATGAGCAGCCAAGACTTACCTAGGAGACATGCAAAGCATATGCAATACCACTATAGTCACACTGCAACTTATCAAACATGAAACAACCACATAGTGATGCAAAAATAAAGGTACTTTATTATAGTGACGCAACTCTAGAATACTTATAGTCAGTTCCCCTGACTGGAGGTAAGTACACACAGATTATATACATAATAGCAATATGTAATAGGATAAAAAGCAACAAGCATTGGCACTACTTAGTAAAAATAGAAAGGGCCCTAGCGGAGGGCCAAACCATATACTCAGAAAGAGGAATGCGAGGTACAGTCCCCCACCCATGGATGTAAAATTGTTAAAGGGGAGCTGGAGGAACTAGGAACCCCAAGAGGTGAGTACCAGAGGGGTGGCAAGAGAGCAGTGATCAGTACCCGGTTTTCCAAAGAGCTAACAGGAGGACTTAGAAAAAGAAGGCACCAAAGGTAGATTCCAGTAGAAAAGACCTGCAAACGAAGGGGACAGAGCCCAGTCAACGATGGCATGTATGGTGGGGGTCGGCGCCATCACCCACTCTTCTGTGGATGCAGGACCAGTCAACAAGGGGAGAAGAAGCCCAGGAGTGGAAGAGGAGTCCTTGGAGTGGTGTAGATGGTGTCCCACATCGGTTGTCAGGTCACAGATGGATATTGGTGCAGGAGGACCACCAAAAAGCTTTGATAAATGCAAATGAAGCAAAAGAAGAGTTACGAGGCTGAATAGGACCAGCAAAGCCCAGGAAACTCGACCCAGGGAGGGGAATCCAAAGTGTTCCTCTGTAGCTGAGAGAGCGATGCAGTGAGGCCCAGTCAGCACACTTGAGGAGGAGTTCCACGTCGCTGAAGCAGCAAAGAGGAGACTGTGCTTAGCAGGAAGAAGTGCTGGGGGCCAGGGCTACAAGGAGCCTGAAGATCCCTTGTAGCAGGAATAAACAAGCCTTGGTAGCTGCAAGAGTTGCGGTACACAGGGGTACTGTCCTGCAAGGAAAGGCAGGGTCTTACCATCTCCCAAGATGGATAGCGGGCAGAGAGGTCCAAGGGACCCACTCCAGACCACCACCTGTGATGCAGGATCCACGCAGTTCCAGAGGAGAGCAGATCCACGCAGCCGGACGTCCTAGAAGTTGGTGCCTGCAGATGCAGGGGAGTAACTCCTTCACTCCAAGGGAGATTCCTTCTTGCTTCTTGGTTCAGGCTGAATGTTTGCTGACCTCAAAGGATGCACAGCTGGGGAAATGCTGAAGTTGCTGGAAGGAGCCAGAGAAGCAATGTGGCAAAGTGGAGTCATCGCTGATGTTGCAGATTGTCAGTTCCTGAAAAGTCCAGTTGCGATTCCAGTGGCCAGAAGATTAAGTTAATGATGCAGAGGAGTCCTAGTGGAGTCTTGCACGTCGAATCTGGAGATGCACCCTCAAGGGAGTCCCTAATATATCTAACAGGGGTTTGGTCACATAGCAAGATAACCACCTATCAGGAGAGGTCTGTGATGTTACCAGCCTGACCTGGCCACTCAGATGCTCCAAGGGGCCTCTGCACATCTTGGTTTCAAGATGACAGAACTGAGTGGCCACCTGGTGGTGATGGAAGGGGAGTGGTCACTCCCCTTTCCTTTGTCCAGTTTTGTGTCAGAGCAGGGACCGGGTGTCCCTGGGCTGGTGCAAACTGATTTATACAATGAGGGCACCAAATGTGCCCTTCAAAGCAAATCGCTTGCTTGAGGAGGCTACCCCTCCAAAGCCTTGTCACAGCTATTTCCAAAGGAAGAGGGTGTTATACCCCTCTCCCACAGGAATTCCTTTGTTCTCCCTTCCTCTGCCTGTGCTAGTCAAGCAGCGGGAGGGTACAAACCTGTCTGAAGGCTGGCAGCTACGCGGGCTGCACAGAAAACCCCAGAAGACTGGTAGGAGCAATACTGGAGGTCCTCTAAGGAACCCCCATAGTGTGTGGAATCATACAATCAATACTGGCAACAGTATTGGGGTATGATTCTGACATGTATGAGACCAAACATGCCCAGGTTCAGCGTTACCATTATGCAGCTGGACACAGGTAGTGACCAGCTAAGGCAGGCCTTCAGACACATTTTGTATTGGCTACCATGGGTGGCTGCAGCCCATGGGGAACCCCTGGTGCCCAATGCCCTGTTACCTAAGTACCATATACTACAGAGCCACCAGTATGCCAATTGTGGAGTGTGCAAAGTCCTAGGCAACCAAATTTAGATGGAGAGAGCATGATCACTGGGGTCCTGGTCCCAGTGGAAATAGTCTAAGCATACTGATACCAGGCAAAAATCTATCTCCACTAGAGGATCAGAGCATGACACTTATAGAGCCCTTAACATTAAAAGTAGATCTCAAGAAAAATGACTCAAGATCAGTCAATTAATCAAGATTTGTAAAGCACAGCTAATCACTTAATAGTTTATCCAGGCACTTGCAAGATCCAGAGGCTCATTCAAACAGCCAGGTCTTGAGTGCCCTTTGGAATTCTGGAAGTGAGGTGATAGTCCATAGTTGCGTTGGGAAGCTGCACGAAAAACAGGGAAAAAGCAAGGAGATAGCAATGAAAAAGATGGAAAAGCAAGGAGAAGGCACACAAAAAACAGGGGGAAAAGCAAGTAGAAAGCAGTGAAAATGAGGGAAAAGAAAGGATAAAGCACACATAAACAAGTGAAAAAAGCAAGGAGAAAGCAGTGAGAATGAGGGAAAAGCAAGGCAAAGGCACTCAAAACAATGGGGCGAAAAGCAGCTAGGAGAGCCAGACTTGGGGCCTGCTCAATGGAGTCGCTTTGCGGCCTCTATTAAGTAGTTCCTGGTAGGGGAGCACTGGGATGTGGTGGGCGGAGATAGGCGGGAGTTGGGGAAAAAAAGACTGCATGCAGCAGTGACCATGAGGAAAAAAGCATGGAGAAAGCAGTAAAAATGAGGGAAAAGAAAGAAGACACACAAAAAAACGGGCTGAAGCAAGGAGAAAGCAGTGAAAATTAGGGGAAAGCAAGGAGACAACCCAAAAAAAACAGGAAAAGCAAGGAGAAAGCAGTTAAAACAAGTGAAAAGCAAGGAGAAGGTACTCAAAGAATGAGGGAAAATCAAGAAGAAAGCCCTGAGAACAAGGGAAAAGCAAATAGAAGGCACAAACAATACCTGGAAAAGCAAGGAGAAAGCAGTAAAAATGGGGGCAAAGCAGGGAGAAATCACACAAAAAGCAGGGGGAAAAGCAAGGAGGAAGTGAAAAAATGATAGAAAAGCAAGCAGAAGGTACAACAATGGGGGAAAGCAAGGATAAAGCATTGAAAAACAATTAGAAGGCACTCAAAAAACAGGGGAAAAGCAAGAAGACAGGAGCAAGAGAGATGCAGCAGAATGGGAAGAGCTGGGGCTGAGACCAGTCTCTTTCAGATAGTCTAATTGAGGACCTCTGAAGGCCTTTAGTATTGCCCACTGGACATGAAAGGAAGAATTTGACAGACCTAAAGTACCACCATATGACAAGAAACCTTGATAGGCCCTACTGACTGAGTCAATACCCATAGCTTTACACTACTTGACAAATTCATTTCAGTGCCAAGAATAGGCTTTCAGGTATTTGGGTACCTTGAGTTCTGAATTAGCTTAACTGCTTCTGAGGAACATCCTTTACTTACAAATGTTTGACCTCTCAAAAGCTAAGCCTGAAGATGTAAATTGTGTAACGTTGAGAGGGGCCCCTGCAGTGGGTACAGATGAACAGGAATGTCCCAGTAGGGTTCTAGTGATATCTCCTACAACAAGGGAAATGAAGGACACCTTGCCCTTCTGGCACTGTGAGAAGAACTAAAGCCCTGTCCTCCTTGATCTTTTTAAACACATTTTGGATCATGAGAATTGAGGGAAAAGCATTGCTCAGGTCTGCTGTCCATTTGGGTGACAATGCTTCCAGGCTTCCGGACATGAATTATTTGTAAAGAAGCACGGCAGCAACTCATTCTCTTTGGAGGCAAAGAAATCCACTGTCAGACATCCAAACCTCTTCTGCAGTTGCAGCTATATATCTTTCATCAAGGATAACACATTCAGTGGAGGAAATATTTGACTCAATGTCTGCTGCCCAATTCTCCCTTTCTGGAAAGTTCATCGCTCTTAGGGAACTGAAACTGATCTTCCCCCAAATGCAAATCTCCTGCAGCAGAAGTCACCGTGATTAAACCTTGCAACCCTCTTGAGTGTTCAGACAACACATTATTATCTGGACATGATGGCCTTGTGACTGGGAGGAAAATTCCTTTAAAAGAAGATAACTCCATTGAGTTCCCTTAAGATTGATTAGAAGGAGCCAACAGTATTGACCACTTCCCTTTAGTAGCACCACACCCCAATTTGCTGGCATCTGTTGTCACTACTTTTGTCAGAGTTAAATGGAAAAAAATAACTTTGGCTAGATTGTTTAGGGACCTCTTGAAGTGTTCTGAGGCAGGGATCTAGAGTGGTTTTGCTGAGAGGAAGGAACCAAATGGGCACACAGGTGGTTTATTAAGGGGTACATATGTAGCCAGCCCAGAAAAGTACATTGATTGACAAAGTCATCAAACCCTGTAGTCTCATTCATTGATCTGCTTGTGGAGATTCCTATTTCAGAAAGTACAAGAACTATGTTCTCAGTTTCTCTTCTTTCTCCATCAGCAAAAACACCTGTCCAACATCTGTCCTGAGATGACCCCTCTTCCCCTGTAAAGAGCAGGTTTTGTGTTGGTGACAGCCACAAATATTTGCAGCTGATCAGCAGGCCATGATCATGAAGAAGGTTGCACACCAATTGGATCTGATGAATTGCCTTTGGGAGATAAGAATAGAGATGAGCCAGCACCTAGACAGGGAAAGACTTGAATTCCCATTCTATGATTGACTTCCTGCAAAGGGTGGCAACACCTTAGCAAATACCTACAGTGATAAAGAAAGCCCAGATGGTAGCACCTTGAACTGGAAAGGATGATTGTTTATACAGAACCTGAAGGAACTTCTGTGAACTGGGATGAACCAGCACATGTAGGTACACATCCATAAAGTCCAGGGATGCTAGGACATCTCCCCAATGTAGAAAAGGCAGACTATCCAGTACAGTGACCATTTTGAACTTCACATGTGGGATAATAGGGATTGGCATCCTGGAGTTCTAATACAGGCCTCAAATCCACTGATGCCTTCCTGACTAGAAACAATATTGAATATACTTGTTGTCTTATCTAATGAGCTGGAACTAGAGTTGTCACATTCTTTGACAGTAGACTTTGAATGCCACCCCAAAGCCCTTTTTTTATTTGGTTCACTGGTAAAGTATTGGGATGGAAACACTCTGGCGGATGGGAATTGTAAATAATCTTGTAACCTTTTTGTACCACATTGAGGACCCATTATTTTGATATCAATCTTTTCCGCCGGAATGTCTTCAGCCATATAGTTGAGAATTTATGTGTAGGATTGGGACCATCTTCAGGTTGTTAAGACTGGGAAGGGACCCCCCCTCAAAATGGCTGATTTGTTTTTGATGACCAAAACACTCTTTTGTAGAAAATAATCTACCTTCCTGAGGTCTTATTGGTGCTAGGAGACTCTGATCTATAATAGGCTTTTTTTTCTTTTACTTTAGTGGAGCATAAAATTATTCCTGAAAAAGGAATTTTCATTAGAAGGCATTTCTGGGCAGCATCCTCTTTCCAGCACCTTAACCACAATTGCCTCCATGTCTGGATTGAGGATCCTGCTGTTGATGCTGTTGCATTCAGAAGGTCATATGATGTATCTGATAGCATTTTTGTTTGTTGCTCCATTATTGAATCTGTAGATGTGATATCAGCCCTTCGTTCCATCAGCTCTGCTAAGGACTGAAAATCGTTCAACAAGTATTGGATGGCATAGGAAGAGTATGCAGCCACCCTGATGGAAAGCTTTGTGCCTCCATAAGTGTGCTTCACTGCTGCATCTACCCTGTAATCCAGTGGGTCTGGAAAGGATGCCTCTTCCGATTTAACAGTTCCTTGAGAGGCCAATTCTTCCAATTAAGTATCAACTTTAACTGACATGGGAAGTTTATGTGTGAAGTTTTGGATAGGACGCCTTTTGGTTAGCTATCGAGGAAAGATCAGTTTAGTCACTTCTTTCCACTCATTCTATACCACTTTTTTAATAGAGACATGAAGAGGTAGAGATTCTGGTTGTATGCTTTGATACTGCAAAAAAGTAATTGGTTTCCTCCGTAGCAGAACTCTCAGGCAAAGCCATATTTGTTTAAACATGTTGTAGAGTCTCTTTTAACTCCTGGCCCTAAATATAACTTCCCTTTATATCCTCCTTCCCTTAATGATCTTCTACATAAGTGGAGGCTATCCCTGGCTTTTTGGATGAGGGAGGGCATTCTCTGTCTTTAAAGGCAGCAGCCACTGCTCTTTGGATGATCTGCTGTATGGCTGTTTGGATGGTGAATTTTCAGCCTCTGATGGACACTCAATGTTGCGGCTCTTCTCCTTTGCTTTACCAGTGCTCTAAATATTGCAGTCCACTACAATCAGCTTGAGAACAACAACAGAATTGCCACTTCCTGCTTTTTTATAACTGCAAAGCAACAAAGCTGCCGTTCAAAATGGGTTTGGCTCATTATTGCCAACTACAAAGCAGCTGAAAGCCAAACACACTTGATACCTGTGTTAGGGGCCTATTGGAAGCATCAATCATTAATGGGCTCAAGAAGAATGGACCTTTGACATGAGCATGGAATTAATCAGGAGCTGCAAATCAACAATCTATCATTATATATATCATTTGCATTTCGAGGGAAATCTGAGAAGCATCTCAAAGGTTCTGCGGAGTGTCTGGAAATGGTCTTAGGAGGAACTCTGTCAGCAATCTAGGAACAAGAAAATGCGTAAGATCTTCATATCTGTAGCTGCAACAAATTGTAGCATTACTCCATCATCTAGTCCAATCAGACAGTGGTCTCATTGTGGGAACAAGACAGCTTCAGTCGACTAATCAAACTAAACAAAGAGCACCCTCAACATAATATACAAATGTACTACAAATCGTAACACGTCTATTAAATCAATTTAGTTTCCCAGAGCTTCTTTCTATAAGAAAAAAACAGTTCAGTATGACAGCAGCATATCACTTGATGAAATCAGTCCCTTTCCCATATGCTTCTTTTGAAAAAACATATTCATAAGGAAACATTCTACAGAAATTAAACTAAACATTTTAAAAGTGTGTGAAAGCTATGCAAGTGAAAAAGATGAAGCATAGTACTTATTCTATCTATTTTTTTGTCTCAACTCCCATTTGCGTCATTTCAAGTTTATAACTTCAATTCCTTCCCTTAGTCAGGGTAAAAGATAAAAAGAAAAATGAAAAATGAAAATGCATTTGTCAATAACTTTAGCTTCAAACATGTGACTATGGAAGCTTTCTGTAAAAATCTGCATTTAAATGCTACTTCTTGTGTTAAGGTTTCACGTTCACGTTTACTCTACACATTCATTACAAAACTTTTATTTAATTAAATACCTTCACAACATCCCCCATCTGATGGTTTCTAACCATCACAAAATGTAATTCATGACTGAACTCATTGTTCATTCTCATCTTCAGTTAAGATTTTACTCTTTCTTTTCAGGTTCTCCCTTTCTTTTAGTTTCTGATACTTCTTATTCATATGATCATTCAATTCTAAATCTTTCTTCATTAGCTTATTCATGTCTCTGCTTTTCCTCTCTTACAACAATACATTAATAGCTTTATAGACTCCCAATGTAGACAGGAAATAATCCAGTACAACTAATACAGGTACTAATATAGCTTTGAGGATTCCTCCTCCTGCTGATGCAATTCAGTTACCTATTGCAAAAACTCCCTTTGTGGAGCTTTTCATTATGCTAGTGGCTTCTAAACGTTCTCTGTCAAACTACTCTCCTCATGAATGTATGTGCAGCAGTTTTCTATTTTAGGCATCTTGCAGACTCCACTCTCTTCTGCAAGTAAAATATATCAAGAATATCTGCTTTGCAAAACCATTGATCTAATTGCTACTAGCTTTGGGTTGTCAACTAATAAAGTTCCAGATGTGCTTGTTGCTAGTTTCTCCACTACTGTTGAAAGCTTTCTAATCTGTTTGTCATTTAGTATCACACCTCCTGCTGGTATAATAGCTCCAAATAGTTCTTCCACCAATTTTGTTACTTCAATTACACTATGCGTGTGTCTTTGTGCAGGGATCATTGTTAAAGCATCTAAGCTCTGTACATGGTATGGTTTCAGACAAAGCAAGCCTCTGTAACAAATTCCCTCCCAATCTATAGGCAATATAAAATATGCATTCTTACCACACACAAAGTAAACTCCAGGTATAATTGAGTCATCCCCCTGTAATACTGCCATGTTCCTCCTGATAACTTAAATGTAATATCACAATTACTATTCCCTACTGGCCTCTTCTTGCCTTCAATTCCTCTTTAAAAATAAACACTGTCCCCTTATGTTTCTTTTCTAAATTTAGTCTTGGATAAGATATTGTTTTTCTACATCCATCTTCTTCCTTTTTCCAAACATTCTTTAAAATATATTCATTCTTATCAGTACTATGTGCAAAATGTGTTCTTCTCTCTTCTGACATCATGATAAAGGTTTTCTTTAATGGATTGATTAGTAGGGGTGGGTGGAACTTTCAGAGTTTTCCTCTGCAGAATTCTGCTGAGTAGCATAAAACTCGACAAGATTCTGCGGAGTTCCACCCACCCCTGTTAGTGCCACAAAAGCCAATCCATCCTTCCTTGCTATGACCTCAGGAAACTGAGTTCCATCTAATTAGACTGTAGTAATACCAATTATTTATAGCACATCATAAAGGTGTAAGCAATATAAAAAAGAAGCATTTGCAAATATAAGGTTTTGTTCTCGCTCGATCCTCCATCAAAAACTAAGACTTTGCCAAAGACTAATCCCATCTGAGTTTTGTAGAGTGGGTTGGCAAAGCATGTGCACTAGTGTACAGATTTTACATATTTTACTTGCACCAATCTCTCAATCCAATGAGTCACAACTCAAGAGAATTGACATCTTCTCGCCTGTCCAACAGATTCCTGTGAGATGGGTGCCCGCCCCTCCATGCCCCATCTCCTTCAGCATACCCTTCAGCAGCATCACCTTACCATCATGGGTCTCTCTGCCCTCTGTTCTCAGCTCGGTCTGCAGACCCTCCTCAGCTTACCTTCCCCTGCAATGGGTCCGGGTAGGAAAGTCCTCCTTTTTGCCCTGGTCACCCCCAAACATTTTGGACAGGTACTGGTGGTTATTGACTCTTGGCTGTGCCCTGGGTACTGCTTACCAGTCCCAGGGCCAGTGCTCTGTGTAAAATAGATATGCAAATTAGGCTAATTATAATTGGCAAAATTGACCTACCTATAAGTCCCTAGTATATGGTAGGGTATGGAGGTTTAGGGACCCCAGAATGGGTAGTGCACCCATAGGTGCACTGCTGAGGTGCCCTGTGTCATTTTAAAGGCAGGCCTGCCTTGCTGGCTGCTTTTAAAGTTCCATGCAAATTCGACTTTGGAATTAAAAGTAGTTCCAAAGTCTTAAACTACTTTATTTTTACATATAAGTCACCCCTAAGGTGTGCCCTATGTACCCCTAGGGCTGGGTGCCATGTAACTATAAGCAGGGACCTTATCAAAATAGTTTTATAAGCCCTGGTGAGGTAAAACAGCCAAATTCGTTTTCCCCCCATTGTAGTGAATGCCCTCCATAGGCTAAAATGGGAGACTTTATTTTAATTTTAAATGTCCCCTTAAGTAACAGATACCAGACGTTTGGTATCAAATTAATTGTTATAATAAATCCCACAACTTCCAGTTGTGGGATTTAATATAACTTGTTCAGGTAAAGAGTTTTAAAATTTACCTGAAAAGTTGCCAACTTCAGCCCTGCAGTGGTTTTGCTGCTGTGCTCTAATTGGCCAGCCTCTGGCAGCCTGGCCAGGCTGCCTTGATGAGGTGTGAAGTGGCCTGTCTCCACACAAAGAGATGTGCCTGGGGGAGGAGATCTCCCCTCAGCAGATGGTGAAGCAGAAAGGGGGAGGGCTACCAAACTGGTCTTCAAAGACAGAGATGGCCATTTGGAGCAACCCAATAACACCCTCACATCCTGCAAACCTAGACAATAAGGTGCCCCCTTGATTAGATTAGGGGAGGCCAGGAGAAGGGTGTGTTTAGGATTTTTAGCCACACCAGTGGGTGGGCTCAGCCAGATGTAACCTCCAAAAATCACTTTCAGCCATGATGGAGTTTTGAGGAATGTTGCTCCCTGGGATTGACTTTTGCCACACTTCCCAGGAAGTGGTCATCAGAGGGGGAAGGACCCTCCCCTGATTGGAGAACCAGGACCCCCCTGTTGTTCACCCAGGAGCAAGGATACAACTGGCAGACCTGCATCCACACCTCAGATCCCTATCAGATTCCAACAAAGAAGAATTTCAGGAGAAGAAGGACTGCCCTGCTGGACCCCTGACCTGCACCTGGACACTGCACTCTGGAGGACTGCACCAGCTGAACACTTGGGCTTCACCACTAAAAGGACTTTGCCTGTCTTCTACTGCTTCAAGAAGGGACTCCCTGTTTGCTACAGGTACAAAGGAGCTGCCCAGAGTCCCCTGCATCAAGTCCTGCAAGCAGAGCCCAGCTGACCAGCGTCCAGTGGCCATTTGAGGATTCTGACCAGGTGCATTCTGGCAATTGTAGTCCCAACTCCCAAGGAGCAACTCAGAGCTTCTGGAACCTTGGATCAAGTTGTGGACACTTCAAGGACACAAAATGGACCTCTGGAAGAAGATCCAGAAGTTTGGAGATGTTTGGAGCAACTCCATAAGTTGAAGAGGTGCATTGTGGGGGATGTAGTTCCAGACCCAAAGAGGCATACCAGAGCCTCTGAACCCTTGGCTGGTGCTGTGGACCACTTTCCCGAATCAAACACTTCTGAAAGTAAGTGTGACAGTGTTACCTCAGGGGTGGCCTGGACTCTGGACTTTGTTCCTTTCCAGTGTGACCTTTTTTAACCCTTTGAGCACTAGTTGCTTCTATGTGCTAGAAAGCATTAATTCTTTCAAAATTCATTTATCTGGTTCCCCTTATCTGATTGTATTAGTTTTGATGTCATTTTAAAGATAAAATATAATCTATTTTATAAATTGATTTTGGATTTTTAAACTGTTTCCTGTGTTTTATTTAATTATTGTTTTGTGATATTTGAATGCTTTACGCTTTGTCTCCTAAGTTAAGTCTTGTCACTCGTTGCCAAGCTACCAAGGGTTGAGCTAGGTTTAATTTACTGATACCTGACTGGACCTAAGTGGAGATTAGTGGCCTATTGCTAAGTATAGGTACTTACCTGCCCTTACCAATAACCCATTTTCCAACAGTCCGGCAGCGGCTTCCTTGCTTGGTGGACAGGAGAAACTCAAGGCCACCCACGATGCAGAAATTATGCCTCTGCAAGCTGGTGCTGTCAGGTGTTCTGCAGATGTGCTGCTGATGTGGTGTTTGTCGCATGAATGTTTTCTCTGTGCTGCTGCAAAGCACTAGTTTCACTGCATCACAGCTGTTTGTGGGACAGTCCTGAAACTGACCATGGCTGTATCACATGGATGGTGAGCGAGTTAAAGCACCACGGGGCATGGATCCCTTTCTAAAGGAGACTTTTCAAACTCTGCTGCTCACGCTGTCTCCGGGTACAGGAGCTGTCAGTGCCGCTGCAGCCTCTAGTACAGGTGCGCCGCTGGAGCTCCTCCTGTGCCCGCCCTCTCCCTGTCACAGGAGCTGGGCCTTGGATGTCAAACTTCTATTCCCCTGATGCTCATGTTGACTGAGTCTATGTTCCTTTGCATTGTCATACACAGGAGAGAAAAGCTAATCTCTAGTGGTGTCTGCAGTCTGATTGGTTGAGCACGGTGCCTCAGTCCCTGAGTTACTCGTTGTTATTAGAGGAGGCACTCTAGGCAGTTATATCTTGTTGCTCCTGAGGGAGGAGATATCTGTGCAGTTTAGTGTGAGGAGTGAGCACCGGAAAACTCCTTCATGCAGTGGTTGGCAGAGTTTTTGCTGAACTCAGCAATCCAAGTGGGGCTCGGAGTGGCAAACCTTTGCAAGCGCCACCGGTGAACAGAGTCTACTGCTCACCCCTATTCATTAGCCAGGTTAGATTACTTCCATATGCCTTAACAAGAAAGGTCTCAAATAATGCCAAGTTTCTTTCACTTGATTTAAGTTCATGCTTTTCAGTGAAGGCACATTCAAAAGAATCATGTCAAGGTTAGAATAATAACACTCAAAATGTCTATGTCTATAAACTAAGCTTAGTAAAATACTGCTTTGTATAGCATAAGAAAGAGGAATGTGATGGTATGTCACCTCCTCCTCAGACAATGAAGGAAAATCCACACAGATATAACAATCATTAGCATTTATAGCTCAAGTATGCTCCTGAACGGATGATAATAGGTCTTTCTCCACGTCGGGACGCAGGCAACGTAAAAAACAAGGTGCTAAACCCTCACCTGAACAGGTACAGACCGAACGCTCCCGGCTCCTGCGGGCCACATCTAGATTTGTTAACACGTCGCCAACTGCCTTATCCACACAAACGGACGTGGATCTGGAACAGGACGCAAACTCTGACTCAGCGGAATCCACGCGTGGTCCTTCCCTCACACCACGCGCAGCAGACGACATCTGCTAAGCAGTTAAGTTCCACCTACTCCCGCTCTCCGGATGCGGTGGCGCGACTCCCCCTTTTTTCTGGCTGCTCAGTGGCTACTGGACGCCACTATTGTTTCCTCACTGCGGTGCACGTTCCGCGTGCGTTCCCCGGGCGGCGTACTTTGCACCATGAGTAACCCGGGAAGGGTAAACCTATGACTCTGCACCAATGCCCTCCAGCACCCCCCTGTTCCATATGGACCATTCTTTCAAGCCGGCAATCGCTGGAATTGTTTTCTATTTTTTAGTAATTCAGTTGTTGTTATATTTCGTTTTAGAGTGCACCTTTTTATTTGGTGGTTGGTTTTGTCACATGCTAGTTAATTGCAAATGCAGCAGCAAACGTACATGTCATATTTATTATAGCAATAGGATTACAGCTCACAATATAGTAGTCATCGACTGGCTAATCTTAGCGGGTAAGCGTCACAACATTTTCATAATGGAGGCAGAGGATACCCACTCCTCCGGCTACACGAAAGCTATAAAAGTATCATGGCCACCCAAACGCACCAAAGTATCTTGAAATATAAGATACTCACATGGAATAATAGAGGCATGGCAACTCCACGGAAACGGCAAAGGGTCTATGCCTTTCTCAAGAGGCATCAAGTACACATAGCTCTACTACAAGAGACACATCTCTCTAAATCCACGCTGGAAAATACACGCTCAAAATGGAAAGGACAATTGCATGGCACCACTTCTTTGTCTTTTGCTCACGGAGTAGCGATTTGGATTGCTCCTGGGGTACCATTTGCCTTATCTCGCACACAGTGCGACCCAAACGGTAGACATGTGACACTCGAAGGCACCCTTTACGGGTCCCCTTTAGCCCTGGTTGCACTGTACTCCCTAAAAGCAAATCAACGCGATTTCTTATCCACGCGCTCCACTGGTAATCTCAGCGACCCCACACTAGAGTGCATTTGGGGGGGCGAATTTAACAGCGTCCTAGACGCTCAATTAGACCGCTCGTTTCCCACACTCACCACGGCCCCTTCCAATCGCGCCTCACAAGCTGGACCTTAAACAACGGACTGAGGGATGTATGGAGGGTGGGCCATCCCGCCCACCGCGAATATTCTAACTACTCCCCTGTACACAAGCTACATACCAGAATATATTTGATTTTTGTATCTGCAACGTAATTCAAAAAGTATGCATGTCCGAATACCTAGCGCGCACTATATCAGACCATAACCCTATATGCGTAACAATGGCCTGGGGCCACATGCACACTCGTATACCAACATGGCGATTGCAGCCAGAAGCTCTTTTAGACCCCCCCTTTCAAACAGATATGTCCAAGAGACTAGTTGATTACTTCCTGCTGATTAAAAACACATCCACATCCCGCGCTATAGAGTGGGATGCCCATAAAGTGGTGTTACGTGGACATTGCCTTGCAGCCACGGTGGGGGTAAGAAAAGCACTCGCCAAAGAATTACAAGATTTGTAGGTAAAACTCCGCAGAGCAGAGAATGTGGTCGCCAGAGACGAGTCCACACTAACAACATTGAACTCGCTTAGGGCTGCCCATAAGGAAGTAGACACCAGATTAGGCAAACACGACTACAGATATTACATGACAAGACAACACGCTGAGGGAGACAGGTCGGGCAGGCTATTAGCTTGGCTGACCCGCCAGCCTTTGCAGCCGACACCCATCGGTGCGATACGTCTAAACCCGACGTGATTGTCAACACTCAGACAGGCATCAACGAAGCCTTTTCCACATACTACTGCACCCTTTACACGTCCCCCCCCTCTGCCGGAGCAGCACCTAACTGACATACTACACCTTGTCTCTCAAAACCAACTTATCCTCGATAATACCGCTACTTTGTATGGCCCTATTACTATTGAAGAGCTGCGCTCAGCTCTGACACAAATGGCACGCAGCAAAACTCTCGGTTCGGATGGTCTACCGGTAGAATATTTTAATTCCCACGCTATCCATCTCCTACACCCATTCATAGAGGTATTCAATGAAGCACACCATACCTTACAATTGCCAGACTCTATGTGCAAGGCTTTGATAGTCGTCCTTCCAAAAGCGGGCCGAGATCCTCTTGATGTTAAATCATACAGGCCGCTCTCCCTACTCAACACAGATTGCAAACTATTAGGGAAAGTACTAGCAAACAGACTCCTCCCCTACCTACCAAGCTTGATACACCATGACCAGTCTGGCTTTATTCCTGGTAGAAGTACCTTCTTAAATATCAGAAGGCTGCTACACATAATGCACAGTAATACAAACATTGAAGCGGTGGCCCTCTCCCTAGATATTGAAAAAGCGTTTGATACGCTAAGCTGGAACTATCTCCTTTGTACACTCAAAGCTTTCGGTTTTGGTTCCGGCTTTATCAGCTGGATCAAAACGCTCTACTCCATGCCCACACCCCGTGTAAAAAATGGTCGCACTATCTCTGAAGCATTCCCTATAGGCAGAGGCACCAGACAAGGCTGTCCACTATCTCCTTTGCTATTTGCCATTGCCATGGAACCATTAGCAATTAAACTATGCAGTTACACACATATATGGGGCATCCCGGAATCGAACACTCATCATATTATATCCTTATATGCAGATGATGCCCTAATATACTTGCGTAATCACTCTGCCTCTATGGTAGAGGTGTTGCAGTTGCTGGACTCCTTTGCCTTCGCCTCTGGTCTGCATGTCAATTGGTCCAAGTCAAGTATCTTCCCTCTTACCTTCATCCTGATTGACCTCCACATGGCACTACCTCAATATAAACTATCGTGGTCACATACAACCTTTAAATATCTTGGGGTGCAGATTTATCACTCTATCACAGATCTAAAAGAGGGCAACATTGACAGGGTACTCAGCTCCACCCGCAGCTCAATACCATTTTGGAGCTCACTCCCCCTATCCCATAAGGGTTGGGTAGCAATAGCCAAGATGCTTACCCTCCCAAGGTTTTTATATTATTTTACTGCCCTCCCGTTGTGCCTACCACGCTCGTTCTTTAGCAAACTGCATTCAATATTAACCGACCTACTCTGGGGCAAAGATAGACGTAGAGTAGCATTGACTATAACACAACACCCGCAGGAGACGGGTGGTCTGGGCATGCCCAACTTTGAAAGATACTACGCAGCTGCTCAACTGTCGTGGCTATCCACATGGCTTCAAGATACTCCTTCCGCCGAAAGCATAATGTTGCAGACATATACAGACCCGCAAAAGTTGCTGTCTACAATGTTATCTGGCCCTCACTCCCTACTCCCAAAACGTATACTGTTGGAAGCAGCTCGCTTCTGTTGGCGTAGATACGTCCAAAGCAAGACCCCCTCTCCCCCTTACTCACCCTTGCTACCGCTGTTTCAATTGCTGGGCACCCAAACCCTTTCAACACATCATGATACGCGGGACATAAACACACTGAAGGTGGGCGATTTATACTCCAGCTCCGGGATGCACACCTTTGCGGAACTGGTGTCTGCCGAAGTGATGCACAACGGGGCCTTCCTGACATACAGCGCCATTAAGCGGCTACTTAACAACCTCTGGGGTGTTGGCAACGCCGAGCCTCCTGAGTCCCCATTACTTACTATCATTCTTACCATAGGTAGCACAAAAGGCATTATAACTAAACTATATAAAGCATTACTAGCAGCTGTTTGTACCACCCTGCCGCATCCTAAGGCACGCTGGGACTCTGTCCTCCCTTCACCACTACCACAAAAGACCTGGATCGCAGCTCTTGCAATGATTAAATCAATATCCTGTAATCCTCGCCTGCGTTATACCCAATTCAATTATATTCACCACTCATATTTATCCCCAGCCCGCATCCAAAGAATATACCCAAGCACAACCCCGACATGCCCAAGATGCGCTATTCCGGCAGCCGACTTTTATCATGTGGTTTGGAGTTGCCACTCAATAAACTCGGCCTGGCACTGCGTTACGGACGTCACAGCAGACATTTCATCCCACACCCTGTTGCCCACACCAGACTCCTGCTTACTTGGCATACGCCACCGCACTAGAGCGGATAAACAGATACACAGATTTATAGATTTAGCATTTGTTGTTTTCAAACGACTAATAGCAACGCATTGGAAAGCTCCACATGTCCCATCCCACTTGTCTTGGCTTCGTGACCTACATAGCCGCTCGCAGGCTGAAGCCCAGACACTTCACTTATTGCAACACAAAGGTCTCATTCAGGAGGGCCCCTAACTTTGGGACACTTTTGTGGTGGCAATAGAAGCGAGGGACGACATGTACCCCGTGAACGGGGCACCATTACAGTACCGGTTGACACCATCAGCACGTTAATTGAGCTGCCCCAATCTCACTAATTTTCATTATTAACATCCTTATCCCTCCCCTTAATGCAACTTCGTAACACATCAGGACACTTTTTCTGCGGTCAAGCCTTCATGCAATCCATACCCAGTTTATTTAATATTGCTCTTGCTCTGTATCCCGTCACACCCCGCAAAACATAATCCACACCCTAATTATGACCTCCGTTTTACTCATATACATTAGCTGTACCCCTTTTTTTCCCTTCCCCCACCTTCTGTTGGGGATAGCCAATACTAGCAATGACATTAATAGCGTTTAGCTGCATCTTTATTTAGCAATTAGTTATTGCACAGTTTTTAAGTTGAATGCTGCTTTTTTTTCTCTTCCTTCCATGTCGCTTTATATTTGCTTTTTTCGCTTTCTTCCCCCTTCTTTTTTGACAACTTATTGTGTAATAATGCTGTGCAAGTTTATATATGTAAGCAAACGGATCGCAAAATCATTAACAGCCAATGTACTGTTGTGTGAATGTTACGATTAATAAACAGATAAAAAAATAAAATAAAAGTATGCTCCTGAACTAATCTAGAATAAGCATTTGTTGAGTAGCCATCTTTCATGTAACCTACAAATGAAGCTTGTATTTCATCCTCATCTATGTCAGGAACAGATGTTGTGTTAGTGTATACAACTGCAGATTTTATTGACTCTGCTATAAAGTGTTTCAATAGTATGACTACAGCTAATAAAACTACTAATAATAAAGTAATGCCTATAGTGAATTGCATCTAACTCTGAAGTGTAGCAGCAAGTGTTAATTTTCTGCCTTAAAATTTCTTCTTTTCACACACTCTTTATTTTTCTTCTTTTTCTTTGTAATTCAGTTAGTTTCTCGCAGCTTTATTAACAGCAACCTTCGTATTGTTTTCCTTAACCCTACTCTATTTTAGTTAACTGCCATGCATACTCTTCTACTGCAGCCTTGGACTTAGGTAAATCTTCTTAACTTTTTATTACATTTTATCATTTGTTTATTTCAGTTTACTTCCACAGTTTATTCAATGAGGTTTCCATAACTGAGTTTTGCTTTAACAGTTTTCAAGAAGGTTCGGGCAGTTCTTTATGCCAGCCAAGAAGATCTGATATTAGGATGTTTAGCCCTTGGCTCATGTAGTAAGTACATTCAGGTGCTGAAAATCTCCAAGAAGGTACTCTGGTTCATTTGGATCTTCTAAGGGATTATTGATCTCCTTCTGTGTTTCTAATACCTCTTGACTCTGACTCTTCATCAGTTGTATGTGGTATGGATCCAACTAATGCACTTGACTTCAACTTATTTCAACTGTAAGCTCTTTTTATTCTTTACTCAGTGCTTGTTCCTTCTCCTGGATCTTCTTGCTGTTCTGAAGGTATTGCAACTGTTACTTCAGTCTGTGTTCTTGCTTCCACTTCTTCTGTAGCAAGAACTCTAGTGCCACTCTGTGAGATATCTGGAAATTGGATCTCTTCACCTGTCTGCAGTTATTCACCCGTTACTTCTTGCTGTTGTGCCACATGTGATTTTGCTCTTGTACTTGTGCAACTTGCACAGTTTAAAGTGGTTCAGTCACCAATATTCTTGGTTCTGGCTCAAGGAACACTGTTTCTTCATATGAATCTCTTGTTCTTTGGGTATGCGAGGCATGCACCCAGTTTGGCACTCCAGCACATTTACAAGCAGTGTTTGTGATTAAAATTACCTTTAAGCGGCTTCTCCACCTTGGCTCCAGACAGGAACTTCTCACATGTTTCTTTATCAGCACCCAATAACTGGGCTGAGGTCATGGCATTGCTCTTGATGCAGACTTAATGTGGCAGCTTCAATGTGTCAAGAGACAGAGCACACCACATCAGCCAATTCTTTGCAGTAATCAAGCACCATTTCATCTGTTATATTCACAAGTGCGTTTAAAGGTACAGAAGGCAGACACATGGTTCTCCCCATAAGAATCTCATAGGGTGATAAACCTGTCTTCCTGTCAGGTGTACTTCGAAGACTCATCAACACCAAAATTAAGGCATTAGGGCATTTAAATGAGGTGGATGCACAGACGTTTGTCACATGAGACATGATGATGGCATTAAGTTGCTCTACTATGGCAGAAGCCTCACGACGATAACTACAATGCAACTTCATCTGGAATGCTGCACACAACAACTTGATGATCTCACTGTTCAAATGAGTTCCTCAATCTGACTTCAGAGAAACTGGCATTCCATACCTCAGTGCCAGTTCCCTTAATAGCAGTTTAGCTACGATGAGTCTGTCATTTTGCCTTTTTTGGGTAGGCTTCCACCCATCGAGAGAAAAGGCACACTGTAACCAGGACGTATCTAAACCCATTACAAATAGGCATCTCAATGAAGCCCATACGCATCCTGCTGAAGGGACCACCTGCCTGCTCTACTTGAGTCAGTGTAGCTGGTATTCATTTTCCTTTATGCATTTGTTGGCATCTTACAGAACAATGGCACAATTCATCAGTATGAGCCCTAAATCTGGGATTGAACCAATTTTGTCTGAATGACCTGACTATTGCATCTCTACCTAAATGTGTAGGACCATGGAAATGTCATGTCATAGAAGATAGTAAACTGTCTGGTAAGACTGATTTTCCATTTGGTGAAACCCAAATGTCATTAGCATCTTTTAAACATACTGCTCTGACCCAGCCACATCGTTCTGCTTCTGTAACATTGTCCTGTGATGCTTTCAATTCTTACCATGTGACAGCTATAGACATCAACATTGAAAAGACAGTGTCCTCTTGAGATTCATGAGTGAATGTTCCATTAAATATATAGGCCAAAATTGTACAATAGCATGCCACTTCATCTGCATATCTGTTGCAAACTGTGACATAACCATGTCGCTCCTGTGTGCTGCACATTTTACAACAGCAATTTCAGTTGGGAGCTGCAAAGCTTCTAGCAATCTTCTAGCATGCTCGCCATTCTGATTTGAGAGCCAGAAGATGCCATAAAATCCCGTTGTGACCATAAATGTCAAGACTTTAGACCACTAAAGCCACACTGGCTATCTGTAAATATAGTCACCCTCATTTGGGCTGTTAAGCTGCAAGCTCTGATAAGAGCCTTCAATTCTGCAACTTGTGCTGAAGAAATTCCTAGGAGCCATGAGGCTTCTACAATCTCTTGTATTGTACCGCCAGCATGAGCTGTTCTCAGGGAACCAGCATTTGTTCTTAAGTATGATCCATCAACAAACAGAACATAATAAGTTCTTATTAAGGGCTAATCTTTAAAGTTGGTGCCTTGGTGCATAAATCCCTGACATCAAGACAGCCATGCTCAAATGTACCAGACACATCACTCTCACGCAAAGGGAACTAAGTACTTGGATTCAAGATCTCACAGAATTTTACCTCGATATTCTCTCAGGAAAGAATCTGCTGCTCATATGTGTTCCTCATGTATTGGGTTTTGGTTAAGCAAAACCTTAACCGAGTGAGGGACCAGAACAATTAATGGATGTCCCATCACAGTGCAGTCATATTTTTCAAGGCTTTCACTCACTCCTGCCACCACTTGTAGGCAACCAGACAGCCCTGCTATGACAGGAACAAGGGTAATTGAAAAATAGGCCACAAGCCCTTCAGCATCTCCATGCATCTGGGAAAGCACTGAGAAAGCGCAACCCTCCCTCTCACTGTAAAACAGAATAAACTTCTTAGTATAAGAAGGCATTCCCAGTGCTTGGGCACAACAGAGACTTACTTTCAGCTCTAGGAAAGCTTTCATGCATTCTTTGTCTCATAGAAATGGATCAGGTGCATCTCTGTGGGTCAGTCTCAGTAACTGAGGAAAGGTTGGGTATCTACTGTCCACACTCCCCAAAACATTGTGACTTCTCTTTGTTTTTTTCAGAGGACCCATTCTTAGAATAGCCTCAAACCTTTTGTGTGACATTTTTCTTATTCCCTTTTCAGTTCTGTGTCCCAAATATTGGACTTCTTTTTGACAGTAATGCAATTTGCTTGGGGATAATTTATGTCTATTTTCAGTCAAATGATTTAACAAAGCAATGATGTTTTGTTTGCGAGCTCTCTTTGCGCTTGATGCCACAAGCAGGTCATCAATATATTGTACAAAACTGATTTACATGGCATGTTCAATGTTTCTTAGGATGTGATTTAAGATTGAAGGGCTTTCACTTTACCCTTGTGGGGCTCAACACCATGCTAAGACATTTTCTCAAAATACAAATGAGAATAGATTTGGCTATCCTCATTTAATTGAAGTGAGAAGAAGGCTTGACAAAAATCCACAGCAGTAAACCCTTCCACTGTACACAGAATTTGATAAAGAATGGTGGCTACATTTAGTACAAGAGGACAAGATGAAATTAGAATGTTGCTCACCTTCTGCAAATCTTGGACAATCCTCAACACACAATTTGGATTTTGTGATCCCATAGTTGGTGAGTTGCACTGACTCCTGATTATTTCCCACAAAATTTAATTTTGCAACAAGTCCTCAATTATTGGTGTTACCCTGCTATTGTTTCTGGAGTTCTGCATTAGGCTTGACTACTGTGATTCGGGCTGGTTCAACACATTAAATTAGTCCAATATCTTTCCCTTTGAAATCCCACACTTTTGGATTCTAGTTAATTTAGGTGGCAGTTCCTCTACTGTTCTCGTTGGGTAAAGCCCTATACTGTCTTGCTGAGTCCATTTAAACTCAACAACTTCATCATGGGTCTGGAATTCAACACCGTTTGGAGTACAATAGATTGCACAATTTAACTTACACAATAGGCCACATTCTGCTAAACCTACAGGACTCAAATCACATTCAACATAATGGCGATTGTCTTCAAATGAACCTGTTTTTGAATGAACTTCTTTTGAGATTGGGTTTGTAATCTATTTATAACACCAACAACTTGGATCTTCTTTCCAGAGAGGGGTAGGTCTGGGACTTCTGCTGTTCTAACAGTGAAAGGGTGGCACCTACGTCAATCAGGAATGGCACTTGTTGGTCATTTACCCAATCTGCCTCCTTTCTCAGGCACTGTCATTGTTGTGTGTCTAAGTTAAAACTCTATCAGTCATTGGAAACTGCTGAATTGAGTTTGTGGGATGGGCATGGTTTGAACCTGATTTTGCACTGGCACTTGCATTTGTCGGTTAGGCACATTCTGGATTTGCATATGACTCCCTCCTTTCATTTGATTGTTATTTCTTCTGTCATGGATTGAGCCTAAACTTGTGCTTCCAATGCCCAACCTTGTTACAAAGGGGACAAGGAGTCTTTTTTTTTTAATGTTGCAACATCTACACCCGTACTTGGATACATCAGAACTCCTCAACCTCTAATCTGTGAAGCATCCATGCCTCCCAGGACACCTTGCATACCATTCTGAAATCTGACACCTTGAACTGCACCACTAACCCCTGTATATGGTTAATTCTGTTAACCGCTCTGAGCCATTTTCGTCTGGGCCAACATAAACTTCTCCTTTAGCTATTTCTGCTTCATCTCCTGTTCATCACTACATTACTTTGCCTACTTCAAAATCTCATCCAAAGATTTTTGTCTGGCAACATATCACATTCTGCTGTATATGTTGACTAATTTCAGGTCTCAAACCAGAACAACCTGTGAAATGAAAAATTCCATACCATTCAGCTCAAGATGTGTTTGACACGTATGTTACCGAAATGCTTTTAACTACTCCTCATAACACTCATGTACAGATTATTTCACCTCCTGTTGAATTCTGTTCAATTTCATGTATTCCAACTCTTTTTGAGGAACTCTACTTTCCTGGAAAGTAATCACCTCATTATATTTCTCCATTACTGTAGGTGATGCAGCACCAGTTTTAGTACCCCTCAGTGGTTCTGCATCTCACCAAATGAGCAGACATTTTACACTCACAAACCATTCGGAACCACAGTGTCTAAGAATGTATTCAAATCAATCCACAACACCTTTGAAATCTTCAATGTTTTGACTTGTGTGTACCGCTCCAAGGAACATGTACATACCCTCCACTTGGTATTTCTGTCAATGGAAAAGCTGAAGCCTGTCTTCCTTTCCATGTTTCCTTGCCCATTTGCTTTCTAATTTCTCAAAGTTGCTCCATCTGCAGACACAACTTACTAATTCAGAATTGTGGAATCACATTCCTGAAGATTGCATTCTCTCAACTGATTCATCATCCAAATGTATCCTGAAACTTGTCTGCAATGGGATGCTTTTTGAAAAATCGACATCATGTTTATCTGCTAATTGAGTCTATTTGTCATGTACAGTTGCAGATCATCTTGTAATTTCTTCACATACATTATCAATTCTTTTTCATGATACTGATTCACATGATTCAAATCCAAACACCCTCAAATTACTTCTTCCAATTCTATTTTGAATCTCAGGACACTTAATGGTCTCTCTGTATTCTGGCTAGTACTCTGGCTTTTTGTGCTCCCAACCTTTGTAATTTTCTTCGCAGCTTCCTCACTTCATAGGCGTAATATACCACCCTCAGCCAAATTAGTTTCACCTTGGGTTGTCTGTGTCATAAAGACAATTCTCCCTTTCATTCATGATTGAACAATCTGTGGTGGTGTCCACACAACAATCTGTGAAATCCCTAATGTCTGTATAAACCCTGTCACACTCTCTCCTTCAACAGATCCTTCAGCAATTGCATTTGGGACAATGGATGTGCACAGTTATACTGGTTGTGCTGTTACAACCCTAGAAACAGGTGCTGACACAGACAGATTGGAAGCAGTCACATTTGTAGGTATCACTGCTTGCATGTGTTCAACTTGAACAGTCACATTATTTGGTACAATGGGTTGAGCAGCAGGCTATGCTAAAACAGGTTGAACTACAACCGGTTGAGCTACAGTTGGTAATGGCCTTTCAATTTGATAATTTGATATGCATTCCGATCAACAGGGCTGTGGCCACTGTCACAATATCAGTTGTTGTTACACTAGTATTCGTTCCAGGACCCACAGAAGGTGGTGGATGTGCAGACAATAACTCATCTAAAATATAATCTCCTTAATCAGTATCTGCATCTGCTTTTTTTCAACTTTTGTTTCTTTTTCCTCCTTAATATTTTTTCCTTTAAGGTTTTTTGTATTTTTCTGACTTCTCATTTTTCCAATTTGTAATTGCAGGGTGTAAACTAGTATTCTCCACTACATTCTTTATCCATCTCTGTTGTTGATCATCCCAAATTGCATCTGTGTAACTTTTCATTGCCCTTTCTGTTCGTCTTTAGTACTTTTCTCTATCCCTGTTACCAGATACTTTCTTCTATGCATTTAGTGTTTCAAATTCCATTGGTCTAGGAAGAGGCTTCATTTCACAAAGTGTTTCTTGTAATCGGTCCTGTCTATAATTCTCAAAGTGAATGCACCCCACTTAGGAAAGCTTAATGGACCCTCTTTTTCCAGTGATCTTGCACCATTTGGTGAAGCCATATACATATGTGTAATCCTTCCTCAATCATCATATGATAATCCTCATAACCCTCAGGAGATGTCTCTTCAGCTTCCCCTACAGAAATAGTCACATCACCTCTCATTAAAAACTAATAGCTTCGAAAAATGTCATAATAACAAATTAAAATTAACAAAGACAAACAAATGAAATATAAATCTTCAGTGTTCTTTTACTTTTCTGTATGTGTCAGATTTGAGTAACCATCTCCCAATCTCAGCATAGCTCTGAACAACAAACAACCAATCACTACATGATTCTTCTCACATCCCAAGCAATCTCAGTGGACGTTTCACACCAACCAACCAACACCAGCACAGCGCAATATGATGCAACAACCTGGTCCTTACAGCAGTTCACCCTACTTTACAATCGCTTCGTGTTCACACAAATCAAATAACAGTCTTTGTCTGCCTCTTCTAAAGAAACCAAAAGAACAACTCAACCACAGGGCTTTTTACACATTCTGGCAGTCATTCTGACTGCGGCGGGCGGCGGTTGCCGCCCGCCATGCGGTTACCGCCAAATGACTGCACCGCGGTCAAAAGACCGCGGCGGTCATTCCAACTTTCCCGCTGGGCCGGCGGGCGACCGCCAAAAGGCCGTCCGCCGGCCCAGCAGGAAAGCCCCTGCAACGAGGAAGCCGGCTCCGAATGGAGCCGGCGGAGTTGCAGGGGTGCGACGCGTGCAGTGGCACCCGTCGTGATTTTCACTGTCTGCAAAGCAGACAGTGAAAATCTTTGTGGGGCCCTGTTAGGGGGCCCCTGCACTGCCCATGCCACGGCACCCGTTCCCGCCATCCTGGTTCTGGCGGTGGACACCGCCAGAAACAGGCTGGCGGGAAGGGGGTCGGAATCCCCATGGCGGTGCTGCAAGCAGCGCCGCCATGGCGGATTCCCTGGGCCAGGGGAAAACCAGCGGGAAACCGCCGGTTCCCCTTTTCTGACCGCGGCTTTACCGCTGCGGTCAGAATAGCCCAGGAAGCACCGCCAGCCTTTTGGCGGGGCTTCCGCCGCCCTCCGCCATGGCGGTCATGGACCGCCAGGGTCAGAATGACCCCCTCTGACTTTTCTCAATCAAAAGAGTTTTAACGCACACAAATGAAATCTCGATCAGCGGGAAATCACCCAATTAGTTCAGTGTGACCTTTGTGCATCAGGTTCCACCAGCATTGATCAATATTAGTACAACGGCAACAATGTGTTACTGTCCCTATCCTAAAAGTGGAGTCGACGAGGACTCTGAACTTGCACCACAAATCATTGGCAGACAAGAATACCGTAAATCAACCCTTCAATTATCAATCTATCTATCTACCCCAGGATTTTTGACTACTTTGTAGACTGATATCTTCTTTTGACCAGAGCTCATAAGCATTAGCAATTCATTAGCTTCAATAATTAATTCAACAAACATACACCAATATCAATGCTTAAGCAAAACCAAAATAATCAGTAATCAGCAATCAATTTCTGTGCATAACCCTGTTGATACTCACACCTCCAAATCTTCAACCACTTCAGAAAATCAAACTCCATTAATCTTCAAGCTTGGGCTTTGGCTAACAGGACAGAGGCATTTACCTATTTCTGAGCATTTTTTTTCATCTTTGCATCTCCTCTTTCTCATCACATGAACGACCAGTCTACTACCAACTTTGTTAGGGAGCCTATTGGGAACTTCAGTCGTTAATCACTCTGTTTGGAAACACAAAGTTTCCACATCCACTAGGCCCAAGAGGAATGGGGCTTTGACGTGAGAGTGGAATTAATCAAGAACTGGAAATCAACAGTCTATCTTTATAAATATCATTTTCATTTTGTGGGAGTTAGTAATGAGATTTTGATGTGAGTTTCAAAGCTTTATTGAGATCTTTTATTATTTTTCAATAAAAATGATCAATTAGTCAATGAAAATATGAATACAATACAGAACAAAGCATGAATTGCATTCCATATAAGTAAATCCCTATTCTAGGCTGAAGAGAGTGCGAGAAAAGAATCAATAGAAACTAACTGAGAACTGTTAGCTCAGATGTGAAAGGGTTAGTCGTTTTAGAAATCATAAGCAGAACATCCTATAAGGAGAGGTTCAAGAAATTCATGGTAAGCATAGAATTCAGGCAAGGAAAATAAAGGATCTCTTAGAATAAATCTGAGAAGCATCACCTAAGGGTTCTGAAGAAAGTCTGGAAAGGGTCTTAGAAGGATCTCTGTACTCTAGGAACAAGCACATTTAAAAACATCTTCATATCTGTAGTTGAAACAAACTGTACCATTACTCCATTGTCTCGTACAAAAGGACAGAGGTATCATCATGGGAACAGAACAGCTTCAGTGGACTAAGCAAACTACAAATATACTACATATTGTAACACAACTTTCAAATCAACTTAAGTTTCCCAGCAGTTGTTTTTATAAGACAAGAACAGTTGAAGATGAGAGTGGCACATTACTTGATGAAATAAGTCCCTTCCCCATAAGCTTGAAATGACAACACTTATCCATAAGTAAACATGCTACGGAAATTAAAGTAAACATTTGCATACATTTTTATAGTCTATGAATAGTATGCGAGTGAGAAAGATAAAGCATAATACTTCATCTATCTGTTCTTATTGTCTCAACTCACATTTGCGTCCTTTCAAGTTTATGACTTGAATTCCTGAGCTGGGTCAGGAAAAACATAAAAATAAAAAAGCATTTGTCAATAACTATAGCTAAATAGGTGTGCCTTTGGAAGCTTTCTGGGAAAATCTACGTTTAAATGCTGCGTCTTGTTAAGCCTTCATGTTTACAAATTACAATAATGTTATTTAATTAAACGCCTTCACATCTGAAACCCACCAGCACTGGAAGAGGTGCTGCTCTCTGTAAGAAAGCCTAATGTCATAGTCATTTTTAGTTTCATATAGCAGGACCTTGATTTATAATCACCTTGAACCCTCTAGAGCAGGGTTTCGTGAATGTAAAGATAGTCACTGAAGCGCAACTCAATTACATATTAACAATAAGTCCATAAGGCAGAATGTTTGATTGGAAATATGGGTCTTCTATAGCAGGCTTCTCCCGATATTTATAGCATACTAGAAACTTACTTGAGACTTGCTTGAAGGTTCCATTGCAGAATCTAAAAAAACAGGATAAGGAAAGGGTGGAACTTCCTTTTATAGGTCGATCAAGGGAAAAGGTAGTTCGATGAAGGAGAAAGGAAGTAGGCCATCCTCGAGTGTATTTTTTGTCTAAAAATTGTTCTATCCATCGGAGCTAAAGCTCACATAGGAACGTCTGTGGACAGAAAGATGGGCGAGAGCATGAAATATGTTTTGGCCTGAAAAAGTATTTATTGAAGTAGTGAAACCTGTATGATTTGATTTGTCATTTGGAATGCATTCATGAATTTCGAAGAAACTACATTGTTGGAAAACGGTCCAGGCACCCCACTTGTGAAAAAAAAAAGTATAATTCACGTGAAAATGGAAATTTAATTTGGCAGATACGTCTGTAGGGTTTTTTGAATCGAGGTCATCATTATTCAAAACTTTAACTATGTGATTGTTTTTTCCCACAGTCAATGTGACTTTTCGAATGCACTCGCAAAATTAAAAGGGCTAATGAGTTAGGGAATACATATGTGTTCCGATGTTGCTTCTAAAAACTTTTCTGTTAGATGATATAAAAGTTACCTAGCAGGTTGCGGTACAGCATCTGTCAACCAAAAATACACTGTAAGTTCGTTGGCTAATAAAAACAACAGAGCAGACAGCAAGGTCACGAAAGGCCCAAAAGAAGCAGCTGGGTATAAGGCAGCAGACACACCTGAGGAGGAAGAAAATCTATCACCCCGAACATGTAGAAAGGAAAATCTACTGAGCCTTTAAATTTCCTTTGCAGAAAAGCGCACCCAAGACCTATTTGTTTCCATGAGATGTCAGGCGCGTGCACCCTGGCTTCATTATTTGAGTCATCAGCTGCTCGCTGTTGTTCCAATTTCCCACAGCTGATGCCAGCTCTTCAATCAGTTACAGGCTGTCTTGTTACCACTGGGCTGTAGGCTTGGACAAGGAATTGCGCGTTCCTTTTCTGCGCGCTGACATCTGAAGAGAATTGCAGTCACGCTAGGCAGAAAATCATTCAATTTATTATCTGTACGGATAATCCCTTCGCCTGCCTCCACGGGAGTGGTGCATTAGCAAGACAAATGTACATTATGCACATGTTGGAGCACCGAGGTCGAGCTCTGGGGCAGTGCATTTGTCAAAATCGTCTGGTTTGCAATAAGGACATTTCTTAGTTTCCCAGGCTCCTTGCATCCGGCTGCCACGTGTTTGGAGCTGTGGCCGGTACAGGCGTCGCGAGGCGAAAGGACAGCAGCAAACATGTGAAGATATGCATAGAATGAAAAAAACTACTGTGTACCATGGCCATCAAGTGAGAGGAAGAATAGCCGACGGAATAGAAACTAAGAGCAAGTTGGATCTTAGGGAAAAGGAAGTAAATACGGCCAGACCAATCGGATCTCAACTAATGCCAACCGTTCAATTGCTGAAGCTACTGCACCTCTCTTGATACCAACACCCGGGAGGCTAGCTTTCGGAAGTATATCTGTTGCACTGGTGCCAGAGCCAGTGACATTTACAATGCCTGAATAACGCAACATTTATTTGCACTGGTCTGTTATACAACAACTTGTTGTAAATGTCTGTCAAATTGCACCCGTACTTGTGCAACAGATTTGATCTGGAACTGTTTTAGGAAATTTACACTGGCTATGGTGCAATCTAGGCAGTGCAGCCTCAGAAGGACTGGTTTTTAATCCTAATGGCCATGCCATAAAAATTGAAGGTGATATTAAATCTCTACGTAAGAACTGATTATTGAGTTAGGACGTTTAAAATCATGCAAAGGATGCCACTCCGCTTTAGGGGAACACACAATTATCAATCCTGAACGTTTATCTGAAAATCTAATGCATTTTGGGAGCTGGAGCCTTTATTGTTTCCATTAAACCAAATACACTACTGCCACTGATAGCAATGAATAATGAATGAAAAGCCCAGAGCTTAAAGTATGTTGTACATATGATGTTGGTGAGATGTCAACCTCAACCTCATCATTCTCACAGTCTTAATTCTGCATAGATGCAAGTGAATCAGAGAAGGTCATGAATTGGTGGAGGTAAAGGGTAAAGTAGGGGGTGGGTGATACTTTGTAACATTCACTCATGTATGAAAGGCACATGATATACCAGCTCACTGATTTGCCCACAGTGTCTACAATTATGAGGTGAATGTTGCTTGTGTAGAGAACCCAGTATCAGCACTCATCCTTTTTTTTAGTTCTTTTGCGATGTACTCTGTCCAATGCAAGTATCCCACAAGCAAAAATTAGGACATAAATTGCAAATGATACACATAGACCAATAATCATGCAAAAATAAGAGTGTGCATAACATTGCGCACATTCCTATAGCAATGTTGAAGAATCTGGGGATAGGGTTACCAGAGGACTACATGTCAGCAAATGTCCTTTATTAGGCAACCAAATGGATTGTAAAAGTTGTAGTTATGATCCCCCTCTATTAAGGCCAGTTGGAATAAGCAACTGGGCTACAGTAGTTTGTAAAAGAAAGGCCCAGGACTGGAGCACTGTGCCACTGGTGAAATGGAGAAAGTGGGTAAACATATCTGAGGATCATTGTTGGAGAACGTCGGAGAAAGACCTCTCATGACTCCTGTATCTTGCTAACTTTGTGTGATACAAAAACAAGCAAATACAATTTTGGATGTTCCTTTAGTGCTGTAAAACAGACGAGATGAACACATCTGCAGATAATGTACTGCACCTTAAGCTATTCATTTGCCACGGATTCGGTTTATTCTATTTACATCTTCAATTATGCAAATAAGCTTTAAAAATAGCTCTGTGTTTCTTTAGTTTTCATTATCTAGATGCAGACGGCACAGACTAAGTTCCTTGTCAATAGACAGTGGTAATTATTTTCTTTCACAACATGCAATTCTCTCCTCCTCTCTGTTGAATAATGCATTTCCAGTTCTGTGAGCACATATTTGAATCAGCTGGGGTCTTTGGTGGGAGACACTTCCCTTGGATTGCTGAAGGGCTTAAAATTCTTTCACTTTAAGGATTGAAGCCAGTGTGACCAGCTTTTCGATGCTCTGTGACACAAAGGGATTGCTCAGTGTCAGAGAGACACTGCATTTCCAGATTCAATTCGCAAAATAGTGCATTATGAAACATGTAGTCTGCTTTCTGTAGGAGGCTGGCCTGGTTTGTAGTGGGTACTTATGGCACTTACACCTTATATCAGGTTCAGTTATCCCTTATTAGTGAAATGTAGGCAGTGTCTGGAAGCCAGGCTCCCTAGGGGTAGCTGTAGCTGAGCAGCCAAGGCTTATCTAGGAGACATGCAAAGGTCATGCAATACCACTGTAGTCACACAGTACTCACACACATGAAAGAAAATACTCAGTGTTACAAAAAAAAAGTACTTTATTTTGGTGACACAAATGCCAAAAATACCACAGAGACTATAGTCTTTGAGGAGGTAAGTACTACACAAATTACATACACTAGTGGGCAAAAACAGGTGTAAAAACAGTTAGAAAACAGTGCAAAAAATGAAAATCACAATAGTTAGAAATGGGCCTAGGGAGAACACAAATCATAAACTAAGAAAGTGGAATGCGAATGTCGGTTTCCCACCTAGGCAAGTGTAGTGTGTATAGGGACGCTGGAAGTATTAAAGAACACCAAAGGTAAGTAAGAAAACGCATCCCAGAGCCCAAGAAATCAGGAGTAAATTACCGTAACTTTCCTAGAACACACAAGAGCATGAGAAAGAAGATTATGCAGGAACCAGAAGAGACTGCAAGACATCAACAGTGAATTCCTGGACCTCAAGATCTGTGGAAGAAGGGGATCAAGTCCAAGAAGCATGGAAGAGTCCAGGAAGAACAGGAGCCCCAACTAACCCGGAGGAAGGTACAAAACAAGAATCACCGGTGAAGAACAACAGCCAGTACTGGACCCAAGAAGACGAATGCAGGTTCCTGGTTGGTGCAGGTGATGTCCCACGCAGGATGGAAGATTGCAGACCGGTTTGCGTTGCTGGATTCCGCCAACTAGCCTGCCTGGGACCAGGAGGGACCTTGTGGACTCTACCCAGGAGGGGGAGGAAGAGGGGGTTCTCAGCAACTCAGAGAGCCCACAGAAGACCAGACAGCATGCACAGGAGTCCCACAGCACAGGGACAAAGAAGGTGTGAAAGGAGGCCCACGCAGCACTACAACAAAGAATGCCATGCAGCTGGAGAACCACTCCAGAAGCTGTGCGTCACAGGATAGAGTGCTGGGGACTGGAGCTACATGGTGCACGAAGAACTTAGTGGAAGGATGCCAACAAGCTGGACAGCAGGACGTCAGGACCACCAGGACCACTTCAGTCCACCACCCGTGATGCTGGTTCCACGCAACTTGTCAGGAGAGGGGACCCATGCCGCTCGCTGGTCGTCGATTCAATGAGGTGCCTGCTGAAGCAGGGGAGTGAATCCTTCACTCCAAGAGAGATTCTTTCATTCTTCTGGTGCTGGCTGAAGACAAGCTGACCTCTGAGGATGCACGCCCCGGAAATAGTTGCAGTTGCTGACAGGAGCTGAAGATATAATGTTGCAGAAGTTGACTTTGCTTCTTTTTGCAGTTTGTAGGGTTCCTGGAGGGTCCAGATGCAGTTTCTTTGCTGAGAAGGTGCAGTAAAGGATGCAGAGGATTCCTTCTGGAGTCTTGCAATCCGAATCTGAAGAGCCACCCAAGAGAGAAACCCTAAATAGCCCTGAAAAGGGGATTGGTCAGCTAAACAAGTAGCACCTATCATGGGAGGGCTCTGACGTCACCTGGGGACTGGGGGTCCCTGAGCTGGTGTAGGCCAGATTATGCAAGGAGGGCACCAAATGTGCCCTTCAAAGCATTTCCAGTGGCTTGGGAAGGCTCCTCCTCCCAAGCCTGTAACACCTATTTCAAAAGGGAGAAAGTGTAACACCCCTCTCCCAAAGAAAATCCTTTGTTCTGCTTTCCTGGTCTTGAGAAGCTCAAGCAACAGGAGGGCAGAAACCTGTCTGAAAGGTGGCACCTGTTGGGGCTGCCTGGAAAACCTCAGAAGACTAGAATGGCAATACTGGAGGTCCTCTAAGGAGCCCCAAAGTGCATAGAATCATACAGCCAATGCTTGCAAAAGCATTGGGTTATGATTCCAACATGTTTGATTCCAAACATGCCTATCTTCAGAGTTACCATTATGTAGCTGGACACAGGTAGTGACCTATGTCCAGTACACACAGAAAATGGCGTCCCACACTCACAAAGTCTGGGAAAATGGTCGTGGAGGTTGTGGGGGCACATCTACTAGTGCAGGGGTGCCCTCACAACAGGTAATCTGCACCCTTCCCTCAGGGCTGGAGGCCCTCTTATAGGGGTGACTTATAAGTGTCCTGGTGCAGTGTAAAGGGCAGTGAAAGGGTGCATGCACCTTTTCATACAGGCAGCAATGGCAGTCCTGTGGAAGCCTTTGTGTGGGATCCCTATGGGCCGTAAAAGATATGCTGCAGCCCATAGGGATCCCCTGGATCCCCAATGCCCTGGGTACCTAGGAACCATATATTAGGGACTTATAAGGGGGCACCAGTATGCCAATTTTTGGTGAAATACTAGGTTACCAGTATGCAGTAACCATAATTTAAGGGAGAGAGCATAACTACTTGGGTTCTGATTAGCAGGGTCCTGATAGACACAGTCAAACACACTGATAAACAGGCCAAACGTGAGGGTAACCAACCTAGAAAGAGGCTACTTTCCTACACTTTCTGCATTGGAGTCGCTCAGGATAATCACAGTCTGCCAACATAGAAATATCGTACAATTGTCAGAGTAGTTACTGCCAAAGCCAATAAGCCATTTTTAATACAAAATTGCCGGGGGCAGATAAAGACAGCCATCAGTGCAAATGCATAGTATTTACCAGTGAGTAATGAAGATTACAAGTAAATAACCAGGGCATTACCTCCTCACTGGTCTTAATTGCCACAGTAATTACCTGTGAGCTGGTACCAAAGCCAGAGGAGGCTACATGAAACATACTACAATAACGTACCACAAAAAGGTTTATCTATAAAAATAATGAAACCTTTATTTACATATATATGTATGCAGTCCCCCTACTGTATGTTATGCTGCACATATTATTGGATAGAACGTGGAGTGTTACATCCTAGCACCAGTCTATAGTGATCCATGAAAGTGTGGCAAGAACAACCATGTGGCCGCACTTCAAACATCTTAAATACCCCTTTAAAAGATGCCCCTGAAGTTGCATGTTCCTTTCAGATCTACCCTTAATCTCATGATGTGGGCTGCATAGGCCAAGATACTAGCGTGTTTAAGCCATCTCTTCAGTAGTGAATTGAATAGCTTTAACTCACTTCCCACTGGAACAAAAGTCACCAAAGATGATCCACTTTTCTGAAATCCTCTGTCCTGTCCAAATAGAGTAACACATCACTTTCACATCCAGGAGAAATAAAGCCGCCTCCACATCAAAATGTCTCTCAGGAAACAAAACTACCTCTCTTGTCCTACTAGAGATGGAAGGTATTTTAAGTAAAAACTTCAGATTAAACTGTAATACAAGTTCATGCAGCAACACCTTCAGAAAAATCTCAGACTTCAAAAATGAACCTAGTTCACCAATTTGCTTCATTGTGGAAATTGCCACCAAAAATAGAACCTTCAGAATGAGAACTTTTATATCCACTTTTTCAAGTGGCTCAAAAGGCAGATGCTGTGATGCTTTGGTTGAAGGGCTATTTCGTCACCACGGTGATGGATATCTTGTCTGGCAAAATCTCAAGCCCATAGAATATAATGAGATTTAGATTTCGGCCGACGAGATATCCATCACCGCTCTGACGGAGTAACCACTCCCCCAATATCTAAATCAGGCCCTTGGTCTCTTTAGAAAAAAACCTCTTTATTATTCTAGCAATTAATGACCCCGCACCATTGAGAAGTGAACGTCTGAAATCCCGAAGTGCAGCACACCTGGCTCACAAAGTGGAAGGAGCTAAACCCAAAGAGAATCCATCTGACAATAAGTCCAAACTCTTTATTGGATCCACTGTCACTCAAGCAAACCTTCTCTCCATGCACCATTTATTGAAAGAGCTCCAGTGCCTAGGATACAAATTCAATGCCCAAGGTTCCAAGGGCAACCCCTCCAATATGGCAGAGGAGCATCGCCCGCTGCTGAAATCAGAAAACTAAAATGATAATAAAAGTATTTCATTATCACTTTATTTTTCTGCTTAGTAGGGCGGGGCCAGCCACCCCCACGTCACCAGGGAGAAGGAGTGGTATGTGCACTTCTAAGTGTGCATGTCAGTTTTGCCGTTCGTCCAAGGCCAACCAAACTGACATGCGCACTTAGTACCCTCCACCCAGCTGTCTTGCACACCCAGGTGGAGACCAAGCACAGTCTCTCACTCCCTCCCTAAGCAGCATTTCTGCTCACTCAGGACAATCCCGGCACTTCTCCCATGCTGGTAACATCATGAGGCAACTGTTGGGATTGGGTGGGGAGGGGAGGAAGAAGACAAGAAGAATGGAGCAACGGAACACTGAGGCAGCTGATAAGTTTTTAATTTTTTTTATCATTGGTTCTCCCCTACACCCTCTGCTCCGCACTCTGCCCCGCCCCCTCCTCTTCCAGGCAGCTGCAGCTACTGGAAGGATCTCTGGAACTTTTAAATAAATCCACCACTGTAGCTGAACAAACTTTAGCCAAGAATTCTACCCTTTCAATAGCCAAGCATGAAGGCATGACTTTTGCCATACAACAGGAGGAAATGTCACTTCTACCCGGGGATATGGATGCATTGGAATCTCCCACTGTGGCTGTATTGCAATCTCCAAAACAGAGGGAATGATGAATGTCGTTCCCACCCAGTAACTATGAGGAAAATGTTTGCTTTGTCCTGCGTGATCTTTTGTAGAATCTGAGGGATTAAAGGAGTTGGAGGAAATGCATAAAGTGGTTCCCCTCTCCATGGAAGTAACACTGCATCTAACTTCAACACCTCCATGCATGGAACATTTGTGCAAAAGCATTGTCCCTGCTCGCAAAGAGGTCCACTTGCAGATACCCTAACCTCTCCTGCAACATCTGCAACACATCCTTCCTCAATGAAATGGCACTCATTGGAGGATAGATGCAACTCACATTGTCTGCTGCCTAATTCTCCCTTCCTGAAAGATAAACCACCCTGAGGGAACTCATATTAGATTCTGCCCAATTACAAATCTCTTGAGTCAATAACCATATGGACTGAACTCTATAACCCTCCTGATGTTTCAGATATCCTGGCACAACCTTTTTGTCTGTTTGTAACTGGTGACCCAGAAAGCGAGGGGCAAACCCCTGCAAAGCTGGCTCGCCTAGTTAGAACTTTAGATAATGTTGAGCCCCCACTTCTGTTTGCTGGAAACCGGAACTTATTCCAAGAAGGGACTCCCGGCTGCGTGCACATCCACAAAAGGGCTGGTTTGTCTTACCCTGGAATGAAGATCCGAAAGCACGTTTATTGGGTGAAATCTTGACTTCAGAGCTTTTGTAAGTGTCAGACATTTTCTGTCCTCTGTAGATTTCTTAATCATCTCTCCAGGGGAGCACTGAAGAACTTGATTCCTGACAAAGGGATCTTAGGGTGACAAAAGCAAACAAATCATATGATGAATGGAATGCAGAACAAATCACATATACACCCCCAGTCACAGATCTGGGTTTAATACATCAGTTCTTTTGCTCACCAAGCTACCCCAGTTTGGACTCAGACATATGCAAATCAGTCTTGACTCTGTTTCCCATGGGAACAGTCCAACCCAAACTGCCAGGTCAGGTCCTCCCTGGACCGGAAACAAGCATCCTGGGACCGGTTTTGGGGTATCACCCCTCGTCAGCCAGACTAGCTGGAATCAAGTGACATAGTGAGCCCGGGACCCACGGCTGGGCATAAGTGGCACACTTAGGGCAACAAAAGCAAACTAACCAAATGATGAACGAATGCGGAACAAATCAAACATTAACCTCCCATCAGACATCTGGGTTTAATCCATCAACTCTTTTGCTCAACATGCCACCCCGGTTTGTACTCAGCCATATGAAAATCAGTCTTGACCCTGTTCCCCATGGGAACAATCCAGTCCGAACTGCCAGGCCAGGTCCTCCCTGGACCGGAAACAGGAATACTGGACCAGTTCAGGGTATCACCCCTCAAAAGCCAGGCTAGCTTGAGTCCAGTGGCATTGTGAGCCCAGGACCCATGCCCTCCTCTCCCTCTTTACTTACCAAAGGCCTAAATCATTTTCCATGTAGCCTCCAAAGAGGGAGAACTCAGTCTCCCTTTCCTAAATGTTGTGGGTTTTCTCTGCATTTCTCACTTGACTATCAATGCCTTTACTTTTCTGCAAAGAAAGGGTCCATGCACTTCCTGGTTTTTACAGTTAGTAGGCAATGCCGCCCCTTGCTGAGCAACTACAAAAAGTCATGTGACTGCCAGCGCATGATTGCACCACTCGCAGCAGCAGCGGTTTGAAATAACAGGTGGGGTGTGGGTGGTGGGAATAATAAAAAATAATAATAATAACCCATTTACCTGCCGCATGCCGCCTCTGTGTTCCTCGCAGCCTCAGTGCTTCTCTGTTTGTTCCTCTCCCCACCCCATCCAGACGCTTCTCTCATGCTATTAACCAGCCTGAAAGAAGCGCCTGGAATGGTCTGATTGGCCTGAAATGCCACTCAGCTGGGGACTGGGAACCTACTCTGGTTCTTCACCCCAGCTATGCAACACAGGAGAGTTTTAAGTGGGCATATCAGTTTAGTTGGCCTTGGATGGCCGTCCAAACTGACATGCGCACTTAGGATGCACACTACTGCTCCTCTCTCTGCTGCTGGTGAGAATCGTCACACCCTGCCCTATGAGGAGGAAGTGAAAAATAAAATGATAATACAAAAGTTGTATTATCATTTTATCTATTTGATGCCTTTCAGCATCGGGGCAAAGATCCTTCACCATAGTGGAGGGGCCCCCCTGACCACTCGGCAATGAAGCCTGAAGTGCAGTGGACTGGAATCTTCAATCCCCAACCTGAAAAAAACTACTGTAATTGGAATGTACCAGGTGGGGCCAATCTGACAATGCTAAGGCCCCCACTGGTGATTTGCTTGCACCAGCTAAAGTGGTGTATTGTGTTCATTCCAGTTTCTGCCTAAGAAGTCTGCTATAGCAGGACCTCGAAAATAAAGAGCCTTAGGTCCACTATATCGATACTTCACCCCAAATCATGGAACAACAGAACTAAAAAAAAAGGAGAATTTAGAGGTGGGCCTTCTTTTTGAATGTGTATGTGGGAAGAGGAAGTTGGCCATCTTAGGGGAGGGATGGTAAACACTACAATGGTGATTTCACTTGTAAGCTTTGGGATACCATGATTTGGCTAATGGTTCACTATCGTAGTGAGTAGATTGGCAAGGATGTAATGCACAGTTTTCGGGAGAAAGTGCCTAATGTTGATTATTTTTTTAGTAGCACATTTTCATTGCTTATGCATGGCATAGTGTACGTGAAAAGCAAAATAAATATGCAATGGGTAGGATTCTTAAATTCATCAGCCTGCTGGGTTTATCCATGGTATCATTCTACTCAATCACATTTTTGCTCACTGTGCCATTTCAGACTGGGGGCAGCTGTGTGCCAGTCAGTCTAGGTTTTAGATCTGACAGGACTATTAGGTCTAGAAAGTTGCACAGTCCCTTTCGGGGTGGTTCCAAAACTCATTTGAATGTGATTGACCCTTGCTGAAATAGTACGGATGAGCTATAAAACAATGGACTAGAATGGTACCAAAAGGGAATAATTACAATGAGGTGCAATTAATTGAAACCTCCCGCTCTTTGAAGTGTAAGTAGTGCCATTCCTTTTGTATGTGGGTCGTTTAGTGGATTGAGAAACTGGATTTTTCAATGTGTTTTAGGGTGGTCTACAAGGTGTATTTTAGAGTCAAACATGAAATCTGAAGACTGCAGTTAATTCAGGTATGATTTTTTAACTGTATGCTACAGTACTGTTCAGAACAACATATTATAAATGCAGAAGAGTATTGTAGGAAATCAGATAGCAAAACCATGGATTACTCAAGTCACAGTCTTGATATGAGATGCAGCACACTTGCAACATGTTCCTCCTGTGGATGAACTGTACAACAAAGTTACAACAATTTAGGAACTGAAAGTACAAGCTTTTTTTTTATCTGAGCAACCACAAACAACAACAACATAGTAGGTTGGCACAACCAGCATCACCTTGTGAGCAGTATGGGCAACAGTATCAAAAACAGCACTAAACTTAAGATATAAATAAGTTGCATTTTCAAAATCACTTTGGTTAAAACAGAAAAAATTGTAATGATCAAAATGAAAAATGTCAAAACCTGGGTAAGGTGGTCAGTATTTAAGAATTTTTAAAGCTTTAGTAAAACATGGGAATTTATAGAAAACAATGGGAACTAAAAAGTCAATATAATAAAGCGGTGGGTGGCTGACTGTTTTCTAAGCACCTTTAGCAGTTGACTGATGACAGAGCTAGGCCAGGTGGGGGCTCCTGACTCATATCGATCAAGCTTTGTGGAAGACTGGTACTAAGCATCCTCTGCAGCTGACACATGTTGCAGTGGCGGTTCCTCCGTGAGAGCAGAGCAGCGTCACCCCCCTGTACTGAAGTGCATAAAGCATCAAAAATAAAATGGTAATAAATATAATTTATTACCATTTTATTTTTGACAGTTGCTGCCAGGAAACAAAGTTCAGGGTTGGGGGGGCAGGGTGTGACTGCTGCCAATGATTGGCAGCAGTGAGGAATGACCCCTTTGTTTGAGGTGCACACAATGGTTTGGCCGGCTAGCTTGTTACAGCCAAACTGACATGCGCATTTCAAACCTCTCAAATCTGTCTGTCTTGGACAGCTCGGTGAGAAGGCACATACATACAGTGCCTTTTGAAGATTGGAGCTGGCCCACTCCTGCCAATCAAGACACTGTTGTCATGCTACCCAGCAGCATGAAAACAGTGTGTTAATTGGATGAGGGAGCTGGCTGTGGGCTTCGCGCACCGAGGACGTGCTGCAGAATGAGGACGTGCTTCAGGACAGTGAGTAAGGTGATTTTTAAAATATTTATATTGGTGTGTGTGCTATGTTATGTGCGTATATTGCAGCTTTTTGTGCCACTCCAATTTATTTTGCTGCCCGCCACCTCTGAAGTGATGGAACAATGGTTGGGTGGGTTGGGTAAGCAGTTCGCCTGGTCAACGATTGTATCTCTGTATTTAGAAACTTCAATGAGTAAAGGCTGATTGCTGCATTTTAAAAAGTTGGATCCCTTCTTATCCTTGTCTCACTGTAGTAGTCAAACATTTTGAGTGGGACAAACATGAAATCTGAACAGTTAATATCCTGTCTTTCTCAGGTACGCTTGGCATTGTGTCCTTTTCATGCAGTAATGAAAATGTTTCTAAGTCTCAATTTAGGAAAATGTTGAACATTTTCTGATGCTCCAATTGTCCCCAAAATTTCAGGGACTATTTCTTCAGTACCAGACCATGGACTGAAAGAAAAAAACTCTACTCACTCCCATTTAGGACCTCATCCATTGCCAATTCATCTAGGTTTTTTCTGGTTCCAAAATGTTGATTCTGACTCGATCCTTAGACCACTGCGTTTTCCTAGTCCCGGAAAAGTGATTCCAGAGTAGATAAGTGGATAAGTGGATAGTGGATAAGTCAAAAGAAGTCAAAAGAAAGTGGTATCAGTCCTCAGTCTTCTTGTGCACACAAGAATTCTTCAACAGCCGTTTTGATATTCATACCTCCACGTACTCCAGCAACTTTCTGGCTTCTTCACTGTTTCCTATGTGGCAAAATTATTTTCCCCAGCCTTTCAAAATGATGTTGGACTGCTCTTTCATAGTGCCAGCTCCCCCCTGACTTCGCCCATGCCATCCATCTTCAGATCACGGACCTTGAGATATGAGGCTCATTGATTAGCTTTAAATATCTTTAACTTTTTCCATGGGCATGAAGAAATTACACAAAGTAATTATTGATGCTGTATGGGAAACAATCCAAGGAGGTTTAGTCAGAAAAACAGAGTTTAAAATGCTTAATGCCAACCGTAAATTAGGAGACTTTCAAACAAATTGGTCATGTGACGTGTAAGAAAAATGTATGGTTATCAATTACTTTTATTTTTTATAATTTTTTCAAAATACTAGTAAAAGGGGTGTTGCTTCACCACAAAGATGGACACATGGTCCTCATCCTCTGTCCTAATCTATGAAAATATCCACCATCGTCCATGCACCCGCAGTGCTCTGGAGTTAACAATGAGATTAATACAACCAACATCATTCCTGACACCCTTGTCTGACCAGAGGAAACCTTTTCAACCAACTGGTGAGAATTAGCGCTGGCATCGTACAACACATGGCAAGGTTGCATAGACACTATCTTTAAAGGGTTAGTCAGTGAGTTGAGACACACTCCCCTTGCTGCATACCACTGTTCTGTGGACATGTGGCAACCTGAGCAACTACTGAGAGCACCATCCATGTATCCTGGGACTACCAGCAAGTATAACATGGCCCAACACTATTTCCAGGACCCACGTTTCATCACAGGGAGCTTCTAGCCAGTCTTTGGGTAATCCACGGTGTCAGCCTATAATGCCTGGCATGACATCCGAGGCCCCACAGTGAGAGGGTTCGCTGGTGCAACCAGCTCGTAGGGAAAATACCTCTTGGTTCCCCACTATAATGATGAGGTATGGGGACCTGAACTGCTAAGGACCATGCCGAACTTGGCTCTTCTGGATGAGGCTAATAGATTATAGCCTCCAATTTAGATGCTGCCTTGAAAGTACCCATATGGTTGTGACAAAGCTAGAGGGGTTATGTAATTGTTTCCTGATGCAGATCCCAAACACCGAGTGAGGGGACCCTACATGACCTGATCATACCCATAGCGCGTGACACAAGGTGCTATGGAGACTTAAGGAGGTGCCTGATCTCTTAAAGGAGCACTTAGCACTGCCATAAACACTCTGCAATGTAAAGATATGGAGTACAGGAAGGGACCTTGAGCAAATGATACTTTAGATACCAGCCTTGTGTCCAGTGAATGCCATGCACACACTGCAAGATCAAATACCCATGAATGTGTGTTTAATTGATATCCTAGGGGACTCTTCTGTGAATCTGCTACATGTCCACCTTACAGAAATGACCAGGGTGACCTGATACAGGACAAAATCTTATTCATGTGTAGACATAGGAAGAGCCTGAAAGGATAAAGACCTATACACTACCTCTCAATCAAATATTTAACACATTGAACATATTGAACATATTGAACATTTAAGGTTCAATAAAATGTTCAGTATATTCAATCAACGACCAAGCTTCCATGTATGTGATGTATTCACACTGAGGCAGGTAGATTCCACCTCAGCAAACTCAACCATCAGTAGTTTTTAATGAGTGGTACTAGCTAAGAGCAGAGATCCAGATGATTTCATAAAAATATCTTAGGTTATACCTATAAAAAATCTTTTAATGATTTGGATTTCTAAATATGTTTAAAAACTAATTAATATTGGATGTTTGATTAGTCATCAATCCAATTGTTCTAATCAGGATGTTTTTACCTTCTACGTCACCCTAAAGGATCAGCTTCATCAGGGCCTTTACTAACTTTCAGCTCATGCATAGTATTAAGGTATCATACTTGACCAATAGTTTCTGGATAGTAAACTTTCTTTGGATTAGCTCTGTGCCATGGACATAAAGAGGTGGCATATCCCTGTAGTCACACATTTGTCAAGGTTGGTGTGCCAGCAGTAGCCTACTCTTTCCTCAGCCATCCCATGGTCAGGAGAAGCTTTCATTAATCAATGCAGGGCACCTACTATGGCATCAGAATCTGATGTGACTAATGGCTGCTAGGTTGTCAATGACTTCAACGCAAAGGTCATTGTTAGACTTTTCATCCTTGGCGTGGTCTCCCTTAACTTTTTGCCTCTGTTCCCCAGGTTATTGATGTGTGCTGGACTCTGATTTTGCTGTTTTTATTATTCTGGGCACTTTACCACTGCTAACCAGTGCTAAAGTGCAAGTGCTTCTGTTTAAAATGTGTACGTAATTCGTTCTCCATGATTGGCATATTTGTTTTACTGTTAAGTCCCTAGTAAAGTGCACTAGAGGTGCGCTGGGCCTGTAAATCAAATGTTACTAGTGGGCCTGCAGCACTGGTTGTGCCACCCACACAAGTAACCCTGTAATCATGTATCAGACCTGCCACTGCAGTGTCTGTGTGTGTATTTTTACACTGTAAATTCGAATTGGCAAGTGTACCCACTTGCCAGGCCTAAACCTTCCCTTTTCTTACATGTAAGGCACCCCTAAGGCAGGCCCTAGGTAGCCCCAAGGGCAGGGTGAAGTGTATGGATAAGGTAGGACATATAGTAATGTGGTTTATATGTCCTGACAGTGAAATACTGCCAATTTCGTTTTTCACTGTTGCAAGGCCTGTCTCTACCATAGGATAATATGGGGGCTACCTTTAAAATATGATTAAAGTGTAGATTCCCCTAGAGAGTAGATGGACATGTGGAGTTTGGGGTCCTTGAACTCACAATTTAAAAATACATCTTTTAGTAAAGTTGATTTTGAGATTGTGCATTTCAAAATGCCACTTTTAGAAAGTGAGCATTTTCTTGCTTAAACCATTCTGTGACTCTGCCTTGTTTGTGGATTCCCTGTCTGGGTCAGTTTGACAGTTGGGTTGTTTTTCACCTCGCACTAGACAGTGACACAGAGGGAGCTGGGGTGTAACCTGCATTTCCTGATTAGCCATCTCTGCTAGGAGGGAGGGGTGGAGTGGTCACTCTCATCTGAAAGGACTGTGCCTGCCTCTGACAATGCAGACTCCAACCCCCTGGTGTGTGTCTGAGGCCTTGCCTGGGCAAGGCAGGATTTCACAAGTAGGTGTGAGTCCCCCTTGAAGAAAGGTGACTTCAAAGACTAAAATGGGTATAAGAAGGGCACCCAAATCTACAGACTTTAGAAACACTTCTGGAACCAAGAGGAACCTCTGCCTGGAGAAGAGCTGATAGCTGAGGAAGAAGTACTGCCCTGCCTGTGACTGCTTTGTGGAGCTTTCCTGCAATGCTGCTTCTGGCAGAGTAAGAGGGCAAAGACTGGACTTTGTGTGCCTTCGATCTTGTGAAGAAATCTCCAAGGGCTTGATGTAGAACTTGCCTCCTGTTGTTTGAAGTCTCAGGGACAGCAAAGACTTCTCTCTGTCAGCACCTGGAGTCTCTGTAGAGACTCCTGCTGTGCCAAGTGGTGCCCTATCCAGTCCCTGGGCCCTTGAAAGGAAAGCTGGTGGAAATCTAAAGAAATTGACTTCGGACGACTCCGGACCGACGCCGCTGCTGAATCCGGTGACGCCGCCTGCACCCGACGGCGTAACCTTCGCTGGAACGCGACGCTCTTCGCAGGCCCGACGCCCCTGCAGCCCCGCTGAAGTCCACGACTCCGTGGAAGTCTCCGCACCGCGTCGTGACCGACGCCGCTCGAAGTGCGCGGATTCAACGTTTCGCACAGACTCCGCGATCCCCGACTTCGCGCATCGGCTTGTTTTCACTCTTCACCAAAGGTACTGTACTTGGGGGTCTACGCGACTCCGTGTCCGGCGCCGCTGGTGTCAGCTTGTTGGGAACGACTCCGCCATAACGCCGTGTTAACACCTCATCGAAGCATTTTTGTTTCTAAGCGCTATTTTTGAGTTTAATCTTTAAAAATTCTTAAATTGACTTGTGTATGTCGGATTTTTGTCGTTTTGGTCTTGTTTTGTTTAGATAAATATTTCCCATTGTTCTAAATTGGTGTTGTGTCATTTTGTAGTGTTTTAATTAAGTTACTGTGTGTGTTGGTACAAATACTTTACACCTAGCACTCTGAAGTTAAGCCTACTGCTCTGCCAAGCTACCAAGGTGGTAAGCAGGGGTTAGCTGAGGGTGATTCTCTTTTACCCTGACTAGAGTGAGGGTCCTTGCTTGAACAGGGGGTAACCTGACTGTCAACCAAAGACCCCATTTCTAACAGTCATCCTTCTAAAACTTAAAAAAGTGACAGCAAAATAGATGTAGTCACAATCAGATTAGGCTATTTAAGAGAAAGACTGGATTAACAGACTATTGACACAGATAGCACTAGGAGGAGAATATCAGATCTAAAAGACAACTTGGGAGTAGCCAGAAAGAAGATAACACAACTGGAAAGTGCCACGGATTTGGGCTCATACTTATCGGAAAGTGGCACAATACAACACAGAAAGTCACCTTACTGCACTGCACTGCATCACTGGGAAAGGGCAGGAATGCATTGTATTTAAGACATATGTTGCATTTCTGTCCTCTACCCCTGCACTGACACATAATGGGCTGCCCAGCGCCAATGCAGGCACCTTTGAGCCAAGGTGCAAGCATACCTGTGTTGCATGCAGAATTGTTTTGGTGCAGGAAGGGGGCCCTTCCTGCACAAAACCAATCCTGGAAGGTTTTTTCAGGCAAAATGCAGCACACATAGAAAGAGGAACAAACGAGGAATAATAGTGATAGTTCTCCTCGTTGCACCTCCCCTGGGGAGGTGTATTGGCACATCCCCAAGTTTACAATGTCTTGTAAACCTCGGGTTGCATCAAAGCACATGGGAGTTGCGTGTGAACTCCTACCACAACGCTGATGGAACGCTCACCAGGGCAGAGTCATGCAACACAGCAACTTGCACTGGGTTCCATTACTCAAGATTTATGAGGCCACTGAAAGCAATGCAAAGTGGCTTTGCGTGGTTTCATAAATCTGACTTAGAGCCTTGTATCATGCATGTACCACTTTTGTGCAAGCATTATGCAAGGCTCTTGTAAATATACCCCTTGGTCTTGGCCATGAATGAAGGCTTTGAGGCACGGTTATTCTGCATGATATCAGTGGAGTTAGTAAAGACCTTGCACTAATTTACTCTATTGATGTGGAATCAGTCTGCCACCCTCTACACAGCATACAGCTCATATTCAAGGGTTATCTGCATTCTAAATCATAGGGCAGTTAGATACAGGCTTAGGGAGAAACATATTGATCTAGAGGGACGATGCATAGTCCTGGTGGGCTTTGTTTTAGTCTAGAACGTCACTATATGAAATACTTATTATGGCCCAATATAGACCAGTCAGCATTCTATGATTGTGCTGGAAGGCACAGGCAGAAAAAATCATATGGGTGGGAGACTTGAACTTGGTGCTAAATCCACAATTAGATCCAAGCCACCCAGTGAGTGTATGAGTCAGGTGGCTCATACAGCTTTACACATGCTGGACACTGTGTGAGGCTGATGCATGGAGGGCCAGGCATCTAACAGCAAAGTCATACTCATTTTACGCTTTCACCCACAACATATTATCACACATAGATTAGTGCTTCATGTTGGATATGATGATTCCCTGATTAGATGACATAGCATATCATCGATATAACACTCTGACCACTCCCCATTATAACGTTTACTCACTTTCTCCTGCATAACGTCCTCTTGTGCTAACTGGAGATTTACCACAGAGGCCATTCTGGGCTCATTGTTATGTACAGGCATTCATACTGCTATAAAAGAATACTTTGAGCTCCATGAGAGCCTTTGTCTCCAAGTATTCCACCCCTTCAAAGCTTATATTAGATGTGAAACCCAGGTAAAACAGCCTGAACTCCTAAGTGACATACGCACAGAACTATGAAAATTAGAGAGGGCTAGCAAAAGCCTATGAAGTCAGGTGGAAATTGATGGAAAGGGGATGCAAGCATGCCATGGCTATACAATATTGTTAGGGGAAGCAACTCCCTTCCATATAAAAAAGAACAAACTCCCCAGTCAATAAAACAAATGCCCTCCCCCGCGCCTTGAGACCCTCATGGGTGAGTAGCCGCACTTTACAAATATTGATTGATTGCACCACTAGGTGGGCTGAAGGTTAACGGTTCTATTCATGACACCTTCAGAGGGTCTGCCTCCTTTTCTCACCAAGGAGCCTTTGGTGTGCTGGCTAACAAAAAATTTTTTAAGAGGCATCACCTTTGAACAGGTCATGCTAGTGTTCAAGTATGAAGATGATATTCTGTTGTTTTTCAAAAACCCATGGATAAGATTGTCCCCGCTAATTAAAGAAATAATTACATTTTCGAAATACTTTTGCATCTGTATAAATTGGGGTAAATCAGAACTCTACTTGATAACGTAGGGCCAGATGTACCAAAACTCCAAATTGCGACTTGCAATTTGCGAATCCCTGCGACTCGCAAATTGCAAGTCGCGATTTGGAATGCAGAAAGGTGTCTCAGACACCTTCTGCAACTCGCAATGGGGTCGCAAAGACCAACCTCATTAATATTAATGAGGTGGGTCGCAGTTTGCGACCCCATTGCGAGTAGGGGCACTCACGGGGATGGTGGCCTGCTGGAGACAGCAGACCACCATGTCCGTGACTGCTTTTTAATAAAGCAGGTTTTTTTTTTTCTAAGTACAGCCCGTTTTCCTTAAAGGAAAACGAGCTGCACTTTGAACAAAAAAACGAAACCTTTTGTTTCGGATTTTTTCAGGGCAGGTAGTGGTCCCTTGGACCACTGCCTGCTCTGAAAAAATATTTTTTTGTCCAGTCACAAAGGGGAAGGGGTCCCATAGGGACCCCTTCCCATTTGCGACTGGGTTACCATCCACTTCAAGTGGATGGTAACTGCAATTCCATTTGCGACCACGAATTGCATAGCATTGCGAGTCGCAAATAGGAAGGGAACACCCCTTCCTATTTGCGAGTCGGAAATGCATTTTGCGTGTCGGATCCGACTCGCAAAATGCATTTCTACAGAGCAAAGTGGCATTTGCGCCTCGCAAACGGCGATTTTCGCTATTTGCGAGGCGCAATCTCTTTGCTACATCTGGCCCTTAATCCACAACAAAAGCAGTTTTGGAATGCCCCGTACGATAGAGAGATGGCTCAGTGAGTTATCTCTGGGAAACTATTCATAATGATTGTGAAACCACTGTGCAGGCTACTTAGGATCCTGTGTTAGAAAAGCTCACTCGCAGTTTTGACGCATGGATCAAACTGCCAGTTTCTTTGTCAGAGCGAATCTCAATTATTAAAACGGTAGTCCTCCCCAGTTTTTTTTATGCCTATTGGTGACTATCCCAATCCCTCTTAAGAAAAAATGTTTTTATTACTCTACGAGCACATCTCATTAAATCAATACCAAGGTAAGCAACCAAAAATAAGCTTGGATGTGCTCATGCTGCCTTATGAGAAGGGTGGTTTTGATGTCCCCGACCTAAAAGTATAATATCTGTCACTAAATGACACTGACACCACTTTGTCTCAGCAACCACACACTTAGGCCCATATTTATACTTTTTTAGCGCCGCATTTGCATCCTTTTTTGATGCAAAAGTTGTGCAAACTTACAAAGTAAAATTATGGTCCATATTTATACTCTGCGCCGGATTTGCGTCATTTATTTTGGTGCAAATTTGGCGCAAACCTAACTCCATATTTATACTTTGGCGCTAGACCCGTCCAGCATCAAAGTTTTGGAGTTTGAGTCATTTTTTGTATGTGAAAACCTACCTTGCGCTAATGACATACAAGGTAGGTGCTCCAGTGCAAAAAATGACTCTAAGGCATGTGCGCCTTATTTATCCTCTGGCGTCAAAATGACGCACAGGAGGAGGTGGGCCTTAAAACAAGGAGCCAAGCCGGATTTTCACCGTTTTTTAACTCCTGGGTCAGGGCAGGCGTTAAGGGACCTGTGGACTCATTTCCATGGTGGGAGACCATGGAAGCAGTCCACAGGTGCCCTTCCCTGCACCCAGGGACACCCCCTGCCACCCTCATCTACCCCTGGAGGACACCCATGGATGGGGGCACCCATCCATGGTGAGTGCAAGTAAGTGCAGGTAAGTATATATATACATATTGTTTTATGAAGTGGCATGGGGGGGCTAACTTGGGCCCCCCTACATGCCACTGTGGCCATTGGGCAGGGGGGCATGACTCCTGTCTTTGCTAAGACAGGAGTCATTTCCATGGGGGTTGTGTGCCAAAAAATGGCGCTAGTCAGGTTAGAGCCAATATTTTTGACTCTAACCTGACTTGCACCATTCTTTGGCGCACAACCCCCAGTCTTCCCTTCGCCTCTGCTTCCCGGTTACCGTACTTTATTTTGACGCTAACCAGGCCGCAGTGCCGGCTAACGTCATTCCATAGATAAGGCACGCGGCTGGCGCGTTGGAATGGTGTTAGCCGGCGGTAAACTTTTTGACGCAAATCTGCGCTAGCGCTAATTTGCATCAAAAAGTATAAATATGGGCCTAGATTTTGTACGTTTGCACCACTTTAGCGTCAAAAAAGGAAGCAAACGTGGTGCTAAAAAAGTATAAATATGGGCCTTAATACTTGAGAGAGAGCAAAGAGAAAAGGACACATTGACTTTACGATTACCCCTAGGACTACCGAGGCCACAAGAAGTCGTGATGACTAAATCTACTGCTTGCATGGCAGTGATGAAGATGGGACAAAAGGCGGATATGAAGTTGATATATTCTCCACTCTTCCTTTTACAGTGCAATACATTACTCCCAGTAACAGCTGAGAAAGTGTTTGTGGAATATCCAGGGCGGGTCGGGTTTCCCCAACTCTGTTATTTATATATGGAAGACAAAATCCTAACCATGGAGTTACTCAGGGAGGGCAGACCAGATCGAGCCCAATAAACGTATCTGTATTTCCATCTCAGACAGCGGGCTCTAGGTTGTCTGAATTCCCAAATGAACCGAATCGTTCTAATCTAATCCTCATGGTATTAAAGCAAACAATTCTACTACGGGTATCATAACAGATGGGTTGCCAAACTCAACTTCATTCTGAATGACAACAGAAACCTAAATGCCCCTTGCATCACGTCCCGATGGGCAGGTGATGTTGGTGGGGACATAGAGAATAATGTCTGGTAGGACTGCTGTGCTCAAACAGCCCTGATTCCGATAAACTGCAGGCACAGGCTTGTGAATTTCAAGAACATACACATAGCATGCTGCATACCAGAAGAGCTCCTCAAAATTGATGCCTGGACTGATCATGGATGCCAAAGATGTGAATGCCCACATGCTATGGTTAGACACTTGGCACAGTAGTGTCCATCAGCTCAGGATGTCAGGGAACAGGTGTTTGACAAAATATTGATTATAACTGAACATTCTCTGGAGAAGAGATGTGTGCAGAAAGTCCCAAAATCAGTCAGATGGTTCACTACTATGGCACTGCTAATGGCCAACTACAAAGTGACTATGACTTTGTAGAGGGGCCCAAGCCCTAGGGTGTTGGAGTTGGTCACATCTATGGTTGTTTGCATTTGGTAGAGTGGATACATATGCAGTATTACAACCCATAGTTGCTAAACCAAAAATATTTGGGCTTTGCTCTGTAGTTATCTGCTGATAAAACAATTGACTACAGAGTCACTTGACAGCACTCGAGACTCCCCACCAACCATTTAAATTACAATACTAAAGCTGATCTTGCCGGACAGCCTCCGCTTGTTGGTTATCTTTAATCATTTGCAATGTAATAAAATCATGGAATGGCCCATGCATTTTCTATGTATTGTAATAACTCTAATTGTTTTTCTAAATTGGCAATATACTGCTAATTTGTTTCCTACATTATGATGCCAAATGTAGATCATTGTGTGACTGCACTAATCGGCACCTGTAGGAGCAGGTAGGAACCGAAGATTGGATTGGGCCCACATAGATTGCAATATTAGTGCTTTGATGTTGTTGTGTATCAATGCAGCTTTTACATAAAATAGTAACAGTCTTAAAATGATACTTCCAGCATCCTACAAAGTAAACACTAGCCACAAGTCTTTCAAAACCGGGCACACTGACACAGAAGTTGTAGTTTTACTGTAAACATGGCACATTTGGCTCATATTTTCCTTTTAAACATGCAAGTTTGTGTATCTTCAAGTATTTAAATGTGGAAACTATGCAGCTTGGTCTTTCTACTGTAGAGCACAATTACAGCTGACTTACCATTTAAATGCGAAAAAGTGTTTCATTAGAGATTTTAATACTGGGGCTTGCTCAGCGTGCCATAGCTGCTTTTTCAGCTCATTTGCTTGGGTCTAGATTCCTCAAGTGGTTGGCAAACGTTTTGCTGTTGCATACATGGGATCATTAATGACAAGTGTGCAGTTTCCGCACGCTTGCAGTGGAACTACAAACAAGTGAAACATGCCTAGAATTTTCTTAAGTAGGACTTGGGCAGATAGGATTGTATGTCAGAATAGCACCTTCAGAAATACTTTGGAGCATTTATATTGTGTCCTAAACATTGTTTTGAAAAATATAATCCTACTGGATGTAGATTTCTGATTATTAACTCTAATGTAGTGATAGTTTGTAAATGATACTTAAGACATGATTTTTATGGCAAATTATATTCTGTAATGATAATCGAGTATCATACCGTGGACACTGTACTCCATACAAAAATTGGGTGATGTCCATCAGTAGTATTAGAAGTTTATTATAGCCAACTGTTCTCTACATATGGTGGACAGGACATCTACCACATTTTGAGAGAGAACCAAGTCTGCAAAGCTCTAACTAATCCCCTAAATTATCTATAATGACTATCAAGCAAAAGCATATCCCTCTAGAGCTGGTTACTAGACAGAGGCCCAAATTGCAAGCAATCCAAATCCATTACAAAAAATCCAGGGGTACTCATAAAAAGATGGATTTTCCTACAAGTATACTTTTGTCAGGTGACAGCTTACATTTAGCAATATCCCTTCCAATATCATACTGAAAGTAAAATAATGTAACATATAGCATAAAGTGACAAATTCAGTCACCAGAGACACAGGAGGTCATTTAGTTTGGTGGATGTGGACAAACCACCAAAAATTTGCAGATGTCCAATTCATCCTGTTTAGTGTGTATACACTTCTATACACAGGACATTCACTAATTTTTGGCAGTATGTCCTTATCCGCCAAACACTAATTGAAGCTACTGTGTAATTGAAGCAGGTGTTATTAACAAGTTAAGCAACAAAATGAAGGCTATCTTTATTTTAAAAAATATGAATCATCACAGCAGGGGCACTCACATTGTTTGGTGTTGTTGAGACGGGCCACTCACCTGAAAAGCAGGATGTCTTCAGGGGCGATGGTATGCCCCCGACCTCCTGCAACACCTCTCTGCACTTCCTGGTGGACACAGAAACCCCAGCAGGTGTCCCAAAAGGAAAGGGGGAGTGGAAGAGAAAGAGACAAAACATTGCCACATCTTGCCGGTCCAGCCTGTATGTTTGGGGGGCAGGTTGTTGTTGACAGAGTGATAGTAGAGTTAGTGCACTCAACTTCCTTGAAACTGAATCTCTCTTTCTGATATGGGCACGGGAGTGGTAGAAGAACACTGGGATGCTCCAGCACTTTTCTTGGATAATAATAACTGTTGCACAATTACTAACACTTCAATACCAAAAACCCAAACTGAGTACCATAACAATAAGTATTGCAACATTAGGGCTGGCTTCACAGAGATTCACTGCTGCACACTACAATTAGAACTGTGGTTGCATTTATCATGCACAAGAAAGACAAACAAGGGCATTAATTATATCACATAAAACTTTCCTGCATGCATACGGTTAGACTAAAAGGAACAAAAACAATCCAAGAAATACAAATGTCCACTCTGGGTTCAAACAGTTAGGGTGGCACAGTTTGGTTTGGTTTCTCTCTGTGTGTGAAAAATCCTTCAAAAGCAAATTCCTCAGTTCTGAAACACAGGCATGAGTGACACAATTTAAATCCAAGAGTTATGCTATCAGAGAAAGAAAAGTCACATAAATGCTATTTTAAAATTGCACTGTCACTTTTTGTAGTACTTGAGCTCAAACAGATTTTCTGAAGCACATTTAGGCAAGTAACTACAATAATAATGTAGAATGTTCAGAAATGCATATGTCTCTTCAAGATAAGCACTTTGCCAAAATACGAGAGAGAATACTAGTCACTTAGCTGCAGTCTTTTCCGGAGTGCTGGAGGAATGCCTGGTGTCAGCTGGTACACGAACAAAGAAAATAATTGCCTCAAAAGTCCTGAATATGAAGATGTCAGCAGGGGCTGGACTGCCAAATCAGATGCTGAGATCAGGAAGCAAAACAAAGCCAAGCAGGGAGGTATGCTTGACTCTGCTATTTATAGCCAATCAGGAAAGCAGTTGAGTTTCCACATGTGGACACCCAATTAGAAGCACATGTCTACACCAAACCTAATTAGAAGCACATGGATACACCAGCTCACATTAGCAAACAAGCATTGGTAAAACAAGCATTGATAAAACCAGTTGTGTAACACAGACCATTAGGTTTACTTAGAAACATGAAGGTTTAATCAGAACAGAGATATGATTTAACCCTTGTCCCTGGGGATGCTGACAGATAATGCAGGAGGCACCTTGGGGATTCCTGACAGGTGCCACGAAGGTCAAGATGACAGCAGAGGTAAGAAAATGATTTGAGAGGACATCCTGAATAAAAACCAAGATGGTACCACACCATGTACGAAATGGATACTTTAACAAGTGGGTAATCATTATGAGCACCCGATTCTATAGAGATTAGTATACACATCATGAAGTAATTGTCCCACCTATAGTATTAAAAAATAATATTATCCTGAAACACAAAGCTCTTTGCACATATGAGTAAAACTTAGGTGCGACCTAAGAGCTTATTTTACTGTGTGTAAACGCATGTGGAATACACAAAACATGAATTCAATCTTGTGAATTAATTAACCTGCATGTAAAATCATACCAGCATGGTAGTATGTTTCATGACAGTAAATATGCTCCCATGGTCAAGGAGTTAGTGTTTTAGAATGGGGATGTCATAGATATAAATACCCACTTACTGTGTAATTGTTGATATTTGTAGGAAATTGGGCTGCTATATGGGGGGAGAAGGGTCCTCCTCAAGTAATAATGACAATCCTTATCAGGCTAAACCCTTAAAGTAATTAAATTACCTTGAACTCAAACCCTGGTAGCTACAGCACAGAGCAGATAAGCATAACTTTGAAGAGGCCTACGTGCCATTTACTCTGAATGTACTGGAACAAGGGTTTGATACAGTAACCAAAGTCATCCATGTCAAAGATGCAACCTGTTAACTTTAGCTTTATAAGATCCTATCCACCACAGTAGTACTTCTCCACCAGAATATTGGACTGTGGTATCAACAAGAGACTCATTGCGATGGAGACTGGTCTGGCTGGGGGGGACAAAAGAAGAGTGCAGACCTGGGTGTTAGCTACATCCTCTTGTGACAGGATAGGCCCCTTTGGAGTTAATCAAGTCCTTGGCAGAAGAGGAAGAGAAAATGCATATTTAGCATCCAGGGACTCCAAGCAAGGCAAATGTCACTTTCTAAAGACATCTTTCCTAAATTCCTGATTTCACCAGTGAATTGGGCTTGTAATAAATATTTTTAAAAAATCAAAAAATGTAATTTGTAGCTGTTTCTTAGACACAAATGTCATTTATTAAATGTAATACTTATCCCAGTGCTTTCATTAAATACCCCAACCCTGCAACAGTAAGCAGCTTTATGAAATACCACCTTTTGAGAGTGCACCAATCAGGATTTTCACCTCTAGTGGACTGGATTTGGATAGTGTTGTACCCGTGGTAATATGTGTTTGCAGTGCACTCTGCAGCTGAAGATATTTGTGGAATTGGTTATGTGATTGGGCATAGGTTGTCTGGAGTTCCTGAAAAGAGCATAATTGGTCACCAGACATCGCCCAGTAGAGAAATGCCAATGGTATCCCAGTGGGTGTATCCCTCAAAGCTGGCTGTCTCATATAACCACCAATCCCACTATAAAGGTGTTGGTCGAATGAGTTTGCAGTCCCATTCAGAGTGTTTTAGCGCTGCACGCCAACTGAATGTGGGTGGGTCACAACTGGCAGGCTTTTGGGAATGTGTGCACCATTCAGCATTCCCAACACATTCACAATGAGATTAGTTACACTCTGTATGATGGGTCTCACCAACCCCCAGTAAGCCAGTCATTTACAACCAACGCTTGGGAAGCTAATTGATATAGGTATAAGTTGGCCATACCCAGTCTTCCATTGTCTGGTGCCCATTGACAGTTTACAAGAGCCAGGAGCAATTTGGACTTATGCCAGAGAAAGGATGTTGTCTGGGAGTCTACCTCCCTGAACCACTGCCAGGGTATTGTCTGCAGGAAATTTTGAAGGAGGTACAGGAACTTTGGCAGTATCATCATTTTGTGGAGAGCAATTCTCACCATCATGTTCAGTGGAAAGGTTTGCAGATTTTCAGGTCTGTCTTCACTTTTCAGAGCAGCAGGGTAGTAGGGGGTAAAGTTAAGGTTCCAAGCTAGCCACAGTAAAGGTATATTTAACATTCACTTTTAAATTTCCTACTTTTAAATGTTTTGCACCCTGCTTTATACGGAATAAGGCCTATTGAGGGGTTCCTTATAAATATCTAAAAAAAAGATTTCGGCTGTAAAAAGGGGTTATTCTGGCAAGCCAAATTTGCATTTAGAACCTGCACAGCTAAGCTACTGGTGTCAGGCCTGCTTTGTTGCTGTGGTAGATGGCACAAACGGTGCTGAAGTCCTGGACAATTTTCAGTTACTGCAGTGGCACTGATCTATTCTATGGCCCTCTGAATTTATCTGGATCTCTCCGTCACCGTCCTTCTGGACTACTGGACTAGCCCTTGGGGTACCCTTCTTCTCATCTGCAGACCACAACTATGATGCAACTAACCTTAGCTTGCTCACAGAAGCAACAAAGTATGCAGATATTACCGCCATGGCCAATAAGATGATGTGGCCTATTCTGTCCCTTACATCAGACTTTTGTCCTCCAACCCAGGTAAAATCTCTGCACACACTGACAGCAACCAACAGAGGCCATTGACAGCTGTCAATGTCAAGAGGTATGCACTTGGCCGTACACTGCTAGCTGTAGATTCCAGTTGGTGGCCATGGGAAGGACTCAATTCCAGCCCTGGGGCTGGTGAGGAGACCCTCACTTGTTCCTGCGGTCACTCTGGCCTCTTAGGTTTCTCAAAGTGGGGAACTACACCATTAGTTAGTAAACACCCTCTTTCAACTCTTGCGCCTGCCATCTCAGGGGTGATATCCTGAGATTGACCTTTGAGTACAGGGTCTGTACCCTTAGACTGAACAGGTGTTTGGCAGTCTAGGACATCCAGGAACCACAGTCATCCTCAAGGATAATACACCCTAAAAGTGTCATGTTGGTCCCTACCTGAGGGTAGGCCTACTGTCCTCAGTCTCTGTGACAGTGAAGAGAGAACCTCCAGGTCAGAAGTGGCCTCACCATGGTCAGGCTTGGGATGCTCCTCTCTCAGAGCTGGGGACCCCTGATCCACTGGTCCACCAACTGTGCATAGCCTTTTTTACCCCCACCCCTTACACTCCATCTGGGCATTTGTACTCTCTGTCTGGAGAAACTGCCCCAGAAATCTGAGTCATTAAATTAACTTGAGATTATCCCACTGTTAGATATGAAACCCAGCAGACAGTTTTAACTTAGAGGCAATGTGTAAAGTATTTATGCAGTACTAAAGAAGTGATAAAGTTGGAATGCAAAATAATAAAAATCCCCGAATGAATAAGAATAATAGAGTAAAAAGTAATGAACAAAATGACACCCAAATGGGTAAAAATCAATAATAATATGATTTAAAAAAATGTAAGTGAGAAGATGGACCCAGGCAGACAAGTCTTAAGGAGCCTCTGGAGGGCTATATTGTTGGGGTAATTCACCTGTAACAGTATGGCATCTCCACTTGTCTATGGCATCAGGTGTCGATCTCAGGTTTACTGCCATAGGAACTAAAGCTTCACCTCACCAATGAGAATTCATTTAATTGAAATACATCTCGGATGCTTGTTTTCACATTCAGAACCCTTAGAGACTATGGTGGTCATTACAACCCCAACAGGCCGGCGGTAAACAAATTGGAATTACGACCGTGGCGGAAACTGCCAACAAAGACAGCCACTTTAACACTGCGACCGCCACGGCGGTACAAACAAACAGCACAGCGGTCACCGCCAACAGACAGGCGGAGGACAAAGTACCGCCCACAGTATCACAACCTACCAATCCGCCACCTTTTCTGGGGCGGATTCACCGCAAACAAAAACACGGCGGAAACAGGACTTCGAAGAGAAAACGCTCACCTCTACACACCCCACGAGGAATCCGGATGCCATGGAACCAGAGCTGCACATCCTGCCAGCCTTTATCTTCTTGCTCCTCTACCAGGAGCATGAATGCGGTGGCGAAGACAACGGTGGGTACTGCACCTACGACACAGGGGAGGGGGGAGGGAAAAAACAGGGACACACATACGCAACACCCCCACCCTCACCCACTACAACACGCACACCAATACAGCATGATACATTACAGTTACACCCCCTGACCCCCCGGAAGAATGCAAAGACAAAAGGAAATGAATGTAACCATTGTAATATATTAAAATCAAGTACACAAAAATATATATATACACTATAAACAAAATATACACCAAGATTAGTAGTCCAGGTAGTGCTCCAATGAAGTCCGTGGAACACAGGGCCCACACGGTATGGGCGAGGCCCACACAAGATCCCTGACCATGACGGAGAGAACACTGCAGGGGCATCAGAGAGCAAGAAAGCAGGCAACTCAGGGGTAGGGAAAGGGGGGCCACCTCAGCCGGTTGAGTGCACAATGCCAAATCCACGAGGGGGCCACATGCCCACTGTTCAATCCTGGGGAGTGCAAAGCCACAGTCTCTCAAGTCTTTTCAGTGGGTGGGTTGCCCACTGCTTTATCCTGGGGAGTGCAAAGCCACAGTCTCTCAAGTCTCTATAGTGGGTGGGTTGCCCACTGCTGCATCCTGGGGAGTGCAAAGCCACAGTCTCTCAAGTCTCTACAGTGGGTGGGTTGCCCACTGCTATATCCTGGGGAGTGCAAAGCCACAGGGGGTCATTCCGACCCTGGCGGCTGGCGGTATGTTGGCAGTAACACCGCCAACAGGCTGGCGGTGTTCCGCCAGCAATTCTGACCGTGGCGGAAAAGCCACGGTCAGACCCCGGCCCCTCCAATTTCCCGCCAGGCTTCCGCCTGGCGGGCATAATCCCCAGGGCAGCGGTGCGCGATTATGAGTCCCCGACCGCCAGCCTGTCCGTGGCGGTAAACACCGCCATTGAAAGGCTGGCGGTAAGGGGACTGGGGGTGCCCCTGGGGGCCCCTGCACTGCCCATGCACTTGGCATGGGCAGTGCAGGGGTCCCCAGACATTGCCCCATCGCGCATATGCGCGACGGGTGCTACTGCACCCGCTGCACATCAACATTGCCGCCGGCTCTATTACGAGCCGGCGGCAATGTTGATGTGCCATTTCCGCTGGGCCAGCGGACGGTAACGCTGTTACCGTCCGCTGGCCCAGGGGAAATGTCGGAATAGGGAGCCATGAATACCGCCGGCAATGGCGGTATTCTGTCTCCCCCGGCCTCTGCGGTCTGAAGAAAAGACCGCCGAGGTCGGAATGACCCCCACAGTCTCTCAAATCTTTTCAGTGGGTGGTTTGCCCACTGCTGCATCCTGGGGAGTGCAAAGCCACAGTCTCTCAAGTCTCTACAGTGGGTGGTGTGCCCACTGCCATATACTGGGGAGTGCAAAGCCACAGTCTCTCAAGTCTCTCCAGTGGGTGGTTTGCCCACTGTTCCATCCTGGGGAGTGCAAAGCCACAGTCTCTCAAGTCTCTACAGTGAGTGGGTTGCCCACTGATATATCCTGGGGAGTGCAAAGCCATAGTCTCTCAAGTGGATAACAGATTCCACTGGTTCTGGAGGGGGCATTGTGCCCAGAGTGCTTCATCCTGCTAAGGACAGAGGTAGTGGATGACAGTCTCCACTGGTTCTGGAGGGGGCAATGTGCCGAGAGTGCTTCATCCTGCTCGTGACGGTGCCCTGTTCAGCGGTGCTTGTGGCGGCGGTGCCCTGTTCAGCGGTGCTTGTAACGGCGGTACCCTGTTCAGCAGTGCTTGTAGCGGCAGTGCCCTGTTCAGCAGTGCTTGTGGTGGCAGGTTCCTCTGCAATGACTCATCTGCTGGCAGTCCTCTCTAGCCCAGTGGGGCTTGTGCTGGCGGTCCTCTCTAGCACAGCGGGGCTTGTGCTGGCGGTCCTCTCTCGCTCAGCGGACCTTGTGTTGGCAGTCCTCTCTCGCTCAGCGGGGCTTGTGCTGGCTGTCCTCGCTCGCTCAGCGGGACTTGTGCTGGCGGTCCTCTCTAGTCCAGCGGGGCTTGTGCTGGCTGTCCTCGCTCGGTCAGCGGGACTTGTGCTGGCGGTCCTCTCTCGCTCAGCGGGGCTTGTGCTGGCAGTCCTCTCTAGCCCAGCGGGGCTTGTGCTGGCGGTCCTCTCTAGCCCAGTGAGGCTTGTGCTGGCGGTCCTCTCTCGCTCAGCGGGGCTTGTGCTGGCGGTCCTCTCTAGCCCAGCGGGGCTTGTGCTGGCGGTCCTCTCTCGCTCAGCGGGGCTTGTGCTGGTGGTCCTCTCTAGCCCAGCGGGGCTTGTGGTGGTGGTGGCCTCTTGGGCAGCAGGGCAGGTGCTGTCGGTGGCCTCCTGGGCAGCTGGGATGATGGTGGTAGCCTCCTGGGCAGCAGGGCAGGTGCTGGAGGTGGCCTCCTGGGCAGCGGCGATGACGGCTATGGCCTCCTGGGCAGCAGAGCAGGTGCTGGCAGTGGCCTCCTGGGCAGCAGGGATGATGGCAGTCTTCTCCGCCGTGCTGCACTTCCCAGCCTTGCCGGGTTTCTTGTGGCCCTTCCCCACATTGGAAGTTGTCGCAGCTGACTCCACACTCCCACCGGGACCCCTGGGAGCAGCTTGGGTGGCTGGAGTCTTCCATCTCTCCCGCCGGGCACTGGCCATCTTCTGATGCTTGACAGGTGGGGGACTGTCGGTGCTGTGGCTCAGTGCCACACTGGCTGTCCTGGTGGCTGGTGCACTCCATATTCCGGTGACTACAGGCACCACTGGTCCCGGAGATGTTGTGGCTGGGGTGCTAGGTTGGGACCTGGAGAGTCGGGACCTAGGAGACAGATGAGGTGGGGGAGTTGTGGGAAAGAGATCAAGGTTGGACAGGAAAAGTTTTTGGGAGACACTGGGACGGGTAGCTGGAGGGGGTTTTGGAGCGGAGGAAGAGATTGTGGTTGTAGGAGGTGTTCGATTGGTGACTTTGGGTGAAGGTGCATGCACTGGAGGCTGTCGTGAGGTGGATGGCTGTTGGGTGGATGCGTGCCTGCATTTGTGTATCTTGGGAGGTGGTGTCACAGACACACTGGGAGAGGACACAGGGGACGTGTGAATGGTAGTGGGGGTGGTGACTGCACGTGAGCGGGGTGTGGTGGTGTGTGTGCTGGCAGTAGTGGCTGTAGATGTAGTGCATGCAGGTGTGAGTATAGACGAGACTGGGAGGGAGGAGGGAGACAAGGAGGAGGGGGACACAGTGGAGGCAGTTGATGGTGGTGTGTCTGCATGTGTGTGATGCTTGCGTGAGTGCCTGTGGGATGTGTGGTGCTTATGTTTGCTTGAGCTTCCCTTGTGTGTTGACATGTGTGCATGCTGGTCTGAAGGTGTGCTTGGGATAGGCTGGGGTACAGGGAATTGGGTCTGGGTGGAGGAAGTTGGAGGGGGGAGGCTAGAGACGGGGACAATGGCTGCCATCAGTGCTGAGGCCAGAGTCTGAAAAGGCCGCCTGACCAGAATGAATGCCCTCCGGGAATGCATTTGTTTTTTGCAACTGCCTTTCTACACCCTGGATGGCATTCAAAATGGTAGACTGCCCAACAGTGGGGGACCTGAGGAGGTCAATGGCCTCCTCACTGAGGGCAGCAGGGGTGACTAGGCAGGGCCTGAGGTGCCTGGGGCGAAGGTGATGCCCACCCTCCTGGATGAGCGGGCACGGGGCAAAGGCTGACGGACTGCTGGGAGGGCGGTGCTCATAGGGGGGGTGGCGGCTGTACCTGTAGAAGCGGGGGGCACAGATGGTGCCGCAACCACAAGGGAGCTCCCATCAGAGGACGAGTCCCTGTCACTGGTGTCAGCTGCTGTCCCTGCCGTGGAGCTCCTCTCGCCCTCTGTCCCACTGGTGAACTCCGAGTCCATAGTGTTGCCCTCTGGGGCCATGTGGGATGCAGCTCCCTCCTGCTCCTGTGCCACTGCTCCTCCGCCTGATGATGCTAATGCACACAAGAACAGGGAGACCACAAAAAGGGGGGGACGACAGAAGAAAGACATGTTGAGTGCATGCATTACCGCCACCGTTGGCGGACACGTCAGACACACAAGCCCCCTCCACTACGCCGCGCTCCTAGGCTCCGCTGTTCAATCCCTGGGACATGGCCTACAAGGCTGTGGACGACATCTGCACACATGGATGACACAGGGGCATTACTAGGTGTACTTGGCACTCTACAGAGGTGGTGTGGGGTGCCACATGCCCTGCCTTACGGAGGGACCTTGCCTACTAAACTCGCCCTGGCCTAGGGAAACCCACAGACCACCTCCCCCACCCAGACACCTCCACTGCGCACAAAATCAGCAGGATGAGAGTGTACTCACCCCCTTGTTGCTGCTGTGATGCCCTCAAGTGCCCATCCAACTCCAGGTACGCCACCACCAGGATCCTGAACATCAGGGGGGTCATGGTGCGACGGGCACCCCTCCCACATTGGGAGGCCATCCCCAGCTGAGCCTCCGCCGTCTTCTTGCTCCAGCGGCGAATGTCCTCCCATCTTTTCCGGCAGTGGGTGGTCCGTCTGTGGTAGACCCCCAGGGTCCGTACGTCCTTGGCAATGGCATGCCAAATATCTTTTTTCTGGTGGGCGCTGACCTACATGATTTGTACAGGGGGAAGAGAAATTTTATTACCAACTGCACTGTCACAGTCATTGGCTCCCATCCCTACCCTTGCCATGTGGCACATGCATTCATCGTCGTTTCATGCACACCTCAGTCTCCCCCCCCCTCTTTCATCCACCCCACTCCACACAGGCATAGCCCATACAGCATGTTCACAGTGTACTTACCTGTTTGTCTGGAGGACCGTAGAGTAGCGTGTACTGGGGAGGACCCCATCCACGATTCTCTCCAGTTCCTCCGATGTGAAGGCAGGGGCCCTTTCCCCAGACACTCGAGCCTTTGTCTCTTCCAGACCGAGGTCACAGCAGCACTTGCAGTGTAGGTCCTCTCCTGTCGAAGATCAGGTATCGAGTGATTGAACAGATAGAAAATGGCAGTCACGTCCGCAGCGGTGCGTACTGTCACCGCCGGCTTACATCGCATTGGCTCCTGGGACCCATAGGGTCCAATGTTAACAAATGCAGCATTGCGCCGCGGTCTTCGACCACCTACCGCGACGGTGTACAATGCCAGCGCAGTTACCTCACATCCCATTGTCCCACTTTAGCGGTCAGGCAGCCGCCATTTCAGGGGCCCACATAGCTTAAGTTTTAACTGCGTCACACATACCTGGGCCTAGCCTCAACATAGATACAGGCCACTTTTCGGATTCTGATTCGTGTTCTGTGTAAGCTGTGGGTACGTACCTCTAAGTTGGTTGACTCTGTGCTCGCTGTTGTCATTCATAGGCACCGTCCGCTGGGACATGTGAGGAGATGGCGGCATCCTCCGGTGTACAGACCGCTGGTGGACCTGTCAACAATGGAGGAAAGACATGTGATCATCACCTACAGGCTTGACCGTGCCACAATCCATGAACTGTGTACCCAGCTGGAGCCAAACCTGATGTCAGCTATCCGCCATCCCACAGGAATTCCCCCTCAAGTGCAGGTGCTGTCAGTACTCCATTTCCTTGCAAGTGAGTCATTTCAAACAACAGTGGCCATAGCATCAGGGATGTCCTAGCCTATGTTTTCTAACGTGTTGTCCAGAGTGTTGTCTGCCCTGCTGAAACACATGCGGAGCTACATCGTTTTCCCTCAGGTGGAGGATTTGCCTACAGTGAAAGGTGATTTCTATGCCCTGGGACATATCCCCAACATCATAGGTGCCATTGATGGGACATATGTGGCTTTGGTCTCCCCCCAGCAGGAGTGAACAGGTGTACAGAAACCGGAAGAGTTATCATTCCATGAATGTGCAGATGGTGTGTTTGGCAGACCAGTGCATCTCCCATGTGAATGCCAAGTTCCTTGGCTCAGTGCATGATGCCTACATCCTGCGGATTAGCAGCATCCCTTATGTGATGGGTCAACTCCAGAGGCACCGTGTGTGGCTATTAGGTGAGCACCTGGAAGCAAGACAGTGGGAATGGTTGTCTGGATATGGGGATATCCCTACAGGTTAGTGTGTGTCTAACAGTTGTCCCTTGCCATTTGCAGGTGACTCTGGTTACCCCAACCTGTCGTGGCTACTGACCCCAGTGAGTAATCCCAGGACAAGGGCAGAGGAACGGTACAATGAGGCCCATGGGCGAACTCAGCGGATTATAGAACGGACCTTCGGCCTCCTGAAGGCCAGAATCAGGTGCCTCCATATGACAGGTGGATCCATATTCTACTCCCCAAAGAAGGTGTGCCAGATCATCGTGGCCTGCTGTATGCTTCACAACTTAGCTTTGCGACGACAGGTGCCTTTTCTGCAGGAGGATGGTTCAGATGGCGTGTTGTTGCAGATGAGGAGCCTGTGGACAGTGAAGACGAGGAAGCAGAAGAAGAGGACATGGACAACAGGAACTCGGTGATCCAGCAATATTTCCAGTGAGACACAGGTAAGAATACAGACCTGCCTAATACATGCACTTTAACGCTACTACCTCTCTACTGTCTGTCCTTTTCACCTAGTGTATGGTCACTGAGTTGTCACTTTCCCTTACGATTTCACAGATGTGGGTCCCACTGTGTGACATCTGCTTTGTTTCCTCATGGACTACAGTTGTGTGACATAGGTATGTTGACATTACAATTGAAAGACCATTTTGTCACTGTAATTGCTAATACACAATTTTGAAATCACAGACTGAATCCAGATTGTTTTGTGCTTCAAGGGTGTTTATTTAAGTTCACAATATTGGAGGGGTTGTAAAATGGTGAGGGGGGATGGTGGAGGAATGTCCATGGCAGAGTCTAGTCCATTAGTCTCACAGGTGCATTGCCCAAATGGGGATAGGAAGTGGAGCTGGGGCAGTTTGAGGATGGACAGGGTGACAAAGTGGGACAGAAATATGACATTCAGGGTGGTCTCATTTCTTGGCGGGGGTCTTGGCATTGTTCTCTGTCTTTGTCCTGGATCTCAGGGACAGTTTGCGGGATGGTTCTCCCTCTGCAGGGGGTGGGGTGCTGGTGTGGTGGTGCTGTGGCGGGGCGTCCTGTCTACTAGCACCGGCAGAGGTGGTGGGCAGTTCATCGTCCAGGCTAGTGTCAGGGGCCCCTTGTTGTGCCACAGTGTCCCTCCTGGTGTTGAGTACTTCCTTCAGCACCTCTACGATGGTGCCCAGGGTGGAATTGATGGTTCTGAGTTCCTCCCTGAAGACCAAATACTGTTCCTCCTGCAGGCGCTGGGTCTCCTGAAACTTGGCCAGTACCGTTGCCATCGTCTCCTGGGAGTGGTGGTAGGCTTCCATGATGGAAGAGAGGGCCTCGTGGAGAGTGGATTCCCTTGGCCTGTCCTCCCCATGTCGCACAGCAGCCCTCCCAGTTCTCCTGTGTTCCTGGGCCTCTCTCCCCTGGACCGTGTGCCCACTACCACTGCCCCCAGGTCCCTGTTGTTGTTGAGGTGGTGGGTTAGCCTGGGTTCCCTGTAGTGGTGGACACACTGCTGCTTGACGTGTCCTGGAGACAGAGGTATGGGCCCGCTGGGTGGGTGCTGTGCTGGTGTTTCCAGAGGGAGGAAGCTCTGTAGTGGCCTGTGACTGTGATAGGGGAACCGACTGTCCCGAGGTCCCCGATGGGCCGGGCTGGTCATCTAGATCCAGTTGGACAGAGCTGCTGTCATCACTGTGGGCCTCTTCTGTTGGTGGTGTGGACATGTGTGGACCCTCCTGTCCGGTGACGTTGGGTAGGGGTCCTGCAGGGGTATAAAAGGATGTTTATTACATCTGTGTGTGGCATGGTGTGCAGTGGGTGGGTGACCGTGTACCCCAGTGTTTGCATTCCTGTGTGTGACCTTGTGTGATGATGGTTTAGGGGGATATATGGGTATGTGCAGTGACTTTGCTTTGGTGCTGGGTATCCATGCTTTGTTGTTTCATGCAGGGCTTGGTGTTGGGATGGGTGGTTTGTGATATTGGGACATTTGTGAGGAGTTGGAGTGATGGGGGTGAGGGTGAGGGTGGGGGTATGTGCTGGCATGTAGGTAGGGTGGGGGATGTAATAGTTAAGCTTTGACTTACCAGAGTCCATTCCTTCATCTACTCCTGCGAGGCCCTCAGGATGCAGAATTGCCAAGACCTGCTCCTCCCATGTTGTTAGTTGTGGGGGAGGAGGTGGGGGTCTGCCGCCAGTCCGCTGAACTGCAAGGTGGTGTCTTGAGACCACGGAACGCACCTTCCCCCGTAGGTCATTCCACCTCTTCCTGATGTCCTCCCGATTTCTTGGGTGCTGTCCCACTGCGTTGACCCTGTCCACTATTCTTCGCCATAGCTCCATCTTCCTAGCTATGGAGGTGTGCTGCACCTGTGCTCCGAGTAGCTGTGGCTCTACCTGGACGATTTCCTCCACCATGACCCTGAGCTCCTCCTCACAGAACCTGGGATGTATTTGCCGTGCCATGTAGTGGTGTGGGTGATGTGTGGGGTGGTGTGTGTGGTGATAAGTGTGCTGATATGTAGTGGTGTGTTGTGTGAGGTGCGTGGAAGTTCTGTTGGTGATGGTATTTTGTGCCTGTGGATGCTTGGTTGTGGATTGTAGTGTCTCTCTCTGGCCTTCTCTTGGTAATGTTGTCTTAAGGGTTTGTGGGTGATGTGGGTGTGTGTTTTATATTGTATTGGGTGTGTGGGAGTGGTGTGTGTATGTGTATCAGGTGTGTGTATTTCGATTTGTCCAATGTGGTAGTGTTTTGTATATGTGTGTATATTTTTAGCACAGGGTGTGTACCGCCAATGGAATACCGCGGTTGAAAGACCGCCACGTGGATTCGTGTGTCGTAATAGTGTGGGCGTATTTCTGTTGGCGTGACGGTGGAGCTTTTGTTTTCGCCAGTTTATCACTGACCTTTGGTGTGGCGGACTTCTGTGGGTGTCTGAATTTTGGCGGATTCCGAGCTGTGGGTCGTAATAGCTGTGGCGGATTTCCGCGGCTGCGGTGGTGTGTTGGTGGTCTTCTGCACAGCGGTAAGCGGCTTTTAACGCCAATGTTATAATGACCCCCTATATGTTTGGACTGCTCTGTCCTTTTCGAGTTGCAGCCTTCCTAATTTGCATATAGTTTGGTCTTGCTTATAATAGTAAATAAGAGCTTCTAAATCATGAAATGCGCCCAGAATAATTACCAGAGTTCATTTTGATTCAAGAATATTTATATATTCATCCATCACGTGTGTGTGGCCATAGTTTAGTATGTTTCTGGAGTTCACAGATAACATATATTCAAACGTCCAAGTAACAACTCTTGCAGCACACCGATAATACTCGTATATCACTAGTCACCCTGATAGGATCCTGGGCACATCTCATGCACACTGAACCTTCAAACACTGTAAGGATTGACAAAGGGCTTTGGGAGTGACAAGTCCCAGTCGTGGATTTACCTGAAGCCAAATGTGAGGGCAGAGCCAAATCATATGCATTTCAGGAACGCCTAAAGATGAAATGTTCATTATTGACTACCACTGACAACAGTGTAACTGGGAGGAAATAACGAAGATGAGACCGCTCACCTGTTAGTGATTGAACTCTAACATCCACAGTAGTACAGCACCCAGTCTCTTCATCATCTGTAGTGCTCTGAGCTAAGTAAGTAAAAAATGGCACATAGCACTATGTGCAACCTCTTGATTAGTAAATACAATATACGTGTTCGAATAGCACATTTGTGTATTGACCTATCAGTCACAGCAAAGCAAAATTTGACATAATACATGACCCTAAAATAAAAAATAAAAATCTGTACAGACGTTGCGCAATCTTATCCTGTCATCGATTATGAATGGAATTCCTCAAGGTAATGTCGGCAATGATGTACTATATCAAATGCACGTACGTGTGACACCTTAAAAAAGTGTACCGTGCGATGAGGTAGTTTTACGTTTGGAGATCTAGGTTTCTGTATAAATGACAGCTACGAGACGTCTTCCTGCCTGTGTGAGGGCTCTACAAGATGCTAATGCTTTCACTAACCACACATAAAAGGTCACTGATATAAACTATTACCAGGCCCCAGGTCCTGGCAAGAATGGAGATTGGGCATACTAGCCTGCACAATATGATGCTTCTTTTTTTCCAACAATTATGTTTTTATTAGAATTGACGGGGCTTTGTACAGGATGCTGCACAGATGCGTGTGAAATTAAAAAATTGACTATACATATGGCTTGCACATTTATTGAGTTTGTTATTCCCTTGCTTCTGAATTAACATAGTTTTTCCTCACTCAGCTACAAATACATTGTCTCCCTTTGTCAGTTGTCTGTGCCGTTCTTGTCAAAATCTGACAGCGCACATGTCCATGAATCAGCAAACAATCATAACCTGTCAGCAGAACTAATAATTAAAAGTGAAAAATATGTGATGTGTTTATCTCAACCTGCACAATGCTGTATTAAAGCGCACATTTTTAGAGACCTGTCCCTGTTTTCTGAATGACTAATCTCTGTGCGGACACAGAGCCCTGGCAGTTTTCCCTTTACGTTGTATTCGTAGGGTTTTGCCTGGTGGATGAAGGGGTACTGACAGGATCAGAGAAATTTGGAAAGGGCAAAGACCACTGTCATGCTTATAATTTTGTCTGAGAGGTACACTTATATGCATCAGGCTACTTCAAATCCCTTTATCAAGGTACAGTTCTTTAACCTAGGCACGTTTTACACGTCTTGTTGTAAATCCTTTGCAGTCTCTTCTCTGTTTTATTTAGTGGTCTATAGCTACAATATCATAGTAGTCCACACTCAAACTAATCGGGGCTCTAGTGGTTTCCACTACAGTCCCAGCACAGGTGTCAGTATGTTTACTAAAACAGTTGGCACTTTGAAATTAACCTTTATTTAGTAAATAAGTGAATGATGGTTCTGAGTAAGATCTAGCACCAGTAAAATCTAGCACTATCGAACCACGAAGCAGCAAGTGAGAGTAAATAGATGTTTCTACTTATCTCCCCTTCTATAGTGGATCATTTTGATCACAAATAGTTTAATTCATACAATGGTGCAGATGCTGAGGAAGACTGTAATGATTCCTTGTTACCATCGGTCGCCATAGGTACCCCAGGACAGGGGGTAAATGTATGTTATCCATAACATTTGTAAGTTAATGTGGAGCTTTCAATGCATAGGGCAAAGGGTTTCACATAGGTATTGAAGAGAAGAAGCAACATAGATAATTCCTGGGGGACACATCAGGGTATTCTCTATATAGATAAATGCAAGAATGTTACCATTCAAGCGAAAGGGCAGAAACAGTGGATACATTTATTTGAAGAAAACAGTCACAAATGTGAAGTTTAAGTAGAGATATACTGCCATCATGAACAGAGGAGGAGAATTGACAATGTTTGAGAGGAAATCGGTGATGAGGGGAACTCATGAAATAATAGTCTGTGTCCCTTGGTTGTGCTTGCAGGCTTCATGAGCTTTTCGATATCAGTCTATATATTTGGACGGGTTTTGGCTTTGAGGTAGTTTAAACTGAAATATCCTAGAGCATCTGGGCCACAAGAGGAGGGATCTTCAATTGTATCAGAAGATCTTCGTGAAAAACAAATGCCATATCTGATGTGGCTCCTGATGGCAGTTACCTTTACTTATCATGAGCTAATCTTCGTGCTTCCCACAGTTAGAAAGAGTCAATGAACACCATGTTTGCAAAGTTAGCAATGCACAATTACCTCGATTGCATGTTAATACAGCTTATGACTTTTAAAAGCAAACCTTTACTATTCAAGTCTCTATATTATTATATAGTAGTAGTAGTAGTAATAATAATAAAAATAATAATAATAATAATATACTTACCTGACCAATACTTACCATGCGTAGCAGAGGCTGCATGGCAAAGGCTGTTTCCCCTTTAGCTCTACCCTCCATTAAACCCTAAAATCACACTTACCTCTCTTCACCTCTACCCATCCCTAGGCCATAAATTCACCCATATATCCCTTTACCTCTACCCTCAAACCTTAAAAATCACACTCACCTCCCTTTAGCTCTACCCATCCCTTTACCGTAAAATTACTCTTATTTTACTTCTACCCACCACAGACTATAAAGTTAACCTTACAACGCTTTACCTCTACCTGCACCTAAGACAGTTTTGTAACTAACATAAAAAAATCTGTAATTTAAAAAAAAAAAAAAAAAAAAAAAAGACACTGTGCGGTTAAATACTGCATGGTAAAGGTATAAATTCTTACCTGAGTAGTACTTACCAGCATATTAAAGGTCATGTGTGGTAAATGATCCATGTTAAAGGTTGTTTCCTGCTCCTCCTGTGTTGCCCATTAACATACCTGCTGCCCCACATGATCCGTTTTGCTCCCTCCTCTCTCCACTTGCTCAGTTCCTTGTCTATTACTTTTTTGTTCAATACCCATCCCACCACACACTCTGTGTTGTCCCTCGTTTCCTCACTCCAGCTTGTTTTGTATTTGAACGTTTTCCCCACTGCCTAAAGCTCGTCCGTTTTTTATCTTGCCCTCTCCCAGTTGTTCCCCCCCACTGCTCCAGTACTCCCCCATTTCCCACAGTCAATGGAATGTTTTATTTTGAAAAATGTTAGAGGGCCTAGAAGCTCGAATTTGTTGTCAGGCTGCTCTACTTAAAAAAAAAATGTGATTTTGTGCAAGGGAGGTATCTTATTGACCTCTCCCAGTAGTATCCGTCATCTTGGTGAGTAAGTAAAATAAAATAATAAAATGGCACCTATACCATCCAGTAGGCGTTTACACCCTTCGTAATGTACACGCACACATACGTCATTAAACATGTGCATGCCTGCTTAGTGACAAGGCTGGCAGCAGGGTGATGACACATGAGCATCTATGCATATGTTGCGTCATCAGATCTTTTTTCTTTTTCTTTTTTTTTTCTTTTGCCAATGCTGCACATCTGCAAAATTCATTAGCAAAGTCAATACGTCAAAAAGGCTAGACGTATTGGATTTGCCAATGCTTGTTTCAAAAAGAGATCTGCTGTGACTTAACTCAACTTCTACCGCTACGAAACGATGCAAGCTGCTGACATGCTGTTCTAATGAGGCCTTAATTGTGGTTCTAAAATTTCCCATTGTGGCAGAAATTTGTTGTCAGACCTTTCCCCTGTTACCCGCACCTCACCCGGCTTGACTCCCCCTCACAGAAATATTTCAAAAGATGCTAGCTGAAGAGCTGGAAGAGCAGTTAATACCTCCTGGATATACTGTGAACTTTGCCAATTCAATGTGCAGCACATTAGTGCTCTGGCATAGGGAGCCGCGACTGGGTATGCCATTTGTAACTTAATCTGTAAATTTGCATGCACATTTGAAGCAGAGCCTGGGGAGAGGAACAATTCTGACGAAATTGCTCTGCTGTCACAAATGGAATTTGACCTGGAATTATTCGCAGCTTGAAGGATGGATTGCCAAGTGCGTGGAATTCTACAGCACTGCCCAGAGAAAGTCAAAAGGAAATACCTTCTTTCTGAAAATATGTTTAAGGGAATGAGAATATAACAATTTTCCTCCTCACATCGCTGGTTGCAAAATTATCATTCTTTTCCAAAAATCCCTGTCATCATCGTTTGACAGTTTTGATGTGTGCATGCATACTAGTACATGCATTATAAACGAAAGTGTACCTCACGATCAGATGCCTTGGAGCTAGACCTAACTACTGAATGCACTTTACTTAAGCATAGAGTATAAGTTAAGGGCCTGCGTTATTGAAAAGAGAGACTAGTTCATGGATGTTTACCACAGGTCCATGATGTCCGGGTCCAGTCCAGATTTTGAACCACCGCCTATGTAAATTAGTTCCATTCAGATTAATTAAATGTAAATGTATCGTTTCTGGATATCCTGAAAATATGTGAAGTTACGTTGGAAAAACCTGGTCTTTTGGTTTCACTGAATGTCTTTAACTAGTGATGTTACCTCACTACTGAATGCTTTTCATCTGTGGGACATTTTCACCATCGTTTAAAAAAAAAATCTTTTTATAACATATTTTTATGCTAAATAAAAACATGCATTTTAGAGGGTATCAGTACAAATTATAGCAATGGATTGTACATTAAGGCCCAGTGATAAAGCAGTGGTAATACCGCCAACAGTCCGGCGGTAAAAAAATGAAATTTTGACCACGGTGGAAACCGCCAACACATACAGCCGACTGCCACGGCGGCAGCAACAAGCATCGCGGTGGTAACCGCCAACAGCCAGACGGAAGACAATGTACCAGCCACTGTATTATGACACACCGATCTGTCACCTTTCTGGGGCGGTACCAACGCCATCAAAAGCACGTCGGAAACAGTACACAGAAGGGAAACGACTCACCTCTTGACACTCAAGGAAGAACCACGATGCCATGGAGCCTGAACTGCACATATTTCCAATGCTGGTCTATCTCCTCCCACACCAGGAACACGAATGGCGGCGAAGACGACCACGGTGAGTACCGCACCTAGCACACAAGGGAGGGGGGAGGAAAAAGAGAGTGACAAACACACACGCAACACCCCCAACCGCCAACACCGTACACACAAATAGATGCAACAACATCACAAATACACCCCGTAACCTTCAGGATTAACGCAAGGACTAAAGGAATTGATTAAAGTGAGTGTAATATTAAAGATTTAGATAAATATGTCCTCAAAGCACTAAACAGTGTGTACAATATATACAAATGGAGCGACAATGCCCACTCCAAAATGTCTGTGACCAACAGGGCCATAACACCTAGTCCAAGGCCACACTTGACTCCTGCCTCAATACGGAGAGAACACTGCAGGGGCATCAGGTCGAAAACACACAGGCACCTCAGGGGGACAGGGAATGGGGGGCACCTCAGCCGGAAGATGGTACAACACCACTGCTCCTGGAGGGGGCTACATGCCCTCTGCGATGTCCTGGGGAGTGCAAAGCCACAGTCTCCCAAGTGGGTGGTTTGCCCACTGCTTGGTCCTGGGGAGTGCGAGGCCACAGTCTCTCAAATGGGTGGTTTGCCCATTGCTTGGTTCTGGGGAGTGCAAAGTCACAATCTCTCAAGTGGATGGTTTGCCCACTGCTTGGTCCTGGGGAGTGACTACATGGGCTGTAGTACATCCTGGCCCCTGCAACACCTGTAGGTGTGACACCCAGGTAAGAGACTGTGGCCTTGCACCATCCAGGATCAGAATCACAGGGCACAAGGCCCCCTCCGGAACCAGTGGAAGAATGCACTACAGCCCATGTAGTCACGACTACACTCTGCTCGCCGGCAGTGACGGCTGCTCAGTTGATGGCAGTTACGGGGCTGGCGGCTGTGCTGTCAGTGGTGGGGGAGGCACCAGCCCTTCCCCTGCAGCCTCGAACGGCTGCCCACTGGGGCTGCTGTTGCTGGCAGTGGTGCTGCTGGCGGTGCAGGTGGCAGTGCTGGCTGCGGTGCAGGTTGTGGGGGGAGGCTCCAGCCCTTCCCCTGCAGCCTTGGACGGCTGCCCACTGGGCTGCTGTTGCTGGCAGTGGTGCTGGTGGCGGTGCAGGTGGCGTTGCTGGTGGCGGTGCAGGTGGAGGCGCAGGTGGCGTGCTGGCGGTGGTGCAGGTGGCGAGCTGTCAGTCAGTGGTGGGGGGAGGATCCAGCACTTCCCCTGCAGCCTTGGATGGCTGAAGTGCCATGGCTGGTATTGTGTGCCCATATGCTGCTCCAGCCCCAGGCACCAGATCCATCCTGCTTGCGGTGTCTGTTCATTTTACATTGGTCTTGGCAGCTGTTGTCCCCTTCCTGCCCTTGGCAGATGGTGGTGCCTCCTTGCTTCTGCCAGCTGGTGTTCCCTTCCTGCCCTTGCTGGCTGGTGTGGTTGGTGGTGCCTCCTTCCCCTTGCTGGCTGGTGTTCCCTCCTTCCCCTTGCTGGCTGGTGGTGCCTCATTCTCCTTGCTGGCTGGTGGTGCCTCCTTCCCCTTGCTGGCTGGTGGTGCCTTCTTCCCCTTGCTGGCTGGTGTCCCCTTCCTGCCCTTGCTAGCTGGCTGCCCCTTCTTGCCCTTAGCAGGTGGTGCAGGCACACTGGCTGTGTTGACGAGAGCCTCCTTGGAGACTCTCACACCTGCAGTAGCTGCAGAAACTACAGTGGCCATGGACTGGGTGGCTGAGATGCTGGGCTGGGTTCTGCCCACCCTAGCCTGAAGTAAAGGACGGGGGGGAGTGTCAGGGAATAGGTCAACGGTGGAGAGGAAAAGCCTTTTAGGGACACTGGGGCTGGAAGAGGGTGAAGGTTTGGGAGTGGGGGAAGAGGGAGTGGTTGTAGGCGGTTTCTGCCTGCTTTGTTTGGGTGCAGGTGCATGGGCTGGATGCTGTTGTGAGGTGGATGGTTGTTGGGTGTCTGAGTGCTGCGTTTGTGTACTTTGGGAGAAGGGGCACAGACACAGTGGGAGAGGACACAGGGGACGTGTGCATGGAAGTGGGGGTGGTAACTGCCAGTGAGGAGCATGTTGTGATAGATGTGCTGGTGATGGAGGTAGTGGATGAGGATGTACTGCATGCAGGTGTGAGTGGAGACACCCATTGGAGGGAGGTGGACGAGGAGGAGGAGGGGACACAGTGGAGGCAGTGGATGTTGGTGTGCCTGCATCTGGATGGTGCTTGTGTGAGTGCCAGTGGGATGAAGTGTGGTGCTTGTGTTTGCTTGAGCCACTTCTGTGTGTTGATTTGGGTGCATGCAGGTCTGAAGGTGTGCTTGAGATAGGCTGGGGTTGAGGGGAATGGGACTAGGTAGAGGAAGTTGGAGGGGGAGGCTAGAGATAGGGACAATGGCTGCCATCAGTGAGTTGGCCAGAGCCTGGAATGATCTCTGTTGGGCTCCCACGCCAGAGTGAATGCCCTCCAGGAATGCATTTGTTTGTTGCAAATGCCCTGCTAGACCCTGGATGGCATTCAGTATGGTTGACTGCCCAACAGAGAGGGATCTCAGGTGGTCAATAGCCTCCTCACTGAGGGCAGCATGGCTGATTGGGGCAGGGCCTGTGCTGCCTGGGGCGAAGGAGATGCCCACCCTCCTGGGTGAAAGGGCACGGGAAACTCGCTGGGGGGCTGCTGGGAGGGCGGTGCTGGTATGGGGTGGCGTCTGTACCTGTAGTTGGGTTGGGCACAGAGGTGTCCGCCACCTCCAGGGTGCTTCCATCGGAGGAGGTGTCGCTGTCAGAACTGTCCCCTCCTGTGTCCATCGTGGTGCTCCACTCGCCCTCCGTCCCAATGGTGCTCTCACTGTCGGTGGATTGGGACTCCAAGCCCATGTGGTATGCAGCTTTCTCCGTTGCCGGTGCCTCTGCTCCTCCGCCAGATGATGCTAATGCACACAAGGACAATGTGACAAAACAAAAAGGGGGGGAGAGACAGAGGATACACTTTGTCTATGCCAGCAGCAACACTATTGTAGGCGTACACAACATACAGGGAGCAGCCCTATGCACTAGGCCATGCACTACCAGTTACAATGTTCGTCACCAGGCCATGGGGTAAAATGTCTAACGCCATTAGCTGCACACCTGAAACCCACAGGAACCTGCCCAGTAGTAGATGCCCACTAGCATTATTGGGGTTGGAGTTCATCTGAGCTTGCCCATCATGGAACCTCCCCTGCCATGTTCACCCTGGCCTAGGGGCACGCACAGACCCATATCCCCCACCGAGGTAACACCTTAACGTGCGCAACTTCATGATTCTGATCTGTACTCACCCCATTGTGCCTGCTGTGATGCCTTCAAGTGCCCATCCAACTCTGGATAGGCCACCACCAGGATGCAGAACATCAGGGGAGTCAGAGTACGACGGGCACCCCTTCCTCGTTGGGAGTCGAGTCCCAGCTGGGCCTCCACCGTCTTCCTTGCCCGACGTTGCAGGTCCTCGTCCTCCCACCGTTTGTGACAGTGGGCGCTCCACCTGTCAAAGACCCCCAGGGTCCGCACCTCCTTGGCAATGGCACGCCAAATACCCTTTTTCTGATGGGTGCTGACCTGCAGAAAAAGATACATAAGCGAAGGTATTAGTCATACCGTCTGGCCTGTTACACTCATGGACCACAATATCGCTCCCATCTTCTTACGCACAGACATTGCCCACCAAACATGCAGCACTCTTCCCAGGACCCCTCACTTCCCCCCTACATGAGACTTGCACACACAGCACTCCATACATTCATGCCCCACGCATCATGCTTACAGTGTACTCACCTGTTTGTCTGGAGGACCATAAAGTAAAGGGTACTGGGGTAGGACCCCATCCACTAGTCTCTCCAACTCCTCGTAAGTGAAGGCAGGGGCCCTTTCCCCAGACACTCGAGGCATGGTCGCTTCCAGACACAGGTCACAGCAGCACCTGCAGTGTAGGTCCTCTCTTGTTGAAGGTCAGGTAGCAAGTAAGTGAACAGATAGAAAATGGCGGTCATGTCCGCGGCGGTGTGTACCATCACCGCCGGTGTACATCACCATTGGCTCCTGGAACCCTTAGGCCCCAATGACAACCAATGATGTGTTGCACAGCGGTCATCACCTCCCGCAACGGCACACGTCAGCGGAATGACATAATTTCCACTTGCCCCTCCTCACAAGTCAGGCGGACGCCATTTCAGGGGTGCACAGGCAATGGCACCTAACTGCGTCACAGCAGACATAGGCACATCAACAGACCTACACGTTCACATACTGTTTCTGTAAAAAAATGCAAGGCATATTAATCTGAGTATATGTTTGAATATGACCATCTGATCACCATTTTTCACCCTAGAGTTCAAGCGCTGAGGATGAATAGGAGATGGAGACATACCCCCGTGCACAGACCTCTGGTGGACCTGGTGACGATGAGGACAGGCACATTATCCTCACCTACAGACTTGATAGGGCCACAATCCAAGAGTTGTGTGCCCAATCGAGCCAGACCTGATTTCAGCTATCCGCCACCCCACGGGTATCCCCCATCCAGTGCAGGTCCTGTCAGTGCTCCATTTCTTGGCAAGTGGTTCCTTCCAAGTGACAGTGGCCATGGAATCAGGGATGTCACAGCCTATGTGTCAAATGTGCTGACCAGAGCGTTGTCTGCCCTGATGAAACACATTTTGCCACAGTGAAGGCTGACTTCTATGCAATGGGACATATCCCCAACATCATTGGTGCTATTGATGGTACACATTTTGCCTTTGCCCCCCCCCCCCCGGAGAAATTAACAGGTGTTCCGAAATCAAAAGAGCTTTCACTCTCTGAATGTGCAGATAGTGTGCCTCGCAGACCAGTACATCTCCCATGTCAATGCAAAGTATCCTTGCTCTGTGCATGATGCCTTTATCTTGAGGAGTAGCAGCATCCCATTTGTGATGTCTCAACTGCAGAGGCACAGAGTGTGGCTAATAGGTGAGCCAATGGTCCCCACCCAGTGTCTGTTGGTACATGGGTGTGGGGTTGGCCCTAAGGGTGAGTGTCTGGCTAGCAGGTATCCCTCGATATTTACAGGTGACTCTGGTTACCCCAACCTCTTATGGCTACTGACCCCTGTGAGGAATGCCAGGACAAGGGCAGAGGAACGTTACAATGAGGCACATGGGCGAACAAGGAGGATCATTGAGCGCACCTTTGGCTTCCTGAAGGCCAGATTCCAGTGCCTCCATCTGACAGGTGGATACTCACCCAAGAAGATCTGGCAGATCATCGTTGCATGATGCATGTTGCACAACCTGGCCTTGAGACGCCAGGTGCCTTTTCTGCAGGAGGATGAGGCTGGAGATGGTCGTGTGGCAGCGGTGGAACTTGTGGACACTGACGAAGAGGAGGCAGAGGAAGAGGATGTGAACAACAGAACTACTATAATTCAACAGTACTTCCAGTGACACACAGGTAAGACACTGTAACTTCACCTTCCATTGCAGTTTTATGTTGGACATTGTACATGGCAGCCTGATTTTCCTAAATCTGTGGCCACTTACTGTGCACTTTGGCATCTCTATTATCAGATATCTGTGCCCCACTCTGGCTCTTGGTGTGTTTACTGCTGCCCACTACAGGTCATACCTATGTATATATAACTGTACATTTGAATTGCAATGTTTACAGCTTGTTAAACTAATACATCTTTCAATCAATTGACAGACTCCATACTTGTATTAGTTCCAAGGGTGTTTATTTCTGTGATAATAAATGTAGGGGGTATTGCAATGGGCTGGGTTGATAATGGAGGAATGTCCAGGATAGAGTCCAGTCTATTGGTATCACAGATGCATTGTCCAAGGGGGCACAGGGAGTGGGGCAATTGCAGTTCAAGGTGGACAGGGTGACATAGTGCGACACAAGGGTGACATTCAGGGGAGTCTTAGTTCCTGGCGAGGGTCTTGGCAATGTTCTCTGGCTTCTGCCTGGATCACTGGGACCTTTCGTGTGATGGTTCTCCTTCTGCAGGGGGAGGGGTGCTGGTGGCCTGTTGTACCTGTGGCGTGTCTCTTGCCCACTAGAGTTGGCGGGGGTGAAGGGCTGTTCATCGGTGTGGCTGGTGTCAGGGGCCCGTTGGTGTGCCACTGCCTCCCTCATGGTGTTGGCCATGTCTGCCAGCACCCCTGCAATGGTGACCAGGGTGGTGTGGATGTCCTTCAGGTCCTCCCTGATCCGCAGGTACTGTCCCTCCTGCTGCCACTGGATCTCCTGCAACTTGTCAAGTATCTGGCCCATGGTCTTCTGGGAATGGTGGTATGCTCCCAGGATGTTGGTGAGTGCCTCGTGGAGAGTCGGTTCCCTGTCCTCCCAGCTTCTCTGTTGTCATATGCATCTTTCCCCTGAACCGTGTGCCCACTGCCACTGACCCCAGGTCCCTGATTGTCCTGTGTTTGTGGGCTGGCCTGGGTTCCCTGTAGTGTTGGACCCACTGCTGATTGATGTGTCCTGCAGACAGAGGTATGGGTCTGCTGGGTGGGTGCTGTGGTGGTGTTTCCTGAGGGGGAGGCTCTGTGGTGGTTTGGGACTGGGGCTGGGTCTCCGACTGTCCAGAGGTCCCTGATGGGCCATGTTGGTCATCCTGATCCAGGCGTGCAGAGCTGCTGCCATCACTGTGGGTCTCTTCTGGGTGGGAGGGATGTTGCTGACACCTCCTCTCCGGTGAAGTTGTGTGGGGGTCCTGTGGGGATATAAATGCAGTGTTATTGTTTCTGCGTGTGACATCTTGTGCATGGGTATGTTTCCCTCTATGGTTATTACCAAGGCAGCTTTGGCTTGTGTGAGTTGTGATTTGGTTGGCTAAGTGATTGTCACTAGTGTTCATGCTGTGGTGATGGGGTTCCATGCAGGTCTGTGATGGGGGTCCATGCATTGATGTTGCACGCAGGGATTGGTATTGGGATGGGTGGGTTGTGATGGTGGGGTATATGTGAGGTGGTGGAGTGATGAGGGTGAGGATGGGGGTAGGAGTGTGTGATGGCATGCCGGTAGAGGGGTGGTGAAAATAGTAAAGATTTTGCTTACCAGAGTCCAGTCCTCCTGCTGCTCCTACCAGACCCTCAGGATACATGATCGCCAAGACTTGCTCCTCCCATGTTGTTAGTTGTAGGGGGGTGAGCTGCGACTGCATGTGGTATTACTATCCTGTTTCCTTTTAACCATAGTCACTAGCAGTTCTTTTTCGACCATCTAAAATCTCACACTTCCTCACTCTTCACCCTTTTTTGAATACCACTGGTGCGTCTCCACTTGTTTACATAAATTATTTTGATTATTTTTGGCACAGTTATATCTGTCTTGGTCTCACTCTCCACTTCTTCCAACGTTATTCTTTTTGGAGTTGACGCTCTTATAAAGAAAGTGTAATATTCTTCAGCTAGTGAGGAGCTATAATTCGGAGTACACAGGGGATGATGTGAAATGTAATCTACTAGATTGTACTTCTTTCCACATATGTACATTGTTTTGAAGTCATGATCTGCGAGACTCATTACTCACTGTTTGATTCTCAGAGGTATTTTTACGTTTGGAATTTCATATAAATAGTGCCTGATAGTCTGAAAAATTGTCAAAGGTTTTCCACGTAGTAGTAGGTGGTGTCGTCCACACGCCCACACAACTGCTAAACTTTCATTTTCTGTCTGAGAGAAGGTCTTCTTTACCTCAGGCATGCTCCGGCTTGCATGTGAGACTATTCGTTGTGGTGACTCGCTTTTCCTTTTTGTGTTGTGCAAGTACTGCTCATGAACCAACAGAACTTACATTTACCGTTACTTCACTGCACAGCTCTGCCTTTAAATAAAACGTTTTTGGCTGAGGCAACTTATGCCTTTCTTTGATTAAACACCCTACGATGCGCCAAAGTCCACTGGAACACACACCTTTTCTTTGTTAATTCTTGTATTGTCCACTCATTGTCACTAATTGAGGTAGATAATGGGTGCAATAGCTTGCAGTTCCAATAAAATGAACACACATCTGACACATCTTATGATTCTCTTGTTTTATGAACTGTTTCCAATTTACTGGCATCTAGTCTCATGTCACTGCTTGAAAATACATGACGAAAGAACATCAGCTCTCTTGTAATTAAGCAGCTATGGCTCTTCTATGGCTGAGTGTCACCCCCCCCCCACCAGAAGCAGCCATTGCAAATCCTTTAACAATGAAAGGATAATAAACTAAAGCCCCTATTTATGAAAAATGACATAAAAAACTGCGCCAACGCAGTTTTGCGTTATTTTTCTCAATGCCGGCTAACGCCATTCCTTAGAGCCATCTTTGCACCACATTTATTAAATGACATAAGATGGCGCTAAGGAATGGCTAGCATAAAAAAAAAACACTAGCCCGTCATGGATGATATTAAGAAAAATGGCGCTAGTGGGTCTGAAATGACGCTAGACTGGTTGGCAACAAAAAAAATGCCGCTAACCGGCCTGACGCCATTTTTTTATGCCGAAGCAGCCAAATAATGACTCCTGTCTAAGTGTAGGCAGGAGTCATTACTACCACCCCAATGCCCACCACAGAGGAATAGTGTCCCCTGTGCAAGCTCAACATACTCAGTGCCAGGCAGGGGGCCCCATGTAAGGGGCCCCCAATGGCACTCACAAAAAAATAAAATTATACTTACCTGGGATGGGGACCCGTCCTGTAGTGTCCCTGTGGTGTGGGTAGTGGTGTTCTTAGGGCTTGGGGTCGGGATATTTGTGCTCATTCCATGGTGTTCCACCATGGAAATGGGCCTACTTGCACCCTAAAGCCTGGTTTGACCCAGGCATTAAATAATAGCGCTAAGCAGGCTTAGCACAATTATTCAGGTTCACCTCCTTCTTTCGTGTCGTTTCTGTGCCTGGAGATAAATATGGCAGTAGGTGGTAAGTGCTGTGCTTAGGACAGGAAAGCCTACCTCGCATCTCATTGACGCAAGATGGTTTTGCGCATTCTAAACATGGCACTAACTCCAATATTTTGACGCTAGTCGGGTCCAGCGTAAAAATATAAATATGGTGTTAGGTTAGCGCCATTTTAGCATCAAAATAAATGGCACTAACGTGGTGCTAACCATCCCTAAATATGGGCCTAAGTTTATTATTCTTTCTTTGTTAAAGTGTCGAGGCATTGGAGTGATGGGTATGAGGGGAGTTCGCACTGTGATCACTCCAGCTCGGCACTGTGTTTCCCAGTTGGAGAGAGCAGGCTCCTAGTCTGCCTGGGAGTACCCTGGCAGGGCTCTCCTAGCCAATCCTAATGCTGCCTTGAGCAGCATCAGGATTGGCCGCAGGGCAGGCTGGGAGCCTGTGCCTGCAGTGACGAGGGAAAGAGGAGCGGCACGGCGGAGGAACAGGTATGTTTTTATTTTTTAAATGTATTAAATGCTTTTCTTCCCCACATCTGTGTGCCGCCTGCCCCCTTAGAGTACAGCAAACCGCGAATGGTGTTAAGTTCACATTTACCTACATTCATCCTTAATCCTGCTTCCATAACTTTTGGACATACTTCCACAAATGCCTCATCATGTTCTTCTTGGGTCGTTCCAAACACCAGAATGTTGTCACTATAATTCAAGTTAATTCTTAGTTGCCTGATAACTTTTCTAATTATTTCCTGGAACATTTTGGTTGCTTGTGATATTCCAAAGTTAAGGCCCTAATTAAGAGTTTGGCATTTTTGGGCAAAACCACCATGCGAAATGGCACCACCATACCTCCACAGCGGCACAGCGACAGCCTGATAACGAGTCACAAAACATAAACCTCCCAAAAACAGACACAAAACCAACACCCCTAGGCCAACCCACGGCAAAAGAGTGATTGAACAACTGCTGGCCCCGCCACTCCGACACCATTCCAACTGCCATATTTGGAGGCAAACTCCATCACAATGGTAAACAGTTGGCGGATCGCACCCTGGCGGTATGAAAAGGCACTGCCAAAAGTAGCCAACACCACATTGGCCAGTTCGAATATCCCACACCTGAAACTCATACACATACCACGCACACCTGCACACGCCACCATATAACACCCCCACATACACACCTACAATCCCTAGTGACAAATACGAGCAGACACACTTGACACAAAGCACACCCCAAACACAAGAAAGACAATCACACTGCACAAACTGTACAAATTACCACCACAGACCTCCAGCACCCACAGCCAAACACCCCAACATCACCACAAAACTGCACTGCACCCGACATGCACACCACAAACCCACCCCACAACACATCACGCCAGAAGCACCCACGGTTCACCGACAATGAGTTGCGGGTCATGGTGGACGAGATCATTAGATTGCAGCCACAGCTCATGGGAGTCCAGGTACAGCAACATCGATATGCAGGAAAACAGAGTTATAGCAGAGGATCATCGACAGGGTCAACACAGTTGGCATCTACCTATGCACAAGGGAGGACATCAGGAACAGGTGGAACAACCTCAGGGGGAAGGTCCGTTCGATGGCACCCAGGCATCAGATAGCTAGCAACAAGACTGGTGGTGGGCCCCACCTCCTCCCCGTGACTTGACATCCTGGGAGGAAAAGGTCATGGACATCATGCAACCCGAGGGCCTGACTGGCATCAGCGGAGGGCTCGACTATGGTAAGTCAACAGTACCCCCCCAAACACCAACCCCCCCTGCCCTGCATTCCTCCCTACCACCCTCTAACCTACTACAACCCACCCTACTGCACCCGTCAGAATCACCCCACACCCCTCCTCTGCATGCCACATCACTCCACTCCTACCATCCCTACTCACTCACTCCTAATGCACGGATGACATCTACAATGTGGAGAACCACAGCTCCCACAATCCAGCACAACCCACACAGCAACACACCACAAACCCACTGCACAGTGGAACATCTGCATGGACAACTATACCACAGCCCACACCAACCGGCTGCAAAGACTTCGTCCCAACACATGGCAATGACAGCAATGCCAACCACCATCCACAACCCCCATGCCACATGGAAACCATGCCACAAACCCCTACACCAAATCAATGTCTGCAGTGCAGCAGCTATCATTGCCATCACTGGGAAGCAAGTCGAGCCACTGCATGCATCACAACATGGACATTAACTACAGTCACATAACTAATCTCTACCATTTCCATCCACGGTACCCCTGCCACTGCCGCCCTGCAGAGGATGCCAGACTCAGACAACCCTCCCCAGGATGAAGGCCCCACTGGATGTCTGGATGGGGACAACTTGCCTGGGCAATCTGGGGGGCCACTGGACAGTCCACCAACATCAGACCCACCATGGACACACAGGACGTCCCCACCCATGTGGCAATAACACCACAGCCAGCCCCTTAAATCCAATCTTGTGCCCCAGGTGCATCACAATCAGAAGTGTGCCCCATAGTTCAGGGGCCAGAGTCGAGGGCACCGACCCCAGACAATGAAGGTCCAGCTGCTACTAAGAGTGGGCACACTGTGCCAGGGGCACAGGCACAGGAGGCCAAAGGTAGTGGGAGGGAAACGTGGTTCAAGGCTTGGGGCAGCCGCACCAACTGACTGCCCAGGAGGCCCTCAACCAAGTCCTGGGTGTATACCAGCAGACCCACGATCCAGTGGCCCAGATCCTCGCTACTGTGAAGGAGGCCCAGAGGCTGCAGGGAGAATACCATCAGGAGGCCATGCAACAGTGGCAGGCCCACTATGCCACCATGGTCACCATAGCAGAGGTGTTCAAGTATCTGACCACCATTATGCATGAGTCCACCACCCATCAGCAGGCCCCTTCCACTGGCCACATCCCATCAGAGCCCTCCACGTCAGTCAGTGGTATGGAGGCCCTGCCCCAGGGCCCGTAGGAATCTAGCACCCTTACCCCTGTAGCTGAGGAACCCCCCACGCAAGCAAGGACTAGACATCTGGACATGATGCCTAGACCAGGACCACTGGCAGGAAGTGACCTTCTCCTGAACATTCTCCCTTGTGTGTGACTTAGACACCCTGTCCACTGTCCACTCTCATGTCTCAGTTTTCTCATGGCCAGCATACTGGACCTGGACTACCCAAAGCTGGACTCACCACTCTGATGATCACACCCGCCATGGCCCCATTCATCACCCCTTGCACTTGTACCTTCCAAATAAACACTATTGAGCAAAGTTACTACCTATGTCTTTATTTTTCATGAGTACGAATGGAACTGCCAATACATGTGCAACTGGCAACCCATCGCCCAGCACATGCATGGGAGGGTGACAGAGGGGGGAGCAAAATGCAAGGAGGTCGATCGTGGAGCAGCCAGTGGCGGGAGATATGTGTTAAAGGAGGCAACAGGTCAGGCAGGGACCAGAGTACACCAGTACAATGTCCTGAAAGTAGAGCAAGACAGGGACAACAATCACTGTAGGAGGCACAGATGCCAAGTCAACACAAATGCACTGTAGGAACAGGTATCCAGGGTAGATATGGCAGTCAAGTCCACAAGGATAAGGCCAGTACCAACACACAAAAACAACACACACCAACCCTATGGTACCACTCTCACAGCAACCAGCATCATACCAGACCTCAAATCCACAGCCAACAACAACAATGTCACCCAGTGTCAACTCCCAGGATAGATGCTGCAGAGGTGCAACAACCCTGTATGGCACACACATAGCACTTGAAGTGCCAGCTCAGGGAACATTGTACATACACGTTGATGGCACTAGTGCACCAGCACAACAGCTGCCTGACTATAGGCCTGACCTGTACACTGTGACTACCTAAGTCATGGGCACATGTGACGCTCCCCCAACCCAGCCAGAAGTAGAGCTGAAACCAATACCATCAGTGGTCACAGACAACAGGTGGTAGTAGGGATAAGGCAGAGATTCGTAGAGGACACATACCAGACAGTTGACACATACCTGACTCTCAGTCGAAGTACTGTCGAATCAGCTCTGCCCTGGAGTCAGCTGCATCCTCATAATTCTCCTCTTCATCACTCCCCATGTCCCCTTCATCAGCCAACAGTACAGCTACACCCTCCTCTGCATCCAGCAATGGGATGTGATGCCTCAGGGCCAGATTGTGCAGCATGCAGCAGACCACAATGATCTGGCACACCTTCTGTGGATTGTAGAGCGAGGCACCCCTGGAGATGTGCAGACTCTGGAATCTGGCCTTCAGCAGGCTGAAACACCTCTCAATAACCCGTCTGGTACGAATGTGGGCCTCATTGTAGTGGTCCTCTGGATCTGTAGTTGGATGCCTCACGGGTGTCAGGAGCCAGGGCAGGTTGGGATAGCCAGAGTCACCTGTGTACACAGAGGTAAGAGGCATGTCAAGACTGGGAGGGCAATAGGGCAGGGACACAAGAGTGCAGAGAGCCGAGGGGCAAACATATGCAGGAGTACACACTGATGAGCCAGGCCCGGTCCCTCATAAGTGGTGCCATCATGTGTGGGATGCTGCTGATCTGCAGGATGAAGGAATCATGCACAGAGCCTGGGAACCTGGCGGTCACCAGGAAGATGTATTGGTCCATGAGACACACCACCTGCACGTTAACCAACTTAAAGTTTTTGCAGTTCCTATAGACCTGTTCACTCTTCCTGGTTGGCACCAGGGTAATGTGGGTGCCATCAATGACCCCAATTACATAAGGGACATGTGCCACTCTGTAGAACGCAGCCTTGACAGTGGGCGATTCTGCACGTTGTGGGAACCAGACATAGCTGGCCAGATGTTTGAGCAGGGCACATAGTACATCCCACAGGATGTTGCTAAGCATGGGCTGCAACATCCCTGCTGCCAGGCCCACTGTGACCTGAAAGGAGCCTGAGGCAAGGTAGTGGAGGACTGACAGCACCGGCACTGAGGGAGGGATGGCACTGGGATGGTGAATGGCAGGTAACAGATCCGGCTCCAACTGGGCCACCAGTTCCATGATGATTGCACGGTTCAGGTGATAGGTCTGGATGACGTGATGCTCCTCCAGGGTGGCAAGGTCGACTAGGGGCCTGTACACTGGTGCATTTCTCATCCTCATCCTTACATCATAAATGGGAACAGGAGAGAGTGGGTTTTATATCGTGCACCATAGACTGTGTAGACTGTGTTGATGTGGTCACAGACCACCAAAAGTCACATATTTCACCCACAACACACATTGCACATGTAAAATGGCATTCGCCTGTCCTGCATGCATGTGACAGGTGGAAGTGAGCTCATCCCGCTGGCGCAACATGTGATAGCAGTAGGCTGTCACGAACACCTTGCAACTCACCATTGGTTGGAACTGTTGCCTATAGGAAACAGAAACCAATGGTGATCACCGTGGTGGTGACGGTGATGTCCGCAGCGGCCATGACTGCGATTTCATGTGCTCATGCTCATTTGACTCCTGAACCGCATGCACTGAAGACCTCCGCTGCGTGTGTTGCTGTGATCTGACTCTTGTAGCCAAGATGACATGTCGTGCAGGAGACAGGGCCCAAGCCTTCACCCAGGAAGAGATGGAGCTGCTCATGGATGGGATCCTGCCCTTCTGTATGGACAGCTGTACGGGGCACCAGAGTAGTATGTAAGTTGTGCACCTGGGGAAGGGGGTCTTGGTGGGTGGCAGTGTGTCTGGAGCATGGACATGGGTGAGGGCCCAAAGGCTATGTTGGGTGACGATGTGTGGGTGTGGAAGTGTGATGTGTGCTGTCCAATGTTGTCCCAAGGATGCCACTCTACATGACTGTGTTCTTCTGTCTGTGTCTCCCATGCAGGCCAGTGCCCATCAGAAGAAGGGGATTTGGTGTGCCATTGCCAAGCAAGTGTGGACCCTGGGGATGTCCTCCCAACAAAGAAGGGGTACCTATCGGACCCTGACCTCCCTAATGGCCCACAAATTGGCGGTGGCCTACCCTGAGGTCGATGGGCACTTGAGGGAAACACAGCAGCCACATGGGGGTAAGTACCCACTCACACTTGGTACGTGTGTTGCCATAGTGGCTCTGGGTGCACACCATTGGGTAGCTGTGGCATGGGTGCTTGGTGCAATGGTGTCCACTATGGGCAGTGTCCATCTGGGCAGGATTGGCATCACAGATGTGGGTAATGCCTTGCAGTCAGTGTTAGCAGGGCAGGTACCTCCAATATTGAAACAGTGTGGCCACCTACTACATAGATGCTTGCCAGCTCATGGCAACAGGATAATTGGACCTGGGGTGTCAGGCCATTGTGATGAGTCCTTGCCAAACACTGTGCCAAGGGTGGATCCCGGGACCTCAATAAACAGTCAGACACTGCCTGTGTAGTGGGGATGGGTGCGCCAAGTGGTCAGAGTAATAATTGACAATAGCCAAGTAGGCCTGCCAACTAGCCATGCAGGATTCTGTTGGGTTTGTAGTCCATCACATTCATGTCTCAATGGCTATGGGTAGTGTGCAGGTACTGGACAGGTTTGGCGGGTATGCCATTCCTCATGTAGATTTTTGAATCAGTCAGACCATCAGCAGTTGACATGTACATTGTTGTGGTTTCCCCCATTGTGTTCCCTAGTTGTACGAAGTGCACAGGTGGGCGTATTGAATCATGGCATGGCATCAAGTGCTGATGTACTACTCTGTGTAACTGTTGTGCTAGCATTGACTGATTGCACCATGTCTCTCTCGCTCTCTCCCTCCCTCCCTCCCTCCCTGTCCTCCTCTGCCTTTGTGTGCATCAGCATCATCTGGTGAAGGAGAAGGGACACCGGCAAGAGAGGAAGCTGCAGCCCATGACACCCAGGGGGCTGACATCCACGGATCTGAGTGGACCAGTGGGATGGAGGGGGATGGGAGTGCCACGGGGAGACAGGATCAAGCAAACAATCTTCAGATTCCTCTTCTGATGATGGCTCCATGGAGGTGGGGGACCCATCTGGGACCACCCCAGCACCATCCTTGTCTGCTACCCCCTTACCAGCACCGTCCTCCCTGTAGCTCCCCACCCAGTTCCCTGTGCCCCTCACCCAAGAGAGTGGGCATCTCCTTAACCGCAGGCACCTCTGCCCCAGCCCCAGTCAGCCCTGCTGCCATCTTTGAGGAGGCTATTGACCTCCTGAGGTCCATCTCTGTGGGGCAGACAACTATTGTGAATGCCATCTAGGGACTGGCATCCCAGATGCAAAAGAGCAATGCGTTCCTAGAAGGCATTCACTGTGCCTTGTCTAGCCTACAGAGATCGTTTCAGGCTCTGGCCTCCTCCTTGATGGCAGCCAGTGTCCTTTCTTCTTCAGTCCCCCCTCCAGCTACCTGTTCTCATACCCACATCCCTCTCCCCTCACCATCCAAGGCACACCTACTGGCCCACATGCATCCCCATCAACAGACACGGTATGCAAGGACAGATATAAGCACCACAGACGCCACCGCCGCCATGCACACACACAACAGACACATGCAGATATGACAACATCCACACCCTGCACCAACTCCCCCACCACCTCCTCCTCACAGTCAGTACACCACTCACACTTGCAGTCAGCACCACATCAGTCACTGATCCTGCCACATGTGCTCTCACTGCCACCGTCACCACATTGTCTGACCCCATTCACGCACCACAGACACCACGACTGTCAACACACCAACATGAAGCACATCCACCCTACCTGCAGGCACTACCCCAGCATACACTCACACGTCCCCCTTGCCATCTCCCTACATCTCCTCCTCTTCTCCTCCCAGTACATCTAAACACCCAAGGCACCTCCACGTACACACCTCACAACCATACCCACCCACTCCCAAACATCTTTACCCTGACTTCCCTTGTGATACCAAAAATTGTTTCCTCAAGGAGTTTTCACTGTTCCCTACCACTGCCCCAGTCCCTGTCCCCCCCCATCGCCCTGCTACCTTTCCGAGGCCCCTGCCTTCCACCTCTCAGTCCACCACTGCCTCTCAACATGCCCCTCCACCACCTGCTACTTCCACCTCTGTCACATCCACTGCTCTTCCTGTCAAACCCAAGCCCATGCCCGCTCCCTCCACTTCCAAGACCAAACCCACTCCCTCCTCTTCCAAGGCCAAGCCCACTCTCTCCATTTCACAGGCCAAGACCAACCCCCCCAGACCCTGCTCCCTCCAAAGGCAAGCCCAAGGGCCCCCCTCCAAGCCCAGACCAGGAGACCCCCCCTCTCCAACCCCAAAGCCCCCCACCCCACCCCTGAGGTGCCTGCATACCCCATTGATGCCCTCTGCCCCGTGGAGGCCTGCACTTTGCAGTCAGGAGTGAATTTGAGGCGTCACCTTTTGTCCAGTGTACTCGGGGCACTGTGGGACTTTTGGACTGGCCCTTGGGCCTGTGTGTTCATAGTTTTATTCACAGTTTTAAAATTCATAATGTATGAGCACCACAACACCGTTGGTGTCGATAGTAACTACTTAGTCCTGGCTTTCCTTCCACATGTATGTGTGATGGTTCTGGGTATTTGCGTTTATGCGTGTGTGTATGTGTGTTGGTATGGGAGTTTGTTTGCGTGTGGCTTCCTGTGTTGTGTGTGTGTTATGTGTGTACTAACATCATTCCTTTCAGTGTGTGCTTCATTCATTCCTTTCAGTGTGTGCTAGGCTGGTGTACTTATGGTTGGTATCTTGGTCACCGTTGCTGGTCCGGGAGTTGCATGGCCAGTTAGAGCATTGGGAGGAGTTGCAATTCATGTACTATGGTGCCTACAGCTGTGCCTGTGTTCCTGAAGGTGGGTGTTTTCTTTTATATTGTTCATTTTCACCAGGCTTTCGGTGACAGTGGATCTGGGCTGGAAATTCTGGCGGTGTGCAATCTCGTAATGTGGTTGTGGGATACTGCCTGACTGCCAATCTGGAGAAGGCTGGCGCCAGCCACTGCAGCCCCTCCGCTGTGGTGGGCTGAACGGTGACTTGGCTGTGTTCTACAGGTGCCTTCCAGTACTTGTGCTCTGGAGGTCTTTATCGCCGGACCCGCGACGTTGCAATTGTCAGCTCCACCGTGGCGGTCCTCAGACCACCATGCTCGTGATAAGGGCCAAAGTCTTTTCTACTAAATAATTCCAAATACATCATAAACACTGTAAAATAACATTGGCTGTTCCTCCAACTCAAACTGTTGATGAACAGGGTCGGATTGGGATGAAAAATAGGCCCAGGCAACCCTACAATATAGGCCCACATTCACACATTGCAGTCTTTCATGAAATACTGCTAGATTAACATCAAGGTACTCATTTTTCCACAAATGGGTGGTAAATTAAGCATTGTGAAGCTTGTAAGGGGGTCAATAACATTGGTCAAAAATAGAAACATTGCATCTTTGAAATCTGAATCCTAACTTGCAGTGTCAATGCCTTGCACAACTAAGTGATTTTATCCTTTCCCAACCAACTATGTCCTGGACTCTGATCATCATCGAAATATAGTCAAAAGCCAAGATGAAAGGGAGTATGTCAGCCTGCATTGGTCAGTCCTCAGGGGGAAGAGTGGAGTTGAAAGGTGAAATAGATGGTCCCCAGGAGTTGGTGCTCTGGTCCTGTGATTCTACTGGCTTGGCAGAGTTACAGGCAAGAAGCAGCTGGGGGGCCCTGGGGGATTTGGATGGGATGTTTGTAGTCAGAATCCTTCCTGGACCTCAGTAACTGAAATAGGACCCTGAAGGCCTTCTTCTAGTCTGTGGTTTCTTCCTCTTAGGCAGGACAGGAGATGGCTGGGACATAAGGAGTTGAAGAAGTGGTCTGTAGCAGCAGTATGTTGAAGCATGTTCAATTGTCAACCTGTGGACTAGTTAGCTCTTTGCTTTGTCCAGCTGAGACCTCTGGATCCTGCTGGTAGTGGGCACTTCAGAATCCAGCTTTTTCAGCTCTCTTACCTGGTGAAAGTGGGCATGGAAATTAAGAGGTAGGAAGGATATTTTTAAATTAGCACTTCTCTTCAGAACATTGAGACAAAAATCCCATCAGGCCTGTTGTTTTCAGTACCATCTAAAGGGTTTTTGGAGCCCCAGGCAATACCTATTTTAGTACTCATTGTTGAGAACATCTGTGATTTTTACTAGTTATTTTCAGCTAAGCCTCATGATGTCAAACCACACTGAACTATAAGTTAACCTTTTAGAATTAAGGGTATGCAATAATACCCGAAGCAGATGCTGCCTAGTGTGTGCCAGCCAAATAGTACCAAAATAAAGCTTGAGCAAGCAATGATGAAGCCATGTTTTGTGTTTGTTCTAAAATTTTGTCATGAAAAATATTTTATATAAAAATCAGTTTCTAATAAGCTGGTGTCTACCATTTTAGAAAAGAGACCGTAATGATGGCTTAGTGGATGCTTAATGTAACAGTGCATAGTATGAAAACGTAAGTGCATAGTGTTTGAGATTGTAGCTTTGATTGCCAAATATTTGTGATCATAAATAAATCCCTCTTCACCATTGGCATGCTTGCTGCAGTAGTGAAAATGGACGCACTTCTCTGAGGATTTGTACTGTCATATCAGGTCAAATAAAATAATTCCCTGCTTAATTCTGTTTCCGTGCCTTTCTTTCTCTGGCTAGGTAGTAATCTCAAGCTCTGCTGAGTAAGCAAAATAGAAAAGGCAGTGAGGTGATGCTAATGCCAGAGAGAAATGTAAAGCAGAGGAAAGAGGGAGGTAGAGGCAGTGATAATGTAGAGACATAGTTGAGAGGAGGAGTCTCATAAGGTAGAAAGTGAATGGCAAGGCGGATAGAAAGAAAGATATGGAGAGGTAGAATGGGAACGGTAGATAGAACAGGATTTTGGAGTGAGGTAGTTATGTACAGAGTGATAGGGATACCGAAATTTTAAGGGAGGGGGTGAACAGAGGCAGTGGTGTAACAAAACTTGAGGGGGCCCCCTGCATAGCACATGGTCCCCGCCCTCCAGACTCACTAAGGATTTCTCAGGCCTGGGTACTGTGCTGAGGGGGCCCCCTTGCACTAAGGGGACCTTTCGTATGCCACTGCACAGAGGATCAGGTAGAGAGAAAGGTAATTTAGGAAGAGTGTTTAGTTGAAGAGAGCAAGAGACAGAGAACTGTAGAGGTAAACAGGCAAAAAGATGAGGTAGAAGTACAGAGAAATGCAAGCTGAGGTGAGGTATACAGAGGGGCATAATGATAAGCAGAGCACAGAGAGATAGGTTTGGTAAAGTGGACAGTGAAAAAGAGAGAAAGGTACATTGAGAGAGGTGAATATCAGAAAAAGAGTTTATTTGTACAGAAAAGAGATGAAGTAGAGAGACAGCTGAGGAAGAGAAAGAGAGTGGAGATTCAGACAGCGGAAGAGTGATAGTCTGAGAAAAAGCCTTAGAGGTGATGTAGAGAGACATACAAAGAAAGAGACAGAGAAGGTATGTTAAAATGTGATCCAGATATAGATTTGAAATAGAGTGAAAAAAATGCAATGATAATTTAAAAAGAAGTCTAGAAGTTAAGAAAGAGGGCTAGTGATAAAGGGGTAAGTGTAGGAGAAATATGACTTAGAGGGAAGACAGGTACAAATAAGTGGAGAGGTGATACAGTGATCAAATGAGGTTAATTGAGAGGTTGGGTATTGAGGCAAATAGAAATGTAAGGGACAGAAAGATTGAATGGTGTATGAGATGTAAAGTAGAGAGAAAGGCAAGGATGTGAGTGTTCCAGTAGAGAAAGGGGGTGAGAAAGGCAGAGAGATGTGAGGCATATATATGGAATGGTGAGATAAGGAAATAGAGAAGGTTGAGAGAGACAAGGTAGCAAAATGAAAAGTACGGTGAGGGGCTGAGATAGGGTGTGGTAGAGATGAAGTAGGGAGGAAAAGATGTGGAGCTAGACACAGATAGTCGGTGAGGGTGAGAGGTGGTGACCGATGGGATATAGAAAGGTGTATTTTAAACAGAGAGCTGAGTTAGTCAGACATGTGGTAGAAAGGGCTGCAGTGGAAATTGAGTAGTAGATACATGGAGGTGTAGAGATAAATGAAGCGAGAGGGAGAGAAAGGGGTGAAGTAGAAGAGCTGGCATCAAGTAAGGGAAGAAATCTGGGATAGAAAGATAAGTGAGGCCTAGAAAGAGAGGTAGAAAGTAATAAAACAGTTAACATAAAGGTAGTGAGAGAGACAAGATAGACCTGGTTTTTAGGGACTGGTGAGGTAGAGAGATATAAGGCAAAAAAAGATATGTAGAAGAAGAAAGGAAACAAATGTTAAAGTACAAAGTTATAAAGAAGCACAGTAAACAGAGGAAGGTAAGGTGAAAAGTAAGTTAGAGGGAAGTAGACAAAAAGTAGCGAGATCAGTAAAGAAAAGTGAAGGCAGATAGTGAGAGACGTTAGAACAAGTGGTGGGTGAGTAGAGAAAGGGGTAGGCAGAAAGTGGTGAGACATGGACAGAATGTCAGGCAGTCAAAGGCAGACAGAGAGAGAGAAAGAGTGATTATTATAAAAAGTTAGAGGCGAAAAAAGAGTGAGAAATACATTTGTCAGGAAGACCTTGGAAGATGAAGGACTTTACAATTGTCCAAATTGTGCATTCCATAAAATGCCTCTGGCTGTTTTTCTGTTTGAGCAGGCTGGAGAGTGAGGAAGGTGGCTCAGCCGTGAGGAGGGAAGGTGGGAGGCTTGAGTGTCCCTTACTACTGGGGAAGAACATCACCCAACATTATTAAGAACCTTATTAGAAATGTAGATATTGTCTCAAAGTATTTCAATGTGTTTAGAAGAATCTTTGCTGTCCTATTTAAAGCACATAATAAGTGGCAGTTGCTTAGAAGTGACAGTACTCATTGAATATGTTATAAACAACCTAGTGTGCCGCAAAGGTTGGGGAATGGTTATGCTTAGCTTGGTTCACTGTTGAGTTCTAGGGCATAAGCAGCAGTGAGTGTACAGGCATTGTTACCAGGCACAAGCCCATGAAGGCTTCAACGGTATGTTGGCTATTACTAGCAATGTGATCCAGCAAGAGGGCACAAGGAGTCGTGACAGCTGGTGACATCTGGTGTGACCGACAGGTGAAGTATTCTAATTAAGGCAAAACTAAATCATCCTTATGAGGTAGGAATATTGAGTACTTTTCAATTGGGTAAAAGTGACATTTGTATCAATAGTGCTTACAAAAATGCATAGTGAAGCACTATATGAAAGCCTTTGGCCATCCTCTGCAAATACATGCTACAAATAAACAGGTAAGTGTACCATGTGTAGTCTCAAGTGCAGAGCTTGCATCACAAAACATTAAATCACAACACTTGCACGCTCCCACTCAGGAAGGAGAGCCAGTGTGGCACATCACACACTTCTTTGCTGCTCACCTTCTCACACACCTTTTATCTCACTAGTGTGCATTCTTTGTATTCTCATTATCACTGCGTCTAATCTCTCGACCTCTATTCCTCTCACTCATGGTACTCCATCTCTAACTTACCCTCACTTGCTTTTTTACCACATTTGTAGTGCTTCCATCCAGAACTTTATTTCTAATCTTCTCTCTTCGTGTCTTTCTCTGCTTCTTACTCTTTCCATAGCCCTGTCTCTGCCTTTTACTCCCTCCTACCCCACACCTCACCAGCTCTATGCCCTCCCCTCCCGCCTCTCTCTACACTTCCTCTGTCCCTTTACTCTTTAACTTCTCTCTCCTCGTCCTTCCTCCTTGCCTCCTCCTCAGGTAACCCCAAAGTATGTGGGCTCTAAGGAACAGCAATGCCAGTCGGCCATTGCCTGAATGCTCGGTTTACCAACCCGACCCTGGATATTGTTTGCAAATATCTAGTTTTGAAAAGAAAAGAGCTTCCTTCAACAAGCTTACGATGTTAGTCTGTAGCGTTCGAGGACGTCTTTCTCCTGCAGTAGCAGCGTTCAGTATCGTCATATCGACTCAGATGCATTTTGTATGCACCTTTCTTAAAAAATTGCCTTACTTAGAGCCACCCAGGGAGTTGGTCCTAACACAGGTTCTATTATCTCTTCATCCTGTAAGCTTCACATTTTTTCTTCTACTTTTCCTATTAGACGGATCCACGCTCTCCAGTGATTGTGTGCCACGTGTCTTATTGCTTCATTTACACCCAGCGTTATTTGAAAAGGTTTGAGTTTCCCTAGTCTTTGAAATAACTGTGGATAGTGTCTCATGATTTAATGTTCCTCTGTATTTCTGTAAGTCATAGCAAATGAGTCCCATAATGAGTCGTTGCATTGGTACTAAACATGGTACTGGAATGTCAACTCTTAATAAATGTAGCTCTTCACATTAAGTTAAACGTTTATGGGTGATTTGTTTTCTTCAAATTTTCTGAAACTTTCCATTGCGTTATGTGCTATCCACACAAATATATTAATGTGAGAAGGTTTAAGCATGGACCTACTTTTCATTTTGACATATTCTGCAAAACTCTTTATATTCCCTCCTTTTTGTACCCCTGGGCACGCCCCCTTGGTTGGCAGGCTCCTTCTGGGACATGATAGCGCGTCTGTGCAGCCTCTAGGACAGTGGTCTTCAAACTTTTTAATGCCGCGCCCCCCCAGTTGAAAAATAAAAATCATTGGGCCCCCCTTCAGAATTTTTCACAATCATTTTAGAAAGATGGTAATGTTTAAATAGGTCTAAGCCAATTTAAACATTGCAGTTAAGTACTGTTACCGTTTTAAAACTACAACACCATGCTTCTGCTTAAAACAAAGGCATGTTACCTGTATAATATTTCTTTTGGCCAGAGTTTGGCGCCCCCCCTGGGATCTCTTGAGGCCCCCCAAGGGGGGCCCGTCCCCCAGTTTGAAGACCTCTGCTCTAGGAGGATTGTATCGGCCCTGTTCCTTTCCTTGTAGGCATCTTCATGTCATTTCAAGAGTTGCCTGGATCCTGTAGGCATTGTCATAATACTGTAGTGGTCTTTGACCCTTTTATTAGTTTTATGCTTTTACCTTTCTCACATTTGTTTTAATGTATTTTTATTACCAGTATCTTGCCAACCGCTGGGGAGCCGGCGGGGGCTTGAGGTGTTTATGGACCCCGGTTTTGTGCTCTCAGTTCTGGATCCTTTTCTGTTTGCTTCACAATGGTAGAAGCGGATCATTGAACATGCCCCTCCTGATACTCCTTCCACACTTGCTTGGTGGGCTATTTCTGGGACATGATAGCACGTCTGCCCAGCAGGCACGGTGCTGGCGTGCCTAAAGCACGTCAAAGGCAAGCCCATCTGTGCCCGTCCACGGCCGGACTGAGCCGTGCATCGGGAACCCTCTTCCTTCCTATTTGTGCTCAAGGGAGTTTCTGCTATCCCTAAATAAGGAGGGTAAGTCACCTTTGTGTAATTATTTCATTTTTAATCTTTTACAAGACAGCTCTATCTGTGCCAACTGTCAGCTTGTGTGCCTGGTTGTTCCTGTATGTGATGTCCGAAGGGCCGCGGGAGCGCCCAGCAGCAGGAAAAACAAACAACCGGAAACAGAATCACTCCACACCAAAATGTTCCATTGCTCCACACACCTGCGAAAACCTCCCAAGGCCATTTATTTACAAATCAGGTAATTAGGCAATCAGTTACTACCATTGCTCGACATCACTATAGGGGGAATTAAAGACATCCCCCCCACTAATACAAAACATGGAGGAGTCCATGTACAAAACATAACATTCCTCCTTTACCCATGACAAACATATATATATAACCAAATATCAGTTTGTTTCCTACAGCATCTGAAAAACAAATGCACCAAATCATATAGCATACATCGAGCACATGAGCACAATCAGTTCAGTACAAAACCCCGAAGCCTGGTAGAACATTGTGGGCGAGGGCGTAGATTGTATGGACCATCCCCACGGCTTGATACAACCAAACCAGCCAGCCCGGGTCTAGATGTAATAGGTTCCACAACCAAATGATCGTCAGAGTTCTGCACATCAGAGCCCATGGGCACAGATTGACATGTGCCATGATCCAGAACCACACGATTATCAGGGCTCTGCACATCTGAACACATTAACCTACCAGAAAATGCATCATCAGTCTCCAAACATGGACCTTGCATCATCATAATCTTGATCAATAATGTCACATGAGGAAATGTCTATCGCCACTTGGAAGTCCGGGGCATGTACCTTTTTATAGAACGACACGTTCCATGTGATCGACTCCGAACCCCATTTAGCAGTGATCATGGTACCTTTAACATCACTCTCCGTCCAGGGATCCTTCTCAAAAGTTAACACAAATTTACTTCCCCCTTTTCTACATTTCACAAGAACCACATCGCCAACACAAATGTCACGTTCCTTGGTTTGCCTCTTCCGTGACATTTTGTCATTCCTGTCCTTTCTCCATGACAGTGCCTCCCCCACCTGATGGTGCAAATCAGTCAATTCCTGTACATGAGGAATAGTATCCCGTAGCTGTCTATTAATACAGATAGAACTAGGCACCTCTCCAGTGACAACATGTGGAGTCAAACGATATTCCCTCAAAAAAGAATATACAGCACAACCCACATTATGGCCCTCAGCAATGGCAATGCGCAGCACTTTGTTCAAAGTTCTCATAAACCGTTCTACCTCTCTGTTTGCTTGGGGCCAACGAGGAGTAATTTTGTTTGTGCACAATTTCCCTGGACAACAAATAATCAGCAACTTCTTGGCTTGAAAACAGAGGGCCATTGTCAGTATGAATCTCCTGTAACAAACCATGAGTGGCCATGATCTTTTCCAACCGTGGTATAACCGGTGCCACAGTAATAGAGTCTATAAATTCCACCTCAGGATATTTTGAAAAGTCACCTATCACAACAAAAGTGCGACGACCATCTGGCAGACTGCCAAAATCAGCACTCGCACGAAACCAGGGGACAGGATGGATGATCTCAGTAATAATTGGTGGAGGAGGTTCAACTGGGCCAACAGCTTGACACATCATGCACTGACGTACAACCCGTTCAACATCGTCATCAAGTCCCGGAAACCACACCTTACTCCTCAGTCTGGACTTAGTCTTCACCATGCCTTGATGAGAAGCATGGGCAAGCTCCACGACCGAGTGTTGCAATGCCATAGGAATAACAAGCCTATGTTGTCTCAACAAGCATCCATCAGGTGACACAGCCAATTCTTGTCGTACTTTATGTAGCGAGGATAACATGGTACGTGCCGCCGCCGTCCGAAGAGTCAAGTTCCTAAGAAGGGAATGCCATTTTCCTGATACCACAGCTGATATCACCAACTGCAGACACTCATAATCATTCGTGGCTGACCTAATCTCATCAAGAGACATAGGCAGCGGGCGAGGCCGTTCCACAATCAGCCTTACGTACTCCTCAACCACCTCTGCATCTGCAACCTCGTGAGAAGTAGCAGACCTGGCATGTTGTGACATATAATCAGCAGGATTCAAACTGCCAGGACGAAATACCACAAAAAAATTATATTCTTGCAGTTGCAAAATCCACTTCTCAATTCGTAGTGGAGGCGTGGATGAGGACCCATTAAACAACGGAATCAAAGGCTTATGATCAGTATATACAACAAATGGCTGACCATACAAATACAAATGAAAATGTCTACAGCCCCAGTGTACTGCAATGGCTTCTTTTTCAATCTGGGAATAGCGTTGCTCAGTCTCTGTTAAAGCTCTGCTGGCATATGCCACAGAAGCCCATTCCCCGTCGATCTGCTCTTGTGCCAACACTGCCCCCAACCCTGTAGGACTAGCATCTACCGACAGTTCTGATTCCTTGGTAGGATCAAATAGACTAAGGTGGTATGCTCAGAGAGTGCTGACTTAGTGGCCTGGATAGCAGCTTCTTGATCAGGTCCCCACTCCCAGACAGCATTAGCCTTAATAAGATCTCTAAGAGGAGCCGTCAAAGCTGTCAGACTCTTGATGAATCGCCCACAGTAATTTAGCATACCCAGATAACTGCGGACATCAGATACATTGATGGGAGCCATGGCAGTTTGAATATCTTTTACTTTGTCCGGGTCAGGCAACACCCCATCTCCAGAGAAGCGGTACCCAAAGAAAGCCACTTCCGATTGCAAAAATGAACACTTGTCCTTGTGAAGCGTCAAACCATTGTCATAAAGCCTCTGGAATGTGGCTCTAAGTCGTGTAAGATGTAACTCCTTATTTGGTGCATGCACCAAGATGTAATCGCTGACATTGATGACTCCTGTTAGAGCAGCAAGCACCCCACGAATAGTGTCCTGAAAAACCTCAGCAGCGCTAGAAATCCCAAAGCTCAAACGTTTATAGCGCCTGAGGCCCACATGAGTAGAAAATGTGGTAATGTCCCTAGAATCAGGATGTAACAGTAGCTGATGGTATCCTGCCCATAAATCCATCTTCGAGAACTATTTTGACCCTGCCACCTCAGCGACAAGGTCATCAACAGTAGGTGTCAGATGCCGTTCACGCTTAATGGCAACGTTGGGCAGGCGCATATCAACACAAATCCTCACCTCCCCAGGTTGACGGAGTTTCCTGGCAATCACAATGGGCGATACCCAAGGCGTAGGCCCATAGCCCTTCTCAATAATATCAGCTTGTTCCAACTTCCTCAACTCCTCCTCCACCTTAGGCCTCAGATGGAATGCAACCCTACGATGCTTCAAAGCCATGGGTTGTATGGATTTATCAATATGTTGGACACCATGCGATCCTTTAGGCAACCTATGCCTTCAAACAGTGATTGAAACTCGGTTATCAAACTCTCCACAGTCCCCAAGTGAACACTAAAGGCAAAGGATATAAGATTAAGCCGCTCTGCCGTCCGGCAACTTAATAGCATGTCCGACCCAGTGGTGGTAACAAATACCTTGGCTTGTATCTACTGTTTTTCATGAGACAATATCGTGGTAAACACCCCTGCCAATGGCAACGGCTTTGAAGATCCAAACGCATAAACCTGAGTCGTCGTAGGCCGTAGATGGGGCTGAAGAGGAAGACGCCGCAAAACAGATGTTGCTATGACATTAATGGAAGCACCAGTATCAATCAGTGTGTCAACTTTATGGCCCGCCAACAAAACTGGACATCTTGGTACTCGCTTCCGAGGATGTCCACTGGGCTGCAAGGAATGTATCATATGAACTGTACCTTCACCGCCCTCATCACCGTCCAAATCGTCATCCTCCATGACAACAGCCGGCTGCACAGAGTGGACAGCCTTGAACCTCTGTGACCGAGGACAGGGCACAGACTTGCAGACCTTAGCAAAATGATTACGTTTATTATAATTTGAACATGTCTTGCCTTGCGCCGGACACACCCCTTGATGTGGAAATGGGCCCCCACAAGAATAAAAAAACGGGGCGACGTCGGGGTCTTGGACTTAAACTTCTTCCTCTCCGCAGTTGCTGCAGTAACAGGATTCACCGGCTCCACTTTGACCTGTGTCTGCAACGCCGCTTCCATATGGACTGCACGTACCTTAGAGAGCTATTTGGATCGCCCCAACATGAGAATGTTCACCATTGACATGTCAGGCACTTGCAATATATGTTCCCTCAATTTCACAGAGGTGCGCCCTGTATAACTTGCGCACGTACTTCATCCTCCACATCCACCAAAGTGCAGGTGCGAGCCAGGTCCTTAAGCCTAGCATAAAAGGCATCAACTGACTCGTGCAGAAATTGCCTCGCTTGTCTAAGAAGAAACCGTTCAAAATCAGGATTCCCCAAAGGCTCAAAATGGGCTGTAAGCGCCCGTTTCAACGATTGGTAAATGTATGGCGGGCCCTCCTCAACCACTGATCGGCCCAACTTATGAACAGCTGCACCCCCCAGATGTAACAGCATGGGACGGCGTCGATCATTCTCCAAAGCTGTTGCAGCAAAACAGGTTTCCAAACGGTCCACCCATTCCTTCCACCGGGCAGCGAGGGCAGACGGAGGGCCATCAATAACAAAATGTTCCAATACAGGGATAGATGCCATAATTACACCAATCAAAAGTCACTGCAGGTGCAACATCACAGAGGCATACTCCCAATGTGATGAAAACCAAACAAAATCCAACCTCCGTTATACAGGAGCCACTGTCCTGCAACACCCCAAGAAATACAGTCACTTGGAGGCACAAGGATCTAACAAAATGTGAGTGAAGACAGAGGTCTGGAAATCAGCTAAATCAATTGCAGTCAAATTGTCCGTCCAGAGGTCGTTAGAAGCTGCATGTGTTCTCCAGCCAACGTTATACACCGCAGCGCTTGAAGCACAACTTTAATGCGACAAACTCACCCCACACCAAGCACGAAGGGCAGGTCTGAGGTGCTCCAGAACCCAGGACAAGTCTCTGAAAGGCTTCAGAATGCCTCGGAGTGAAGAAAGGCTCCGTAACGCCTCAGGGCAAAAAAACAAACACAAACAGGTTGCCCCGACAACCACCGCAGCTCCTCCAGGCAGCGCCAAAACGTGGTCGCTCCAGCAACCACCAAAGCACTCCAACTCCGTGCGTCAGGAACAGCGCGACGCACCTCTAGGCAGCACAAACAAACACCAGCCGAAACCGGCGAAGAGAGGAAACGAAGCCAGCGAATCCAGGCAAACACACAAAGGGGCCGAAACCACCCTCGTCGCCAATCTGTGATGTCCGAAGGGCTGCGGGAGCACCCAACGGCAGGAAGAACAAACAACCGGAAACAGAATCACTCCACACCGAAATGTTCCGTTGCTCCACACACCTGCAAAAACCTCCCAAGGGCATTTATTTACAAATCAGGTAATTAGGCAATCAGTTACGTCACTGACCCTACTATTGTTCGACATCACTATAGGGGGAATTAAATACATCCCCCCCCACTAATATAAAACATGGAGGAGTCCATGTACAAAACGTAACACTGTACATGGCCCCATCACAAAAGGGTCTCCTGCCCTCAAGGCCTCATCTAAGAACCAGTCGCAGTTAAGTTTCCTACTGTTGAATGCTCGTCCATAATTAAGCACAAATACGAACTCCACGAGTATTTGGATTTCCACAGACCCGACAATTCATTCTTAACTGAAACTTGCGCCAACAAGTGTTCTGTCCAACCTGGTCGAACCGCTACCTCACAGTTATCTAATAAACAGAATAGACAGAAAAGGTAAGTGCCATGGCGGGCTGGCAATAATTTATAAACACCCCTTTAAAGTCATGGTCAACCCAAGTAAGCATCGTCGACTGTGAAGCTCTCTTTTTTTGCTGTCACACTTTGCTTCTTGGGTTACTATTATATAGACTCCCAGGCCCAAGAACCAAATAAATCTATAGGCCTCCAGTTATTCTAACTGGATGACTGAAGCAGCGAAAAAGCTGCCTCCGATAAAGAAGATCAGGTATAATAGAAACCGCCCGAGACCCCCTGTTTTTCTCCTGAGCTTATGAAAAGGAGACGCTGACGCCAGGAAAGATCCTGGAGAAGTAGCTGTGCTCCAGATGAAAAAAAAACAAAAAACAAATACAAATTGCTCATTCAGGAATATAAAGAAGCTAACATGGAAAAAAACCAAGATATTTTACAGATAAGATCCACTCCATGATAAATTCACCATGAACTGTTCCAAGCATTCCAGATGCTTACAGACCCCACTGTTGTCCAGACACTAATTCCCACCCAACAGCGCTGTGAAATCTTCGCTGAATTCTTCGGAATATATTGAGCAGTTGTAGGAGGCTGGCCTGGTTTGCAGTGGGTACCCTGAGTACTTACACCTTACACCAGGTCCAGTTATCCCTTGTTAGTGAATGTAATAGTGTTCTAGCAGCTAAGGCTGATAGAGGTAGCTATAGCAGAGCAGTTTAGGCTGAACAAGGAGACATGCAAAGCTCATGCAATACCACTTATAGTTACACAGTACTTATACACAAGTAAAGACAGTACTCAGTGTTACCAAACACTAAGGTATTTATTTGGGGTGACACAGTACCAACAATATCTTAGAGACAATACTCCTTCTGGAGATAAGTATTATACACAATATATATGAACTAGACACCAAAATTAGACAAGTAAATAGGCCTAGAACAATTCAAACATTAGGAAATGCTATAGAATGCAATGGAAGAAAATAGGACTAGGGGCAACACAAACCATATACTAAATAAGTGGAATGTGAATCTCGAATTCCCCCCTAGACAAGTGTAGCGTGTGCAGAATCGTTGGGAGAGTAAGAATACAGTAAAGGTAAGTAGATTACCCCACCCAAGAGCCCAGAAAAGAAGGAGTAAAGTATTGCAAGTTTCCTTAGGACACACTACACCTCGTTTTGGGGGGTCCAGAAGTCGAAAGAAGTTCCATGAAGGACAGGAGCCCCTGCCAACCCAGAAGAGGGTGCAAAAGAAGAGTCCCTAGTTAGTTGAAGACTGCAGAAATGCACCCTTGGAAGATGCCAGCGAGTTCCTGCATGATGCAAAAGGTGTCCCACGGGGAGAAGATTGTTGCAGATGAGATTTCATGTTGGAAGGCGCCAACAAACCTTGGCTACGGCAAAAGTGCATTTTTCATCAAAATGGCGCTGGATGGACCCAGAAGGGACCTCAGCATTTTAGAAAGCCCTCAGGATGCCAGCCAGCACCCCCAAAAGCCACAGGATATTGGTTCAAATGAAGTGCAAAACATGGTTGATGCAGCACAACAAAAGAAGGTCCCCCACCGCCGGAGAACAACTCAGCAAGATGAGCATCGCAGGGTGGAGTGCTGGGGACCTGGGCCAGGCTGTGCACAAAGTCTTGTAGACACTTTTCTTCCAGTTACAGCATTTCTTGGAGCAGGCTGCGGTTGATCCGAGGTCAGAAGAGTCTGAAGTTGTTGCAGAGGACTCTTGAAGGAAACTTGCAAGCAGAATCTGAAGAGAACCCACAGGAGAGACCCTAAATAGCCCTGAGAGGGGCATTGGCTACCTTAATAGGTATGGGCCTATCCGGAGTGGTCTCTGATGTCACCTGCTGGCACTGGCCACTCAGAGCACTCCAGAATGCTCTCACACCTTGCAAAGCAAGATGGCTGAAGTCTGGGACACACTGGAGGAGCTCTGGGCACCACCCCTGGGGTGGTGATGGACAGGGGAGTGGTCACTACCCTTTCCTTTGTCCAGTTTCCTGCCAGAGCAGGGGAGAAGGGGTCCCTGAACTGGTGTAGACTGGTTTATGCAAGGAGGGCACCATCTATGCCTTTCAAAGCATTTCCAGATGCTGGGGTAGGTTACCCCTTCCTGGGACTGGGCTGCCCAGACCCCAGGAGGGCAGAACCCTATCTGTGAGGGGGCAGCAGCTGTAGCTGCAGTGCAAGCCTCAGAGAGCTGGTTTGGCAGTACCGGGGGTCAATGCCGGAGCCCCCAGGATGCATGGAATGGCTCCCCTATACCAGATTCGGAATGGGGGGACAATTCCATGATCTTAGACATGTCACATAGTCATTTTCAGAGTTACCATTGTGAAGCTACATATAGGTATTGACCTATATGTAGTGCACGCGTGTAATGGCATCCCCACACTCACAAAGTCCGGGGAAATGACCCTGAACTATGTGAGGGCACCTTTGCTAGTGCAAGGGTGCCCTCACACTTAGTAACTTTGCACCTAACCATCAGCAAGTCAAGGTGAGACATATAGGTGACTTATAAGTTACTTAAGTGCAGTGAAAATGGCTGTGAAATAGCGTGTGTGTTATTTCACGCAGCCTGCAATGGCAGGCCTGTGCCAGGGTTTGTCTGAGCTCCCTACGCGTGGCAAAAGAAATGCTGCAGCCCATATGGATCTCCTGGAACCCCAATGCCATGGGTACCTAGGTACCATGTACTAGGGACTTATAAGGGGTGTCCAGCATGCCAATTGAAATTAGTAAATGTAGTCACTGGCCTACAGTGACAAATTTAGAAGCAGAGAGAGCATAAGCACTGAGGTTCTGGTTAGCAGAGCCTCAGTGACACAGTTAGGCACTACACAGACATACACATTAGGCCACAAACCATGAGCACTGGGGTCATGGCTAGCAGGATCCCAGTGAGACAGGCAAAACACACTGACATATAGGTTTTTATCTATGAGCACTGGGTTCCTGGCTAGCAGGATCCCAGTGACACAATAAAAACACACTGACACACACTCACAAACAGGCCAAAAATGGGGGTAACCATGCTAGAAAGAGGCTACTTTCCTACAGTAGTATACTCTGATTTTAAGGTCAGCAGTTGCGTTGACTGTCCACAGGTAGTGGATGCTCAACCGAATCCAAATCACTCCATCATTAATGACTTTCTATCTTTTACAACGGAGCGAGTGGCTGAGCCCCTATGCCTCACTTAGGACCAGATGTACGAAGCTTTTTCTTGTCGCAAACAGCCCGATTGGCAGAATCAAGCCATTTGTGACAAGAAAAAAGCATTTTCTGATGCACAGACCCAATTTTGCAATTCCGTAATCTATTTACCGAATCGCAAAAAGGGTTTGCGAGTCACAGTTAGGAAGGGGCCACTATTTATGTGAGTGCGGCCATTCCCAATTGAGTTGCAAATTGCGACCTACCTCATGAATGCTGTACATCAGGTATTGCGCCTCGCAAATTGCGTGTCACTAAGACTCGCAATTTGCAAGTCGCAAAACCTGATATTTGTACATGTGGCCCTAAATGCGGTTCTCCAACCTACCTGTGCCCCTCAAAGGTGCTACATAAGATTGCTCGATCTATTGCCTCCCCACTAGCTTTGCTGTTTCATAACATCCTGAGAAAAGGCACTTTCCCCATGGAGTGGAAAACAAGCTTCTGTCCTCCCCTACCTAAAAAAGCAACTTAGACCTTCTAAAGACAACAACCTTCTGGCCAATCTCTTGGCTGCCGCTGCTAGCTAAAGTCCTTGAGAGGCATCTAAACATCTCTCTATCAGAATAATTGGACGAAAATGAATTCTTAGATGCTGCACAATTTGGTTTCTGGAAGGCCCATAGCACAGAAACGCCCTTGCTAGCAGTTACCGAGGAGGTCTGGGACATCCTAGATAAAGGTGGGAAGGCTGCTGTGGTCCTATTGAACCTATCCGCATCGCTGGACATGGTAAGCAACTTAGTCCTAAAACACCAGCTGGACGAGATTGGCATCTGAGGCTCTGCTTTGAATTTGCTCTGTTTGTTTCTGGACAGCAGGGAACAGTCAGTCTCCATGAGTTTCTTCACCTCTAAGCTCTTCTAACTTCCCAACAGGGTTCCCAAAGGGTCTTCATTGAGCAGTACACTATTCAATACTTATGTGACGCCCCTTCTGAAATTGATAAGGTCTTTTGGTTTCACAGCGGCCTCTTATGCTGATGATACCCAAATTGTGGTGCCCACCTCCAATAATGCGGAAGAGGTGCCCTTGCGTTTCAAAAATTGTATGTCCGCAATAGTCAAATGGATGAGTTTGCACTGCTTAAAACTAAGAAGATCGAGATACTCCTCTTTGGAAGGGACATGTCCTTCTGGAATACCTCCTGGTGACCTCAGTCCTTGGCTCCCCCCCACTCGAGTGCCTAAGGTGCGGAATTTGAGAATTATTTCCGATCCCTACCTATCTTTTTCAAACAGACGAACTAACTAACATCATCCTGCCACCTTATCTTAAAAACAGTGAAAAAATCTTTCCCTTCTTACCCCTGGACCTGCAGAAAACAGTGGTCATCGCCCCGGTTAATTCCAAGTTGGACTACTGTCATGCCTTTATGAAAACTTCAAAGACTCCAAAATGCAGCTATCCGCATCCTCAAGAACTTCAGCAGGTCTGAATCAGTCTCAAAGGAGAGAGAAGAATTACACTGGCTCCCTATAAATAAGAAAGTAGCCTTCAAAGCACTCTACATTGCACACAAACCCCTTTCTCTTTCTGGCCCAGTCCTCTTAAAAACAAAATCTCATGGTATGCACCACACAAAAGCATTCACTCTCCAACAGCTAAGAGGTTGACCACCACAAAAAATTGTAAAGCCTCCTGGGGCGGTAGAAGTTTCTCCTATACGACCTGTCGTCTTTGGAACCAACTTCCATGGCACCTGAGAAACCACCCTAAACAACTGACTTTCAGAAAACAGCTAAAAACGTGGCTGTTTACTCACCCCATGTAGCTTCATCTAGGAAGTTCAATTCTCCAAATGACTTCAGCACTGTGACGCCCTTGGGCATTTATGTGCTCTACAAATAACAAATCAAATCAAATATTGCATGTTACCCCACTGTCCATTACAAAAGTTGCTAGCTGCTCTTCTATTTGGAACTGTACTAAAGCTGTGTTTTTATTATGTTTGCTTCCACAAAATTGATTTTCTCACTTTCTTTATCTTATTTCAGATAGAAAGTTTTTATGGTTTTATTTTCTGATAACATTTCTACTGGGCTATCCACTTTTTGATTTTTCATTTGTTAACATACTGATTATTCCTTTTATTAGGCTGCATCTGCACAGGCTTGTGCTGTGATTGCGGAATCATTTATGTTTAAAAATAATCTTAAATGGAGCTTAGAGCTCACCCATTACTTACCTTGACTTACAATTGGCTGGCTCCCACGTGGCTCCTACATCACTTTACTTACCATTGGCTGACTCGGACGTGGGCTCCACATCACTTTACTTACCATTGGCTGGCTCCCACGTGGCATTTTGCTGGTCAACGCCACCTCTTTGCCTCCATCATCTTGCAGTGAAGACTGGCCGCTGGCCCAAATACCACTTCCGGTACCCATCTCCTTCCACTTATGCATGTGGGTGCTTCACTATCAAATTGAAAGTGTGGGCGGAAAAAGGAAGCCCAAAGCAATCTGGAGTAGCGAGGAAGGTGCCTGTTTCAAAAATCAGACTGTGTGGAAAGATCTGCATGCAGGGTATGGTCATGCCCAGGGGTGTTATTCACACTCTTGGTGACCATAATAGAGGGTCTTGAGGCAGCAGATGGGGCTCTGGTCCCCGCAGACAGTGACATCTTCTGGGGGGCACCTCTTAAGGCGAGGTGAGGCTCCCGGTGGGCAGGAATGTTACATATTCATCTGTACAAATCACTCGAGTGGTCTCTTAAATACGTTCCAGTGGGCCATGCTCATGCGGCAGCTGTGGGTTCATGCATCTGTGGCAGAGATCTGCGCACATCCTTTCATGTGTGTAAGATGCTGTCTGGTGAACACAGGGACTAGGATACAGTAAACCAGGAGTGTCTTAGAGCACAAGAAACAAGTACTTCCCTCTCAGCTAACCCCATCTCCAGCGCTTAGGCCTGGAAATGTGAGTGGACTTGAAAACACACAGACATTGCCTACAGCAGTCAGGAGCAGTGAAACCTGGACTAGACTCATATCACACGTATTATTGATGGTCCTTACTTCTGCATTTCTTCTGCTTGTGGCCGGATTTCTGCACCCTCCAATATGGTGGCGCTGGGTGACGAGGCCTGTCCATAGCGCCTAGAGGCTGTAGGAGGATGCCTGTTGTCATGGTGACTAATAAACTACCCCAGTGGGCGCCCTGGGGACCGGGTCTGTGGTTTAACAGGAATTGAGCCTGTGATGTTCCTGCTTCAAAAGCTGCACATCCTAGACACAAAGCAAACACTGACTTTCTGACCATGCTTTTGCCCCGGGAACCCTTTAGACATCATTTACTGCTGTGACCTGATGTCCATGCTGTCTCTAGCCCCAAGTTAGTGTCTTATAGTAACTTCCACCTTCCCCATATGGGGTCTTGCATGCCTCGCCACACAGCCGACTGACCTCATTATTTAGGTTTCGCCTGCACAGCGCTGGCACTGTGCTTGCAAAATCTTTCACCACTCTCCATTGTTTCACTCTCACACACCCTCCTCCACTGTTTCCTACCCTCCTTCCTCATATTTCCTAAACCCTCTGTGCTGTTTTTAGGCATATTTTACAGCAGCGGGAGGCTCCTGTGCAACATGGCTTACAGGGGCAAAAAATGCTGACACTGTCAGTGCTAGCCGCTTTGAAGTGCTTTTTTCACCTTAAGCCATGTTGCACATGCTGCTGTGCAACATGTAAAAACAAATATTGGTAAAGCCAATGGATCCAACATAGGCGGAACCTATTGGCTTGGCAAATGCTTGTTATTCTTTCTGTACGTCTGATTTTCCTTCACTGTAGGAATACCTTTGCCTTTGGCTCTAGAAACTGGTTGATAATATTGTACTTTCTTCATATGCTACACTTCTGACCGTGTGCTGGCAAATCCCAGAGTGAGAAAAGGTTCATCCACACGTATAGCACAACTTGCTTTCCAGTCTACTTTCTTGCCTGCTTTTCTGTGTTGCTTCTGAATTTTTCATTTAGCTGTTTTCTTTGTTAGCACCTTGCCAACCGCTTTGTTTCCTCCTGCTTCCAAACCCACACACGAGCTTCCGTTTTCATCTGATTCCTCGCCATTTGTATTTTGTCAAATCCATAGGTTCATCATCGTTTCCCCAAAGTTAAAATGTATATTGTTTCTTCCCAAAATCCAACCACGGCCTATTTCTTTTTCCACAACATCACTGTCCCTTTGTCCATATCTTGCAATCGAGAATTAAATGGAAAACATGACCTAGCCTTAATTTCTGTCACATGTATTTATGCAGGCCACATGACAATATGGGCTTCTTGTACCATTAATTTCAGCAGAAAAACATCAAATGATAGCCCGAACACTAATCAACTCAGACTTAACAACGGGAACACGTTGCATGCTGGCCTACATGCATATCAAATAAAATGGCTTCATAATGTACAAAACACTGAATTTCATCTCATCTGCCTGTGAATGCATCAGTCACTCAGTGCACAAGTCTGGCCATATCCCAGAGTGTTGGAAATGTGCCCTTCCTGCAGGGTCACCCGGGTAAACTCCTGATTGGCACATGTATTTGCTTGAATGTTCCAGGTATATGGTACGCCCTGTACTCAGGGCATGAAAATTAAAACTAGTAGTGGGCTGCTGCACTCATTGCGCAACCACATAAAGTAGCACTGTATAACATGTCTCTTGGACTGTAACTGCAGCCTGGATATGCAGTTTTAATCTGCCATTTTGCATTTCAACCTGGCAAAATAAACCTTTTGCCTGACCTAAACCTTCTTTTCAATACTTATAAGTCACCCCTAAAGCAGGCCCTAAATGCCACCAGGGGCAGGGTACATGTGACTTGAAGTGTATGAAATGTATATGTATTTTTTTACATGCTATGGCAGTGAAAAATCTTCAAAGATCTTTTTCACTGGGCAAAGCTGGCTCTTCCATAGGTTACCACCAGTGTACACTGTCATATTTAATACATAATAAATCCAGTTTGGGAGTAGCTACAAAATTAGTTACATGGCTCATTTTAATAGTCTTTTAAAAATCAACTTAATGGTCAAGACGAATTTTGTATTGCTATTTTGGAAATTACACTTTTAGAAAGTTGTCATTTTCCTGCCTAAAATCCAAAGGCTTTCATGCCATGCCCAGTGGTCAGCAGTCCCCTGATGGCTTCCCTGTGGTGAGATGTGCATTGCTACCAGACAATGGACAAAGGGCTCTGGGTCCGGGGAGGAGAACTCCTTCCTTGACAGGGTGGCATGGGGACTGTGCCCAGATCCTTCCTGAGCTTCAAAGAATGTCTACCTTTTCACTGGCAGATGGTGCTCACACCAAGGCCTGCCTCCCTTTTGTCTCTCTTATCAGACTGGCACCAAAACCAGTGAGAGGGGAAGAGCTGATGAGAACTGGTCAAGGAGGTGAACAAAGCTTGCTACCCACCTACTGGCTGCACTAGGCATGAAAGTGACCCCACAGCAATTGACTTTGACTCACCAGTCACCCTCAACTTGCATGTTTGGCCCACTGAAGGAGATCCTACTTCCAGAAAAGTTTCCTAGCCTGAACATAGAGGGCTTTATTGGGACTGAAACTAACAGTATTCGATTGATGTTGCGGTCTTTCCACGACCTGACGCTCGCCTGGAGCTTTCCTGCCTTTAAAGATGACTGTACTGGGACCACACTCTTCAGAAAGCCACGACTGTCTAGCCCCACTTTTTTGATCCATCTTGCCACGCTGATGACCAATCGATGACCACTCTTGCTCCATAAAATGTTCTACGTTTGAAGGTAAACTTTCCAGTGTTGTGGGTTCTCTTTAGTGCCTGGGATAGACATCCTTATTTTAGCATTAGACCTGTAGCCTGTGCCTTTTACAAGTAGACACGTTTTTATTAATTTCATATTTTTTTACCACAGCCAGCTTTTAGCTCGTTTTTTTAATTTTAATCAGCTGCTTCTTTCTGTGAAGACAATGTTGTTCATGCTGCACATTTTATCAGCCCTCTGCATGCATGTCACTTTGTGCACTGTTCAAGTCTGCCATGCGCGGTACATAATATTCCAACTTCTAATACGTCACTGGGAGCTCAGGAGCCTGTCCCCAATTTTTAACCATATTATCATGTCGTGCCCATTCTTACAACAGTGCAGGATTTATTATATAAACTCCACATAGGCCTAAAGAGGGCAGATGACATTTCAGTCATTACTGTCTTGCGACATACACCACTCCATTGACAGCTTCGCTGATCCTGACCCTGACTCATCAGCCAACCAAGAGAATTGCCATCTAGATAACAGGCAAACCCTTGCCAACCTTTTCAGGTATAGTGTCAGGATCCTTCTCATAAACCGGGATATGCAGAAGAGTTTCCACCGCTATGCTCTCAGATTTTTGACATAAGGTGTAGGTAGGAATTCTTAAGGCTTTTAGGATCATACAAAGATGGTGGGGTTGTTTATCTCTTTTCCCTAGTCATAATGATGATTACTGTTTTATGTTTCATCTGCCTTAAAATCCCAGCTCATGATTTTTATAATAGGATACAATTGCTTCAATAAATTAATTGAAATCCATCTTGCATCTCTTATTCCGCCTTGACATGTGTGAGTCTTTGTATCTGAGTTAAAGGGTTATGACATGTTCACTACGATGTCTCTGAGGAGTAAAAGTGCTATGTTTAGGTTGCCACAAATCACCCTTATGTTCTAGTTTTGGGTGAGGCAGGCTTGCCAGGAATCAGACCAGCAACTTCCAGGCAGTGTGGGACTGACTCAGTCACCCACACACAGTGGTGCTGCCATCCTAAAAACACACAGTCTTATTACCATAATAAGACCCGCACTACACCAGTGGGACAAACCTGGTACTTGTATCCATCCTGCTTCCCATCACAGTTGGCTTTAACTTTTGACTTTGATCTGTCCTAGCACAAACAGATAACCGCAACTAGTGCTTTGTGCTTCTGGTGCTATTTTTGATTCAAACTTTAAAAAATAAATATCTCCGATTCCACTTATTGGTGTTTTGGTGTGAGTTTATTTCTTACAATATTTTATAGTTTTTTAAATTGGTTTGGGGTGTTTCTTGTGTTATGTTTTCCATTTATACTGTATGGCTTAAATACTTTACAAATGGGGCATATTTATGAGAGGCTTGCGCTGTTGTTGCATCACTTTTAGTGATGCACCAGTGGCACAAACCTCTCAACCATAGCAATAGCAACTTTGCATGGCTTTAAATAATCTCATAGATATGGAGTAAGGCAAGGCAGCGCAAATCACTGAGTTGCATTACTTTGTGCCAGAAAAGCATTCCACGCCACACCCATGGATTTTGGCACATCCCCAGATTTAAAAGAGCCTGTAAACCTGGGAATGCGCCAGAACTTTACACCTCCCTAGGTGAGGTGCAACAAGGAGACATTTCTTGATTTCCCCTCATTCATTCCTCTTTCTATGTTTGCTGCGTAGTGCAGCTCACATAGAAATGGGACAAGCCTCCTGAGATTGGTTTTGTGCAGGAAGGTATCTCGTTCTGAACAAAAACAATCTTGCTGACAATGCAGACACCCTTGCACCATGGTGCAAGGGTGCCTGCTTTGACACTAGGCAAGTAGAACAGCTCCAGTGCAGTTGGAAGGAACAGGAATGCTCTGTATCACATTGATACAGTGCATTCCAGTCCGTTCCTTTGACACAGTGCAGCACAGAACGACAACTTGCTGTGCTGCCCTGAGTCAAACTCTTAGAAATGTCTCCCATTGTCTCTAAGTTAAGACTGACTGCTTTGTGGCAAGCTATTGGAGGGTTAAGCACAGGTCTATTTATTAAATTTAGTAGTCTCACCTCTTCAGCTAATGCTCCAATTTCTTACACAGAACCTCTATGTTGCTTTGATCGCAACAAAAGTTTGTAAATATGAAATCAGTCAATTTATTTGAAAGCACAATTTTCCTAACAAACTGTCTAAACAAGATACAGATTTTGAAGAGAAGTCGAAAAATCATTCTGATATTCCAGGGTCCATAATCTTAACAAGAGGGTTACTTCTCTGTTGCAGCAAATTAACAATGTTTCTGTAACAAAATTGCGTGTCACAACAAGGAACATAAATGAAAGGACTAGACCACCGCTTCTAACGGTCTCCCCTGGAACCCATTCAGAAACAATCAGCCAAGTGTTCTCTCTCAACTCTCATTTTGGTAATTGGCCTGGATCAATTAAGCCCTTTAAGCAATCCCACAAGTAGTGAGAACAATAAAATTACTGAGGACAATGATGACTTAAGGCCAGGTGTATCATTCTTCACAATATCGATTACCTAATTGCGATTTTTAGCTAATCGCAATTAAGTAATCGCTATTGTAATGTATGAAACTCCAGGAGTTTCAGACTGCCATTCGGAAGGGCTAACAAATGGACCTACCTCATTAATATTCATGAGGTAGGTCACAATTTGTGAGCCATTGCGAATGGCTACAATCACAGAAATGGTGGCCTGCTGGGCTCAGCAGACCACCATATCTGTGATTGCTTTGAAATAAAGCAATCTCTTTTTTTTTAAATGCAGACCGTTTTCCTTAAAGGAAAATGGGATGGGTTTAAAAATGTAAAATGAAAAATGAAAAGTTTTCTTTTCATTTTTTAAGAGTAGGCAGAGTTTTTACTCTTAAAAAACATTTTTGCATGCATTCATAAAGGGGGTCCCTTGGGGACCCATTCCTCTTTGAGAATGGGTTACCACCAAACTGAAATTGGTGGTAAGTGCGATTGTTTTGCGACCGCATTCATGATGACAAAACAATCATACATACCTCTGCAATTCGGTATTAGGAAGGGAAGCCCCTTCCTAATACTGAATCGGTATGTAGTCACAAATCCAATTTGCGATTTGGTAACAAGTTACCGAATCGCAAATTGGACTTGTTACATACCAAAATGCATTTTTGCGATCGCAAACCACTTTGATACATCTGGCCCTTAGCTACCTACCTGCAACCACTGATCCTAGAGGTCCATTATTAACCTATTAGCAGCAACGAAGGCCACAGACCTCATTTTTTCAATCGCAAATTGGACTTGTTACATACCAAAAGGCATTTTTGCGATCGCAAACCACTTTGATACGTCTGGCCCTTAGCTACCTACCTGCAACCACTGATCCTAGAGGCCCCTTATTAACCTATTAGCAGCAACAAAGGCCACATACCTCAATTTTTTAAACCAAGAAGGTGGAGCAGGGGTACCAAATCTAACATAATTCAGTGTAGTGTACTCTGTGAGATTATGCACACAAGAGTAATTCTGTGTTTGGTGCTATTTTTTTTTAGCACAAATTGGCCTCCTCGCATCCAAAATGGTGCAAGAAAGCATTTGGTGCTTTGGAATAGTGCTAAATGCAACAGTACATAAATAGCAAAAGCGAGCAGCCCCTTGTGTTTGCTAAATGTGCTCTAAGGGTAGGATTTTCCCCCAAATTACCCCCAGCATTTAGCTCTATTTTCCTATTGCAAAATGCCCCCCTTGCGTCCAAAATGGGTATGAGAAGGCAAATTGCACAACAAAACAGTGCTAAATGTGCTGTTAGGGTAGAAATTCCCCCCCAACTTACTCCGGGCATCTAGTGCTGTTTTTGTAGCACCAAATGCACCCTCATGTCCAAAATGGACCGAGGATGCATTTCGCATTAAGTAATGACGCTAACTGCAGCAGGACACAATTAACGTGTGGAAATGGCCAATTGCGGTCACTAACTATGTACTTACATTGGGATTGTTTCCCCCCAAATTACTCCTAATTATGCGAAGAGGCATAATTGTGCTATTATTGTTAATTCAACATCAAATAGTAATGCAAAATTACCTAAATTACTCCAATTACACCAGCTTGAGCGCACAGGCTTCTGTACTGCTTCCTCTCGAGAGTAGAATAGTTTGTACCTATAACAGTATTTCATCACTGCTAGCTCAACTGACTGAATGTCATCACCATATCAACGCATTCAGGTGAGATGGCGCCTCAGCAAATGAAGGAGTCAAATAAATACATGTGGTCGGAATATTTGTAGCATTTGAAGTCAGACTTGAGGTACACTGAAGATGTGAGAATTATTAGCTAATAATATTCTTTTATTCCTCGTGTTCCAACACCTTTTTCTAATGACGCATTTTTGTAATTAAAGTGCTGATGTGATTGCTGTATTTTAAGCAACCAAATCCTCAAAGTGTTTAACAAATATTAAACAGGGAGAAAACATTAATGTTTTTTCTAAAAGATAGTTTGGTGGGGTGACAAAATAGAATATGAATTGGCAGTGAGAACGTAATCATGCATTCATAAATTAATTGAGCCTGGTTCACAGAAAGGAGTCGTAGAAGTAATGCTGTATGTTTTCTCCTACGTTTACACTACATGTGCTACAACCACATTATTCCCAAAACGATCTGATACCCTGCCCTGGAATCTGCAACGATAATACATTCCCAAAGAGGTTTTGTGGAATTCTTTTGTGAGTTCTATGTCACTCAACATGTTATCATCTGCACATACTTAAATGTATAAAGTTTACCTCTAAACATAATTAAATGTAAAACTACAATGTAACTGTCTTTTTAAACTTTGCCCCCTAAAACTGAAAATATTTCTCTGCATTGAGTGACGTGTTATCAGCCGTACTTCCTTGTGAGGGTCTTCCATCTACTCAGAATAATCATTTTCCCCTGCTGGTGACACGATTAAATCTAATTGCATATCTGGGGTGGGAAACAGGCTGCAAAGTGTCATCAGTAGAACCTTCGCCATCAGATTATACTGAGGCTGCGTAGAAAGTTATGGTTTGATCTTCTCTAGTCAGCTGGCATTCGACTAGCAAGGGAGAAAGTCACTATCTGGCTGGTCGAAGATATAAGTTAAAGTGTCCTTGTATTCCGATGTCCTCGTCTACAACACAAAGGTTTGTGAATAAGCACAAATCTTCGACTTTTTGGGTGTTTACTTACGTTTTTCTGTCTTCTCACACAGAAATGCCAGTTCTCCACTCACCACTCCTGATGAGGGATTTGCTTTCATGACAAATTATACCATAAATAAGTTATTTTAGTTGTCTGTATTTTGGGAGTGTAAATTTATGTTTTCTGAATAGCATATGTTAATTTGCTCTTGTAAATTATGGCATTTATACAGGTGAATAAAAGGTAGGCTTCCAAATGTCTGTGCAAATCAGGCACAATGTGTACCACTGACAGCCCAGGCCTGTCCTAATGAGCTGAGGGGCCACATCTCCTCATCTCTTGGCCACTATAAAGAATGTCAGTCAGGCTGAGCAAAGGTCAGCCTGTCAGACACTCTTTATTTTCAGGTCAGGCAGCCAGGAGTTAGACTTGTGCTACATTTGCAGGCTCCTGTCTGCCTGTGCTGAACTTTGCTGGGCTGAAGAAGTCACAGCTCCTATGGGCGTGGCATCTTCAGCCTTGTAAAGCACTGTGAGACTCACCCCCTCATGACGAGGGGGGGAGCATCACTTATTAACTTGGGCATGAGCACTTCAGTTCTAAGCCCTGAAATGCCCATGGCTGAGTGTCAATCACACCTCTTCACAGAGTATGGTGGGTTCAGCAGTCTCACTGACCCATCCCACTTTGTGACGAGTGAGGCACTGCTTCCTTCCCTCATTGGCTGATCTAAGGTCACCCAAATGCAGCACTCCCTTCCTCCTGGGATCTCCAAGACAGAGCTGCGCAGTAAAGTATGATTTTATTTTTAATGTTTAGTGCGTACATGTGGAAGAGAGTGTTGTGAATGGATGTGTGGGTGTGCGTGCATGTGAGAGTGAAGGAGTGTGACTGAGTGCGTGCATTTGTGCCCCGACTGACCCAACTCCCTACTAAAAGTACAGGCCGCCACATAGTTTGGCTGCTCTCTGGGTTAAATGCATTGGAATGAGTGATATTTAAGAAACAGAAGAGTCCATTCACAGTAGGGGTGGGCGAAAAACTCCACTCCTCTAGCGGAGTTCACAAAGTTTTGGTCACTCTGTGCTCAGCTTGGAGCATGGAGTTCCGGCAAAACTCTGGCAGCCACCTCCTGGCAGACTTTGTTCTCATGCATAGCTCGTTAACATTAAGTTGGCTAGTATGAGCAAGAATTTGCATCACCTGGTGTGATTTTTAGGTGCTAGAATGCCTCCTGGCGAGATTTCCCAATGCAGACAGGCATGGCAGGTCAAGACCCTTCAGATTGAGAAAGCTGCCGCTCGAGTAGAAGATCTACTCGAGCGGCAGAAATAATCAGAGCCTTCTGGCAAGCAAGCTCCCAGTGCAAAAAATCAGTATGAGAACTACAACATGCGGGAATTCTTGAATCTCGTGGAGTTTTTATGCAAATAAGTGGAATTCCATAAAGTGAAACTCCGCGAGTTCTGCCCGATCTAAATTACAGTCAGTTTAATTTATAGAGCTGGCCTTTAATAGAGCTTTAGCTGTTTTCCCGCCTTATTGTGTTCCAAAAAGCTACATAATATACATACAAAGAGGGACTTCTGCAAACAGGCTTCAACCATTGCTCTATTGAATTGTCATTCATATTGTATTTCTGTCCACTAAGGCATAAAACACAGAACAGTGGAAAAACCTACTTAAGCAATTGGCTTCCTTCACTTTGAGAGCACATTGTCTCTAAAAACGGCTATTTAATTTGCCTGTAGTCCAGATGGCCTTTTCAATGGTGATTTATTTCTTGTCTCCTTTTAAACTTGCTACTACAAAGCATTTAAGTGACATCGTGATATTGTAGCTGCATAAAATTTAAGTGCTTGATTAGGTGAAGACTTCACCTTGTTGACTTAAAAATAAAATAGTATAATGCATTGTTTTTGACAGGGAGGCTTAATTTTTCTTTTAATAAAAAAATATATAACAATCACTAGCAAAACAGCCACATCAGTGAATGTAATTTTAAATTTAATATTTTTGTTGCAAGTATTTGGTGGCCACAATTAGGAGACATACGAAATACAACAATGGCTCACCCGCAAGGACTTTTTGAAATTTAAAGTTCTTCTCTCAATTTATTCTGTGAGGAAAATGTTTTTTGCAGTCTCACCCCTACCCCCCCCCCACACACTTTTTGCTAGTTTTACTGCTGGTGTATGAACTCTGATCATTAGAGCTTTGCCATCCAGCACCCTGTGTGTGTGTGCTCTGACCCCTAAACATGCCTAGAATTGGTTCACCCCTGATTGACATATATTTATATTAGCTATAAATCCCCAGAATAATTTGGGTACCCAGGACATGTAAGTAAATGTCACTAGTGATCTGCAGCACTTTTGAGCCACCACTAATGTGACAAGAAAAACCTGCCACTGCATCCTAACTGTGCAGTTTTAAACTGCAAATTCAACTTGGCAAAATATCAATTTTTTCAGGCCTAAACCCTTCTAATTACTATTGGTAAGTTACCCCAAAGATAGGCCTGAGTGCCCATAGGCTCGGCTGCATGGTATTTAAAATATTGGACATGTGTTCTTGTGTTTTGCATGTCTTGACAGTAAAAAAATCTCCATAGTCATTTTTCACTCTGGCAAGGCTGGCTCTCCCAATAAGTTACATTATAACACTCTATAAAGTATAACTTCAGTTTGGGAATAGCTGGAAACCATAGTCTTACCACTAAACGTACTAGCGATTTAAAATCCAAATGTTAAAGTTGGATTTAAAATTACTATTTTGGAAATGCAATTCTAGAAAGCAGGCATTTTCCTGCCTAAAGTCTATAGAAGCACTTTCTGAGAAAATCACCAGTTGTCAACTGGCAGCCAGCTGAGAGGTATGAATTGTTCTCAGATATGGGAACAAAAGGGCTTTGGCTGGCAGGTGGTGTGACCACCTCCTGACAGGATAGCCTGGGGAGATGTGGTCAACAACTGTACAAGCTTCAAGGGTGGATCTTCTTTTACAGGCAGATGTGACCCATGCCTAGGCCTGCCCTTGCCAGTGTCTAGTTTGCCAGAGTGGCACCAAGCACAGTGGAGGGAAAACTTCCTGCAGAACTAGTTTTCAGGATGAATTACTTATTATACTAGACAGACCTCGAGGTTTGCCCATAAATCTGACCCAAGGAAGATGGATTCTGATATGTTGTATTTGGGCAGAGAGAGGCACTGTAGGATTGCTTACTACCAAACCCCCAGAAAGTGATGTCAAAGTTGGTAGGTTTGTTGGACAGCGGTCCGGCCCCACCCATATTCTATTGTGGAGGATGAAGGTGGCACCCCTGCAGACCCGCTTGAAACACTGCTGACCCTGTTGAATGCAAATGAAGGACTGAGTACACCAGCTGAACCAAAGGACTGGAACTCAAAAGAAGGATTGTGTCTGCTGTTTTACCTGAAGAGAGAGACCCCAAGGTCGGTACCTACTCCCACTTCAATTCAGGACAGAAGTGGACTCCAAGGGCTTGATGGCTAGCCTCCTGTAAAGCTATAGGGTTACAAATAACTAGCTGGAAGAACCCCACCTTCCTAAAGAGATTAGCTGACCAGTTCCAACTGGATGTGCCCTGAGCCCCGCATGTGGCTTCACCTGGATTAAGTCTTAACTCCCAAGTGATGTTCCTAAGTTCCTGGGACTCTTGGAGAAGTGTGAGCATGTACTTCTCTTGCCTAACCCTACAAGCTAGGATTTAGAAACGTTTTCAATTATGTTTACCTAACGAACTGCCAGAAGATCAAAGCTAACCTGCCAAGTCAATCTAACAAAGGTGCATTGCCATTGGGCCAAAGATTCAGGTTGCTCCCACTTGAAGCTTTTCAGCAGAAAATCCATTCCAAATGGACATTTCAGACAGGCTATTTGGCCTCCTTGCCCCTCCAGAGCAATTCAAGCATCACCAATGTTAAGTCCGAAGCTAGAAATCAGCACCAGGCGAAAGGGCCAAAAATATTCAGGTGACAAGGGGCCTTCCTTTGACACAAGTGTCGAATTTCTCTCACTCAAAGCTGTCCTACCGAAAATCAATAGCTTAACCAGGACTTCATCCAAAGGCTATCTCTCCTCGTGGATTCATCACAGCCACAGCCTGCTGCTTTGCCCTACTGATTATCTTCAACTTCCATTTCAGACACTAAGGGGGTCATTCCAACCCTGGCGGTCGGTGTTAAAGCGGCGGCAAAACCGCTAACAGGCTGGCGGTAAAAAAAATGCAATTCCGACCCTGGCGGAAACCGCCAACAGAGACCGCCACTTCAACACACCGCCCGCCACGGCGGGACAAACAAACAGTGCGGCGGTCACCGCCAACAGACAGGCGGGAGACAATGTACCGCCCACCCTATCACAACCCACCAATCCGCCACCTTTTCCGGGGGCGGTAGCCCCGCCGATAATAACAAGGCGGAAACAGCCATTTCAAACGGAAAACGCTCACCTCCATACACCCCACGAGGAATCTGGACAGCATGGAACCCGAACTCCACATCCTCCCAGCGATTGTCTTCCTGCTCCTCTACCAGGAGCACGAACGCCGGCGCAGAAGACAACGGTGAGTACTGCACCTACGACACAGGGGAGGGGGAGGCAAAAAATTACGGGGACACACATATGCGACACACCCACCCTCACCCTCACCCACTACAACACACACATCAATGCATAGCAACACATCACAGTTACCCCCCCAAAGCCCCCCGGAAGAATGCAAAGACAAAAGGAAATGATTATAAACTTTGGAATATATTGTATGACTGAGTATAAAATATATCACACATCTAAAACTTTATATACATAAATTGTCCAGTCCGATATGTGTATCAGGCATTGTTCGTGGGCCACTGGGCCCAAATCAAATGGGCAAAGCCCACACAGGATACCTGACTCCAACGGAGAGAACACTGCAGGGGCATCAGATAGGAAAACTACAGGCACCTCAGGGGGAAGGGAAGGGGGGCACCTCAGCCAGATGAGTCCACGACGCCAGATCCACGAGGGGCCTCCATGGCCACTGTTCAATCCTGGGGAGTGCAAAGCCACAGTCTCTCAAGTCTCTACAGTGGGTGGGTTGCCCACTGTGCCATCCTGGGGAGTGCAAAGCCACAGTCTCTCAAGTCTCTACAGTGGGTGGCTTGCCCACTGTGCCATCCTGGGGAGTGCAAAGCCACAGTCTCTCAAGTCTCTACAGTGGGTGGCTTGCCCACTGTGCCATCCTGGGGAGTGCAAAGCCACAGTGTCTCAAGTCTCTACAGTGGGTGGGTCGCACACTGTGCCATCCTGGGGAGTGCAAAGCCACAGTCTCTCAAGTCAATATCAGTCTCCACTGGTACTGGAGGGGGACTAGTGCCCAGAGTGCTTTGTGCAGCCATGCCCGACACAGATGCGGGCCTGCCCTTCCGCCAATGGGCCAGCGGTGCTTGAGACGGCGGTGCCCAGCGGAGCGGTGCTTGAGATGAAGGGCCCAGTTCAGCGGTGCTTGAGATGAAGGGCCCAGTTCAGCGGTGCTTGAGACGGCGGTGCCCAGCGGAGCGGTGCTTGAGATGAAGGGCCCAGCGGAGCAGTGCTTGAGATGAAGGGCCCAGTTCAGCGGTGCTTGAGACGGCGGTGCCCAGCGCAGCGGTGCTTGAAACGGCGGTGCCCAGCGGAGCGGTGCTTGAGACGGCGGTGCCCAGCGGAGCGGTGCTTGAGATGAAGGGCCCAGCGGAGCGGTGTTTGAGATGAAGGGCCCAGCGGAGCAGTGCTTGAGATGAAGGGCCCAGTTCAGCGGTGCTTGAGACGGCGGTGCCCAGCGCAGCGGTGCTTGAGACGGCGGTGCCCAGTTCAGCGGTGCTTCGGATGACTGCCCAGTTCAGCGGATCCACCCATGGCGTGGAGGTCATTCGCCACCTGACCTGTGGCTGGCTGCGCCTTCCTGCCCACCTGGGATGGGCCTGTTGGTGTCCTCCTGCCCACCTGGGATGGGGCATGCGGGGCCCTCCTACACAGCTGGGCTGCTGGCGGTCTTGTCGGGCGTGCTGCCCTTTCCAGCCTTCCCTGTTCGCCTGTGGCCCTTCCCCACCTTTGGCGGTGTGCCAGCTGGCACCACACTCCCTGCCGGAGCCATGGTAGGGATTTTGGTTCCAGGTGTTGCAGGCCTCTCGCGCCGGCCACTCACAATCTTTGCATGTTTTTGCAGGGGTGGGCTGGCCGTGCCTTGGCTCCCAACTGAACTGGCTGACCTTGAGGGTGGGGGACTCCACAGTCCATGGCAGACTGTCTTCACAGGGCCCGCTTTTGTGGTGGCTGAGGTGCTGACTGGAGTCCTATTAGATGGACGGGGTGGGGGAGTTGTTGGAAAGAGGTCAAGTTTTGATAGGAAAATAAGTTTAGAAAGAGAGGGACGGGTAGGTGTAGTAGGTATGGGAGTGGAGGAAGAGGTTGTGGTTGTAGGAGTTTGAAGTCTGCTGTCTTTGGGTGCAGGTGCTTGGGCTGGAGGCTGTCGTGAGGTGGATGGCTGTTGGGTGGGTGGCTGCCTGCGTTTGTGTAGCTTGGAAGAGGGGGTGACAGACACACTGGGAGAGGACACAGGGGACGTGTGAATGGTAGTGGGGGTGGTGACTGCACGTGTGCAGGGGGTTCTGGTGTGTGTGCTGGTGATGGACGTAGTGGCTGAAGATGTTGTGCGTGCAGGTGTGAGTGGAGACGTGACAGGGAGGGAGGAAGGAGACGAGGAGGAGGGGGACACAGTGGAGGCAGTGGGTGTTGGTATGTCTGCATGTGGATGTTGCTTGTGTGAATGCTTGTGTGATGTGTGGTGCTTATGTCTGTCTGAGCTTCCCTTGGGTGTTGAGGTGTGTGCAGGATGGTCTGATGGTGTGTCTGGGATAGGCAGAGGTACAGGGGATTGGGTATGGGTGGAGGAAGTTGGAGGGGGGAGGCTAGAGACAGGGACAATTGCTGCCATCAGTGCTGAGGCCAGAGTGTTGAACGATCGCTGATGGGCAGCCTGACCAGAATGAATGCCCTCCAGGTATGCATTACTCTGGTGCACCTCCCTTTCTACACCCTGGATGGCATTCAAAAGGGTAGACTGCCCAACAATGAGCGTCCTCAGGAGGTCAATGACCTCCTCACTGAGGGCAGCAGGGGTGACTGGGGCAGGGCCTGAGGTGCCTGGGGCGAAGGAGATGCCCACCTTCCTGGGTGAGCGGGCACGGGGCAAACGCTGAGGGGCTGCTGGGAGGGCGGTGGTGGTGCGCTGGGTGGCGGCTGTACCTGTTGGTGCGGGGGGCACGGATGTTGTCGCCACCACAAGGGAGCTCCCTTCAGAGGACGAGTCGCTGTCACTGACATCCGCATGAGTCCCCGCTGTGGAGCTCCCCTCGTCCTCCGTCTCACTGGTGAATTCCGATTCTGTTGCATGGCCCGCCATGGCCATGTGAGATGCAGCTCCCTCGTGCTCCGATGCCTCTTCTCCTCCGCCTGATGATGCTAATGCACAAATGAACAGGAAGACAACAAAAAAGGGGGGTGGGGAAAAATAAAGAAATGTTGAGTGCATGCATTGGCGACACCGTTGGCGGACAGGACAGACACAGAAGCCCCCTGCACTACGCCGCGCACTTGGGGTCGACTACGCAATCCATGGGACATGGCCTACAAGCCTATGGGCGACCTCTGCTCACATACATAACACAGGGCAATGAATAGCTGTACTTGGCATCCTACAGAGGTCGGGGGCGGGGGCACAGGGCCATGCCTTACGGAGGGGCCTAGCCTACAGATGTCACCCTGGCCTAGGATTACCCACAGACCTCCTCCCCCACCCAGACCCCTCCACTGCGCGCAAAGTCACCAGGATTTGAGTGTACTCACCCCCTTGTGTCTGCTGTGATGTCCTCATGCGCCCATCCAAATCGGGGTAGGCCACCGCCAGGATCCGGGACATCAGGGGGGTCAAAGTACGACGGGCACCCCTCCCACGTTGGGAGGCCATCCCCAGCTGAGCCTCCGCCATCTTCCTGCTCCAGCGTCGGATGTACTCCCATCTCTTCCGGCAGTGGGTGTCCCGTCTATGGTGGACCCCCAGGGTCCGGACGTCCTTGGCGATGGCACGCCAAATATCGATTTTCTGGTGGGCGCTGACCTATGTGACATGTACAGGGAGAGAAGAATAATCATCACCTTCTGTATGCTCGATGTGAGTGGCCCCCCCATCCCCACCCTTGCCATGTGGCACATGCTCTCATCTGTCGTTTGATGCATGCCTCAATCGCTCCCCTCCCCACCATCTTTCATCCACCCCACTCAACACAGGCATTGGCCACAAAGCATGGTCCCAGTGTACTTACCTGTTGGTCTGGAGGACCGTAGAGTAGCGCATACTGGGGGAGGACCCCATCCACGAGTTTCTCCAACTCCTGAGCAGTGAAGGCAGGGGCCCTTTCCCCAGTCGCTTGAGCCATTGTCTCTTCCAGACCGTGGTCACAGCAGCACTTGCAGTGTAGGTCCTCTCCTGTCGAAGATCAGGTATCGAGTGATTAAGCAGATAGAAAATGGCGGTCACGCCCGTGGCGGTGCGTACCGCGACCGCCGGCGCACATCGTCATTGGCTCCTGAGACCCATAGTGTTCAATGTTAACCAATGCTGCTTTGCGCCGCGGTCTTCGACCACCTACCGCCACGGTGAGCCACGCCAGCTCATTGACCTCACATCCCATTGTCGCACTTCACAGGTCAGGCAGCCGCCATTTCAAGGGCCCACATGCCTTATTTTCTACTGCGTCACACATACCTAGGCCTTGCATCGACACTCATACAAGCCATTCAATGCATTGGGAATCGTGTTATGTGCAAGCTGTGGTTACGTACCTGTGGGTAGATTGACTCTGTGCTCGCTGTTGTCCTTCATAGGCACCGTCCGCTGGGACATGCGAGGAGATGGAGAAATCTTCCAGTGTACAGACCGCTGGTGGACCTGTCGACAATGGAGGAAAGACATGTCATACTGACATACAGGCTTGACCGAGACACTATACAGGAACTGTGTGCCCAGCTGGAGCCAGACCTGATGTCACCAATCCGCCAACCCACAGGGATCCCCCCTTTAGTGCAGGTGCTGTCAGTACTCCATTTCCTAGCAAGTGGGTCATTTCAAACAACAGTGGCCATATCATCAGGGATGTCCCAGCCCATGTTTTCCAAGGTGTTGTCCAGAGTGTTGTCTGCCCTGCTCAAACACATGCGGAGCTACATCGTCTACCCTGAGGTGGGGGATTTGGCTACAGTGAAGGCTGATTTCTATGCCCTTGGACATATACCCAACATCATTGGTGCCATTGATGGGACACATGTTGCTTTGGTCCCCCCCAGCAGGAGTGAACAGGTGTACAGGAACAGGAAGAGTTATCATTCCATGAATGTCCAGATGGTGTGTTTGGCTGACCAGTACATCTCCCATGTTAATGCCAAGTTCCCTGGGTCAGTGCATGACGCGTACATCATGCGAAATAGCAGCATCCCTTACCTGATGGAACTACTTCAGAGACACCGTGTGTGGCTAATTGGTAACTCTGGTTACCCTAACCTGTCATGGCTACTGACCCCAGTGAGGAATCCCAGGACAAGGGCAGAGGAGCAGTACAATGAGGCCCATGGGCGTACTAGGAGGGTGATCGAGCAGACCTTCGGCCTCCTGAAGGCCAGGTTTAGGTGCCTCCATATGACAGGTGGATCCCTAATGTACTCACCAAAGAAGGTGTGCCATATCATCGTGGCCTGCTGTATGCTTCACAACCTGGCTTTGCGCCATCAGGTGCCTTTCCTGCAGGAGGATGGTCCAGATGGTGGTGTTGTGGCAGCTGTGGAGCCTGCGGAGAGTGAAGAGGAGGAAGACGAAGAGGACGACACAGACAACAGGGACAGAGTAATACAGCAGTATTTTCAATAACATACAGGTAAGAATCAACACCGGAATTTACATTTACTTAAAGTCTCCTGCCTCTCTACTGTCTGAGATTCCACCCAGTGTATGTTCACTGAGTTGTGTCTTTCCCTTCCAATTTCAGAAATGTGGGCCCCACTCCGTGACCTCTGCTTTGCTTTGTTTGCACAGTTCTGTGTAATACATTTGTACAAAATCTCAGCCAGACTACAGATTGTTTTATGCAATAAGTGTGTTTATTACAGTGCTCAAAATTGGTGGGTGGTTGCAAATCGTTGAGGTGTGATGGTGGAGGATTGTCTATGGCAGAGTCCAGACTATCAGTATCACAGGTGCATTGTCCAGATGCCTGTGGAAAGTGGAGCAGGGGCAGTGTAAGGTTGGACAGGGTGTCAATGTGGGACAGTGGGATGACAATCAGGGAGGTATCCTTTCCTGGCTGGGCTCTTGGCATCTTACTCTGTCTTCTTCCTGGATCTCAGGGCCCGCTTGCGGGGTGGTTCTCCTTCTGCAGGGGGTGGGGTTCTGGTGGCCTGTTGGTCTTGTGTCGGGGCCTCCTGTCCACTAGCGCCGGCGGAGGTGGTAGGCAGTTCTTGGTCCATGCTAGTGTCAGGGGCCCTTTGTGGTGCAACAGTGTCCCGCAATGTGGTGACTACCTGATTCAGAGCCACTACGATGGTGCCCATGGCGGAACTGATGTTTCTTAGTTCTTCCCTGAACCCCATATACTGTTGCTCCTGCAGAAGCTGGATCTCCTGAAACCTGGCCAGGAAAGTGGCCATCGTCTCCTGGGAGTGGTGGTATGCTCCCATGATGTTGGAGAGGGCCTCGTGGAGAGTGGGTTCCCTGGGCCTGTCCCCCCCCCTGTCGCACAGCAGCCCTCCCAGTTCCCCTGTTTCCCTGGGCCTCTGTCCCCTGGACTGTGTGCCCACTACCACTGCCCCCAGGGCCCTGTTGTTGTTGGGGTGGTGGATTAACCTGGGTGCCCTGTAGTGGTGGACACACCGCTGATTGACGTGTCCTGGGGACAGAGATATGGGCCCGCTGTGTGGGTGCTGTGCTGGTGTTACCAGAGGGGGGAAGGTCTGCTGTGTCCTGTGGCTGTCTGAGGGGAACCGACTGTCCAGAGGTCCGCGATGGGCCGGGCTGGTCATCTAGATCCAGGGAGACAGAGCTGCTGTCATCACCATGGGCCTCTTCTGGGGGTGGAGTGGACATTTGTGGACCCTCCTGCGCGGTGACGTGGCGTTCGGGTCCTGCAGGGGTATTGCTTCTGTGTGTGCCTTGGCGTGCAACGGGTGGGTGCCCGTGTACCCCTGTGCTTGCATTCCTGTGTGGGGGCTTTTGTGACGGTGGTTTGGCCGGGGGGGATGGGTATGTGCAGTGGGCATGCTTAGGTGATGGGTGTCCATGCTTTGTGGTCGCATGCAGGGCTTGGTGTTGGGATGGGTGGGTTGTGAGGGTGAGACATTTGCAAGGAGTAGGTGTGATGGGGGTGGGGGTGAGGGTGGGGGTATGAGTTGGCATGCTGGTGGGGTGGGGGGGATGAAGTAGTTAAGATTTGACTTACCAGAGTCCATTCCTCCGCCTACTCCTGCGAGGCCCTCAGGATGCAGGATCGCCAAGACCTGCTCCTCCCATGTTGTAAATTCTGGGGGAGGAGGTGGGGGTCCGCCGCCAGTCCGCTGCACTCCGATGTTGTGCCTGGATACCATGGAACGCACCGTCCCCCGTAGGTCGTTCCACCGCTTTCTGATGTCGTCCCTATTTCTTGGGTGCTGTCCCACAGAGTTGACCCTGTCCACTATTCTGCTCCATAGCTCCATCTTCCTGGCAATGATGGTGTGCTGCACCTGTGTCCAGAAGAGCTGTGGCTCTACCCATACAATTTCCTCCACCATGACCCTGAGTTCAGCCTCAGAAAACCTGGGGTGTCTTTGCGGTGCCATGGGGTGGTTTGGGTGATGTGTGGGGTGGATTGTGTGGTGCTAAGTGTGGTGATGTGTATTGGTGTGTAGTTTGAAGTGCGTGGTAATAATGCTGGGTGACAGTGAATTGGGCGTCAGGGTGCTCGGGCCTCTTATCTCTGTGCGTGTTAACGAATCTCTAGGAGTGGGGGTTTGTGGGTGATGTGGGTGTGTGTTTTATATTGTGTTGGGTGTGTGGGAGTGTTGTTTGTATGTGTATCAGGTGTGTGTATTTTGAATTGTCCAATGTGGCTGTGTTTTGTATATGTGTGTGTATTTTGAGCGCGGCGGTGTGTACCGCCAATGGAATACCACGTTTGAAAGACCGCCGCGTGGATTCGTGTGTCGTGAGAGTGTGGGCGTATTTCTGTTGGCGTGACGGTGGAGGTCTGGTCATCGCCAGTTTCTCGCTGGCCTTTGGTGTGGCGGACTTTTGTGGATGTCTGTATTTTGGCGGTTTGCCTGTTGTGGGTCAGAATGACCGTGGCGGTTTACCCCGGCCGCGGTGGTGTTATGGCGGTCTTCTGTGCGGCGGTAAGCGCCTTTTACCGCCGAGGTTGGAATGACCACCTAAGTCAGAAGGTGAAACTCCCTAGTAGGACAAACTTGATTTTTGTATCTGACCTGCTCTCCATCATTGCTGGCCTTAACTTGAGCCTTTGTCTCAGTCAAGTGCAACCAGTTGCCTGCAATTGGCACTTGAGACTTTTAGTGCTATTTTGACTTGAAATGTCTAAAAATCACATCTCCGACTTTTGTTGTTTTTGTGACACTTTATTTATTAAACTTTGTACTATTTTGTATAAATATAGTGGGATTTGTATTGTGCTGTTTCTTTGACTAATTAACTGTTTTGGTACTGATAAATGCTTTACACTTGTTCTCTTGAGTTAAACCTGACTGCTCTGTGCCACAACTACCCAGGCCTGTGCTATGGTTTAAATTAGAGTACCTCAACTGCACCTGACACCCAATAGTGGCATTATTACTTGGTGAGGACTCACAACTACCACATTTAGGGCCATATGTACGAACACTTTTTCCCATAAACATAGAATGGGTAAAAACCTTTGCAACATATGGCCCTTAATCCACTCTCTGACATATTTCCACACAATATATAAGTGAAAGAGTTTCAAAGTAATTATTATTGTAGTTTGCATGTAAAAATCTAAGGGCCAGATATATCAAAGACCTGGTTTGCATTTCCCAAACAGCAGATTTTAAGAAATCGCTATTTGAGAAATGCAAAATGGGATTTAAGAAAATAGCAAGTCCCTCGCTATTTGAGAAATGCAAAACGGGATGTATGAAAATAGCAAATCCCTGATAGCGATTTCTTAAAATTCACAATCGCAATTAGGGAATCGGTATTAGGGAATGGGACTCCATTCATCACTATGGGCCTAAAGGCCAATAGGTGCAAATGGTTTTGCATTTACCAATTTGTGAATTCCTGTTAGGATTTCACAAATTAGGTAATGCAAATCCAAGGATGCTGGGGGCCTAGGGCCCCCTTTGATGCACCCACTCACCCCAAAGAAATTGTGCACATGTAAAGCGTACATATGCCCTAGGGACATGTGTACGCTACATGCCACTTTTAAAAATGCATTTTCAATGCATTTTTAAAATTGCCCATGGTTACCACCAAATTTGAATTTGTGGTAATTCCATTTCCTAAATGCCCACTTTGCATTTAGGAAATTCATGAAATATGTGCTTTGGAAATTGCAAATAGGAATTCCCTATTTGCGATTCCCTATTCAAAGTCGCAATTTTAAGGAATCGCTAATAATTTTGATTCCCTAAAATTGTACTGAACTGCCTTTCATACATTGTGAAAGGCGATTTTGCATTCGCAAATGGTGGAATTTACCGATTCTCACTGTTTGCGAATGCAAAATACTTTGATACATCTGGCCCTAAGGGTCAGAAGTATGAAAATCCCAGTTTGCATTTCTTAAATAGCGAATTTTAAGAAATCGCTATTTGGGAAATGCAAAATGGGATGTAAGAAAATAGAAAGTCCCTAAAAGTGATTTCTTAAAATTCGCAACTGCTATTAGGGAATTGCTATTAGGGGATGGGACTCCATTCATCCCTATGGGCCTGAAGCCCCATTGGTGCAAATGGTTTTGCATTTCCCAATTTGCAAATTTCTGTTAGAAATTTGCAGATTAGGTAATGCAAATCCAAGTGTGCTGGGGGCCTAAGGCGCCCTTTGATGCACCCCCCCAAAAAATTGTGCACATGTAAAGTGCACATATGGCCTATGGATATGTGTGTGCTTCATGCCACTTTGTACATGGTTACCACCAAATTTGAATTTATGGTAATTGCATTTCCTAAATGCCCAGTTCGCATTTAGTAAATGCATAATACATGTGCTTTGGAAATCGCAAATAGGAATTCCCTATTTGCAATTTCCTACTTAGTGAATCTCAATTTGCGATTCCCTATTAAAAGTCGCAATTTTAGGGAATTGCTAAAAATTGTGATTCCCTAAAATTGCACTGCTCTGCCTTTCATACATCGCGAAAGACGATTTTGCATTCGCAAACTGTGGAATTTACCGATTCACACTGTTTGCGAATGCAAAATACTTTGATATGTCTGTCCCTAGGTGTCTAGGAAAACAGGTTTACCAGCTATGAGTCAGCCACATTTAGATGGCAGTCTGTTTTAATTTTTATTTTGTGTACAATATGCTTACAATGAAAGCTGTAAAAATGTGTCACCGCTCCAGCGTCCCTTTGGCTTTACCAATGCGTATTTACAGATGTGTACCATGCGATCTTTTCATTTACAGAACACCTCCCAATCCCTCTAAGGGTCCTTTAGCAGTTCTGGGGCCAGCATTCGGCCACAGGTCAATGTTAATCTGTGAGATATGGAAGACTCTATGGCCCCTCATCCTATCATATATTCTGCGGGGGCATAATTTTGTGTTATGCCACTGTCAAAGGCTAGGCAGACCAGACCCTCATTCACTTGTTTCAGGAGCGCACTGCATCTGTGTTCCAGGCCCCTAATCTCTGCTGCAGAAAGAACATAAATACTAGAAATACAAACCCTAAACTTTCTACCAGGACCCCAAACCAAGGTTTACACTATAGACAGATTAAAATGGTTCTGTGGGACTCTTTTCTCTTTCTCTTTATACCAATCATCAATCAAAATGTATTCTCCAACAATAGGTATGATTCAACAAATACAATAAAACACAAAGGTACAGAGGACGCAGTGCACTGTGTGATATTGTGCAATATATACTATGATGCATATATAGAAGCGGGATGTCTATTAGCAGTCCGATCATTTTTCACAGATGCCTGTTTCCAATATCATTATACAACAGACAATCCCCTATACAATTGTAGACATTTCAACCCTGATGGAAATTTGCAAAAGTCTTCTCAGCACAATAAATGTGCCATCTGACACTGTACCTCAAAGCAGTCCATCGTGTGTGTATGCTGGGGTTTCTGGAGTCACACTCAATTGTACCAACGACAGCGAGCGCCATGACCTCTTCCGACACCAACAGCTATATTTGGTTTGTATGTCTTATTTAGAGGTCGTGTTCCTCTTTGTCGGCCACTCCTATGTGTTGAGCCACGTCCTGCAATCTCTGCACGTGAAACACAGCACGTCTGTCGATTCTCAGTACACATCTAGCAAGTACGGTGTTTCAGAGTTTGTGTCTAGGTGTGGTAAATTGTGGTGGAAGGGTATGTTTCCGGTACAAATACTGTGGTAGGCAGCACAATCTCACCTCTGCACTTTGGTGCGAGACTGTGCATCACAAAGGGCAGTCTTTTTAGTACACCACCAAAGCCGCGGTGACAGCAGCAGGCCACTTGTGATTAATACATTTCTTTGCTGTTTTCTGCCTCTTGCCCACTTGCAGTGTGAAGAGCATCAAGGTTTCCAGAACCTGGCTAGCCCATACAAAATGAGGTACACTGTGGAAAGAGTCTATGCAATCCCCCAGAGTTTTCACAGAGGCACAAATGGCATCCTTTATGCTCTCTTTTTGGGTTGTGTGTTCGAGCAGTTATGCATATCAGAGGTTAGTGCTAAGCATGTAAGGCACACACTCATACAGTAAGTGAGATATACTCAATAAAGAAATCCAGCACCAATTTATAAACATAACACATACTTTTCTATAGCTTTTGATACTAAGAACACTGGAATCATGTGGGCACTTTTTGAGTTAGGAATATTGCGTTTTTAAAAGTTGATACAGTGCATTTCTCAGATGCGGTAATGCGGTAATGTTATCCTACGGAGGAAGAACAAGCACTGCATACAGGGATAGTACAGCGACTTACGGGACCAATCTCCTGGATTTAAGGTACGTTTGGGGCAAGGTCCAAGGCCACATTAGCAGGTCACCTCGGTTGGCACTGGGGCGGCCGGGTGCAGTTTCGCATCAGATGCCCTGTGTAAGTCTATGGGGGTTGGTCAGGTTACAAAGTTGCTGCAGGAATGGACTGGAAGTTCAGTCCATGGAAACCCACAGAGGGCCTCGACTGTTGAGGTCCTCAGGCACATGGGGACATGATTAGTCCAATGCTGTCAGGTCCGGTGCTAGAGTTCCTTGCGGTTGCAGGGGGGCCCGCAGAAGCCATCTAAAGCCATGTATGGGGGTCAAGGTCCTGTCTACCCAAGCCAATAAATGGGCTCCATTCTCATGAGGCTGGGAGTTTTGTGGAGTCCCTTGGTACTCTCCTCCTCAGTCCACGGCGGCCGGGTGCAAAGGTGTCCTGAGGTGTTGGGCCTTTGTCTCCTGGTCGCTTGCAGTTGCATGGGGGTCTGCAGAAACAAGCTGCAGACACCATCGTAAAGCCCACAGTGGGCAAACTCAAGGTCGACTTTGTCTCTAGAGGGCCTGGGACCATGCTGACACCACTGGTCCACTTCAGCTTGGAGTAGGTGGCTCGGGTGCAGTTGTAATGCCCGGCATCTGATTGTTGTGGTACTAGTCCTCAGAGTTCTTTCTTGGGTGCCAGCAGATGCAGGGAAGTGGTGCCTCTGCTCCAAGGGAGTTTTTCTTGGCAATTTGCAAAGCACTGGCATCTCTCTGGGGTTCTGCAGCAGCAGGACTGGTAAGTTGCTCCTTGACGGTTGGGTGCAGCAGGAAGGCTAGCAGGGTTGGCACCAAGTCAGACATGCTCCTCTGTTCTCGGGTTCAGCAGAATTCTTTTTTTTTGTCCAGCAAAGATCTGAGGGTCTGCTATCAGGGGGTCCTCTAACTACTCAATTTGGGGGGTGTTAATGGGTGTGAAGGGTAGTAGCCAATTTACCCTTGGATTCACTACAACCCCTAGATAACCACTTCCTGTGGGGAGTGGGCATCACCCTGTCCAGAGGTTCTAAATTCCACCACAAACAAAATGGCGGTACTCTTAGGCTTTGTCCACATGAGGCTGGTCACCCTAGGGGTGTGTCCAGTCTAGAAATGTGATGCTCCTCCTGCATAGCTAATTTACCCACCTGTCCAGGTACCAGAAGGACCCTAGGGCAGGAGGGGCAGCATCTCCCTCTGAGGAAGGCCCGTTCTGCAAACCAAAGGTCGTGGGCTTCTTTGAAGATCCTGCCTTGGAATGCAGGTCATCCTGTGGGGAGGATTGTGTAATACCCCTGTCCAAGTGGGCTTTGTTTCTTACCTTCAGAGAGCAAAAGCTCTCTCCTTTTTGGGGTCAGATTCTCATCTGATGGTGGCAGACTGATAAAAGCTAGTATGTGAGCTCAAAAGCAGTTGGTAGGTTTTCAGCGGGCACCTCTAAGGTGCCCTCTGGTTACATGTATTAATAAATCCATCACTGGAATCAGGGAGGGTTTATCAATATGAGATGTTTGATACCAAACATCCCTATATTCAGTGCAGCCATCATGTAAGCTGGTGAACTTGAAATGATCAGGGTCCAACACATGCATTTAAAATGGCTTCACTGCTCACCTACTATGTCTAAGAGTTGACAAAGAGATAGCAGAGGCATATCTGCTCTTGCAGATATGTCCACACATATAATATAATGCACCCTGACTTGGGGCTGTAAGCCCTGCTGTAGGGATGACTTACAAATATTGCATGAAGTGTTTAGGGGACATGGCACACTGTCTATGTGCCATGTCATGTTTTCACTTTTAGGGAGCACCTTGCCATGCAGTCTGCAATGGCAGTCTGCATGAGGTTGGTGCTGGGTACCTTAGAGTGGCACAAGTTGTGCTGCAGCTCTAAGGGCCCCTCTTCAGTACCCATGCCCTATGTACCGCGGGTACCATTTACCAGAGACTTACAGAGGTAGTAAATGGTTGGCCACTTAGAGATCAAATGACCATGGGTCTTGTTTTGGGGAAGGGACACTAGTTCCTGGTGAGGACCTGGTTAGCAGGAACCCACTGCACTTCAGTCAAAGTTGCATAAAAAAACAAGCAAAAATTGTGTGTGTGGTGGGTGCTGCAACCAGAACCCAGCTTCCTACAAGAGGCCCTTAAGACTCCTTAACTAGTAATTTTATGCATCCATTTAATCATTTTGAGGAGTTTTTTGAAAAATGAACAAGCATTGGCAACGCCGGTAGGTCAGGTTTTATTGTGCTGTACCCTGTATTCACATAGACCACAACTCATCCTGCACTGACACAGGCACAAAGCTCACTAGATCTCACTTATGCACAAATCAATCTATCATCCAATAGACAGACCACTGTACTCACACAGGTACACTACTCATCCACCACTCACACAGGAACACCTGTTGTGGTACAATCATGCAGGCACAAATGACTCTACACTCATTAAGATGCCACTGCACTCACACATACCACTAAGCATGCACTCACATAGGCACAGTGCTCACTCTGCACTCACACTGCACTCTCAAACTGCACTCAGGCACATTATGAACACACCAAGGCACAGACCTCATCCTGCCCCCATTAAGGCACATCTCTCACGTTGCACTCATACAAGAACAAAACCCATTGTGCCTTTACCAAGCAAACGATAACCTATTACTGGTACACCACTTCCCCTGTACCCATAGAGGCACACTACTCACTCCACTTTAACACATGCACTTCTTTCAACCTGTACTTAAATTAAAGAGACTTCCATCAACTTGCACCCACATAGGCACACCGTTCCATGCAATCTCACATAGACATAACCTAACCCTACACCTAAAAGGTAAATCCCTCACTATGTACTCTAGAAAACACATCAGTCACTCTTCCGTAATACAGATATACCCTGCTCCCTGTACTTGAACATACACACCACTCACCTTGCACCCAGGCACATTGCTCATCTTATGTTCATACAGTCACTCCTCTCACCTTCACCAGCAGCACACCCTTCATCCTGTACACCAATGTTCTTCTACTAATACTTAACATAGAGATGTCTTGTGCCCAACAACCATAAAAAACATACTATTTTGGATGTGATGAAGGGTAAGCACTGAACTGATCTTGCAATACCCCACTTGTAGGAGTGAGAGGAGTGTTGCCATGGAGAGTACCACTATGTGCCGATCTCCCCCTGAATGCAAGTTCTAAAGACACATTAAAACAGTCTCCTTAGAAGAAATCCTCCAAAGATGATGCTGGGTGCTTGAGAACATATAAGCTTGTTTTAAAAAGTGATGCTCATGTGCTCTACAAGAGCCACAACAAGCTAAACGTATGGTTTATTATTTTAGAGAAGGCTATATTTCTAAAGCATTTCAAAGCATGCTTACAAGTTAAATCTGTGGTACAGTGAAAAATAAAAAGTGACTATTGTAAAAGGTTTTCAAAACATTCCATGGACAGCATCAAAAAACAATGCTGCATCGATTTTTGTGTGTAAAGTGGTGACGCTGTGTCACTATTTTTTGTTTGCATCCACTGACATGTTGTTGTATAACTCTTATAATCATTGCTTGCATATATATGCATAACATTTGATATTTGAATTGACTATATTGAGTGACCTTTATACAATTTATTAGCTATAATTAGCTTATGTTCACACTAGTTTAGCAGGGTTCCTCGTAGGGCTCAGAAGGTCGACGCCATTTTAATGAAATGTATTCTTACTTGCTGTGCATAATCTTTCTCTTGATCCAGACACCAAGAGCTACTGTGATCTTGGTAGACTGAAATGTTATTGATAAAAATTATATGTGAAGGCTGTTTCTTGAATCCTAATGATTTGGATGTTATTTCTCTGCACCAGTGTAAAAAAGAAGTCAGAGGAGAAGTCCTTCCTTCACCTGAAATCTCTGAAATCCCTTACTCAAGGGAAAGGGGCCAAGTTGGACCTGGCCCTCTCTGCAGGATCACTTCCAAACCTTTTGCCTTTGCCCGTCTGGTGTTTTTTTAAAACATTTTTTTTTGGCTTTTAGGACTCTGTGCACATTCCCATAGCTAACCAGTACTAAAGTGCTTGTGCTCTTTCCTTTAGACCTGTTAACACTGGCTTACAACTAATTGCCACATTTAATTTAGTTGTAAGTTGTTAGTAAAGTGGGTCTCCATCTAACCAGGGACCACAAATTAAATGCTACTAGTGGACCTGCAGCACTTTTTTTGCCATCCACTTAAGTAGTGCGTTTAAAACCTGCCTCAAACCTCCTGCTATTGCAACCTGTGTGTGCAGTTTTAAACTGCCATTTTGATCTGGGGAAAACAATTTTTTACCAGATCTAAAACTCCCTTTTTTAGATAAGTCATCTCTAAGGTAGGCCCTAACAGACTATAGGTCAGACTGCACTGTATTAAAAAAAGCGGGCGTGTAATTTTGTTTTTTACGTATCCTGCTGTGAGACCTACTTCTCCCATAAAATAACATTGGGTTATCTTATTGAATTTAATAAGTGCTAGCTTTTGATTGGGTGCAGGTAGGAAACTCGTACTTGTTGTCTGAGGAATTGTAATTTAAACTCCTCTTTAATGGTAAAGTCTGATTTTAAGCATAATTCTGAAAATGCCACTTTCAGAAAGTTGACATTTTCTTGCCCTAACCATTTGGTGCCTTCGGCCTGTATTGGTGTCACACAACTAGGCATAGTTGACAGATGACCTTTGTGCATTCATTCCAGACAGAATCACAATATTGGGTCTGGATGTTGGCAGGATGGGTCATCTCTGGCAGTATGGGGTGTGTATTTGTCACCTACCACACTTGCACTTTAAAGGCACTATCCCAGTTCACACACAAAACACTTCACACTAGCCAGATAGACTGAGACCAGGACAGGGAGGCAGGAAATTCCAGACACCTCTGTAGGGGAAAACTCCAGAAGCTTCTCCCACTTCATAGTGGGTACCAGGAATAAAAAGGAGACCCTCAAAACAACTCTTTAGTTCACTTCCTGGACCTGTGGGAGGACTCTCAGAGGGCTATCTGCAGCTAGGAGTGTGTGAAATCTTCCTTTCTGAGGACGGCTACTCTGCTTTACTCTTATAACACGGAGTTGTGGCTAAATTCTACCAATCACCTTATGGTGGATTTTTTCTTATGAGCATGCAAAACAGTAAGATGGTGATTACAAGTGAGATTTGTCATCCTCTAGTGTGATTTTCTGTAACTAGGAGGACATCTGGTTAGATTTCTCCAACAGGGCCAATCATGACCGTTGGTGGTCAGAAGGCTGCTGCTTGAATAGAAAATCTACTTGAGCAGCAGCAAAATCAGCTCAATTAGCTGTGCACTGTGTTATGCCATTTGCACCTCTGGCGCTAAGTTGCAGCATGGGTAGCACAGCATGCCTATCTCCACTGGTTGGCAAAACTCTGCTGAATCTTGCTGAGTTTTATTGTAACTCTGCAGAATTCCTGTTCAAAGTCCATGAGTTCTAGCCGCTCCTCCCTGCAGAGGCAGTCTGCTGTTTACTTCAGAAATCTGTTTTACTGCATCAAGAAGGTGCTCTTGCTATGTATTTCTCCACAGCAGCAAATCCTGTTCAGTAACTCCTCAAAGAAGGAGTATCTATCCTAGTTGAGCCCTTGTCACCTATAGCCTGCAGCCTTTTCCTGCTTAAGATCTTCAACTTCCAGAAAAGAGACTGAGGGCCTGATTTAGATCACAATGGAGGGGGTTACTTTATGGCTACAGTGGTGGACACCCCTTCTTCTGAAACCTAAATACCACTGTTTTCTATAGTATGTAGATTTCAGCAGACGAGATATCCGTCACCGTTGCAAAGGAGGAACCCCTCTGCTGAGATCTAAATCAGGCCCTAAGTCTGTACAAATTATTCTTCATCATGACTTCAGGCCAGTGACTCCCCGATGACGGTGCCTCCCCCCCAAACTCTGCCAGCTGCCCTGCCCCACTAAACATTACCTTCTCAGACATCTTTCTACAAAACTTCTCCCAAGTCCGATGGTAAGTGGAGACCTGGCCCAGTCCACTTATTGTATCTGACCTAACTCCATCGCAGTCAGTCATAACTTTTGAATTTTCCCCAGTCTTACAGTCCGATGGTAAGTGGAGACCTGGCCCAGTCCACTTATTGTATCTGACCTAACTCCATCGCAGTCAGTCATAACTTTTGAATTTTCCCCAGTCTTACATCACTAGACATCCATGGTTGCTGCTTTGATCTTTTAGGTGTGAGTTTTCTTGTTAAACTTTAGAAATGCATAACTCTTGTTCTACTGATTGGTTTGTTTTTCATTTTGGTATCTAACAATTCATAAAAATGTACTATATTTTTCTAAATTGGTGTGGAATTTGTCTTCTATCATGTTTTCATTTTATTACTATGTTTGTGCTGCATAAATACTTTACTCACTACCTCCAAGTCAAGCTTGACTGCTTTTATATCAAGTTACTAGAGGGTTAAGTGCAAGTTAATTTATTGATGAATAGTTCATCCTGATGAGGATTATGGCTGCTGCTCGGGTAATGTCCCCCCTCCACTAACAACCCAATTTCTCATAGGCCAACACTGAGCTCATCATAAAAGTTTAAGTTGTATTGGTTCTTACTCTGTGAGAACCTGTGCAATTGTATCTTTTGAGTGTAATTTCATGTTTTAACTGTGTGACATAGACCTTAGCTGGTTAGTCTTGCACCTGTCCACCTCGGCAGGCAGACATCCCTTTTTCATCTCTCGAGATCCAATGCTCTTTATATTTCTGCTCATAGAGATACTTTCTAGAACAAACACATTTCTCCTTCTCTTGATTGGAGCCTTCATTTGGTTCTATCATCAATGCTCTATTTGCTGACACCTTCTTCTTATGAAATTCTAAATTTTTGCCTGCAATCTTATGTTAGTATTAAGGTGACAGGACAGTGGGAAGAGCACCCCTCGAGGTCACAGAATATCTCCCTACGGATGTAGTGTACCGATGCAGAGGAGCAGAGAAAGACATACACTGGGAAAGTACATTTGTAGGTTAAGCACAGGAACAGAATGGTGAAGGCATAGCAACCTTAGCATGAACAAACAGAGAACGAAGCAATCATGGAAAACACATTGGTTACAATTAAGGTTTGTACACAGGCACTTCCCACAGTTGCAATGCCAATGCCTCTGTGAAGACTACTCTTACAGATAATCACTCCGCAAGCCCCATAGAACGGAGGCAGAAGCAATTCTGTCTCTGAACCCTTAGAACACAAACAAGGATTGTATCTACGTACACGAGACAAGCCCTTATGGGTCCAACTGGAGACTCAGCGGCAATTCTTGGAAAACAGCAATGGCACACTGCCACAGATAAAGCTCTTGAGACTACATACAGTGCAAGACAAAGGATGGGGCAGGAATTGCCTCCTCAAAACTGGTGCCAATCCCTTTACAAAGGAAACACTTATACACAAGGTGAGGACTAATAGTACATTTACCAGACACATGAGCCCAAGAGGAAAATATTGAACAAGCACTAGAAAGAAACCTGAGAACTGAAGCTAATATTTCAGGAGCAGGTTATGCAAGGAAACCAAAACTGGAGAACTGGCAAATTATACAAGGATTACAGGTTCTGTAATAATCACAAGACTTGAACTTCAAAAGAATTAGAGCCTGCAAAAGAATAGAAAACAGAACAGAAACTAGGGCGGAATCTAAGACGCAAAGTAGAAATTACAGGAGTTAAGGTAGAAGCAAAAGGAATAAGTAATTGGAAAATAATAGCAAGAACAGAAGGAACAAATTAGGAACAATTAGAAAGGGAGCAACTCAAGGGCTGCACCAAGAGTACAAAAAGCCAGACAAAAGAAAAAGCAAAAGCAAGCAGGTCTGGAGAAATCTATAGCAGGCTGCAAAGGCACAGGGCACAGCAAACAGGGGTTAAGCAAACAGGAACAGGACTGGAAAACAATCCAACAAGAGGTCCGGTACACAAAGGAAACAAACTCCAATACACAAACAGGAAGTTTCAGGAAATGGCAGTTTATAAGCAGTTCCAGGCAGCAGCAAGTCCAGGGCGTAGTCACATGGCTGGGCAGCACAAGACTGATCACAGGTGTGTGCAATTCCAGTCTCTCACAATTATTGGAGGAGACTATCCAGTACAGAGGAACAGCAGGATTGTTACCATAGAAAGAAATGTACAGCAGATTCCAGGTCTTACTGACTACTAGGCAATGCATTGTGGGTCTTGAAGTCCAAGGAAACAAATGTAAGTTTTCATTAGCAAACAATATCGAAATAGGAAGCAAGTAGAAGTCAGAAAGGCACTATGGATGAGTTGTAATGATGATTCCCGGACTACAGATGATCCATGTACAGCGTCCCCAGAGGTGGAACGACGGATGCATAACGTAAGGAGGGTCATTCACGGGAACAGAATCTGTTGAAATGTGCAGTCTGTCTTCCATAATTTGACCTCACACTTTCTGTTTGAATTAACTGGGTTATATTCATATATGCTGTATTCGTGTGATTAATGATTTATGAAACTAACTTGATTTGAAATCATAAGTTTACTAATTTGTTAATAAACCTTCATTGTTTCGAAATGTATTCTTTTCGGCCATTACTGTGGGATAAAATCGACTTCACTGTCATTGATATATTGCCGACTTGATAATTTGAAGCCTCAGTTCCAGATCAAGATCCATCAAAGAAGACATAGCGGAGTTTCAAATTTGCACTAAGTTTGCATGGGGTAAACATCATCCTTATCATCCCACTGTCATAAGCCTGGAGTAAGCAGCAAAGCCATATGTAGCAAATTAAATTAAAGAAAGTGCAACTTTTCTTAAATTCTGTGTAAATGAATGGATTTGAATTGTCAATGGAATTGAGAATCAATTTGTGCTGACAATATACATGCTTTCTAACACATAGAGAAATAATTAAAAACTAAATAGTGCACCAACCCTAGCTTATAGCGGTGCAAGAAAAGCGTTCTTTCATCCAGAAAAAGCACATAACTGGTACCCAACCAAATGCTGTCAGAGCAAACAACATGTGGGCAGAGCCCAAGCCTTCTCTCAGTATTAATTCTTAATGCTCTTTTTGATAATATAGGATCGTGGTAAAGCTGTCAAGCCACACCTAAAAACAAATAATTTGTACATTTATTAAGAGAAAATCAGAACTAATGTAGGTGCCACCTCACTGCTTTTGCAAACATCCTGTAAATGTTTATGTTTTTGACAACTAAGCAAACGTTGATTAGGTGATTAACACATGCACAGCTATTCTGGGGTACATCGAGCAAAAGACCCTCTGCAACTACCTATGGCACATACATTTTTTTCGTTTCTGTTTTTTAAGAACAGGAATGTACCATTTAACGTCTCCTTAGTAAGATTTGTTGGATTGTTAAATTTGTTAGGACATTGACTCGCACACATACTTCCTGAAAACGTGTTTTGTTTGCAGAGAAGCCCCCACGTTTGAGCCAAACAGCACAGGGCCCCATTCACAAAGGCAAACATACACTTCTTTGTAAGTTTACGTTTTTTCCTATTCACGAAGGTATTTTGCAGGTAGTATCTTTAGGGCTGTAGAGGCGCCACACTCGTGGTGAGACTGTGCAAGTAACGATAGAAAAGATCTATCTTTTTATGTACGGAGTCTCTACCCCAGACTCCCTGAGTGCGGTAACTCCGCAGTCCTCAGGATACTGGTTACATTTCTTTGGGAATAGGGAAAAAACATAAACGTACACAAAAGTGTAAGTTTATGTTTGGAAATCAGGCCCTACGGGTTTAGGCCAGTCTCTCTGTGACCATTACTACTATTTCCACCATAGTTATGTGTTGAACTTGCTTTATCCTCAAGCAACATTATAACAGTTCCCAAGAATGTTACTAGGATTTTCAGCACTGCAGACAAAATATAATTTTACTTGTTTTAAGAGAGGCTCTTTTTCCTGGCCTTTTGCACTAGTTGACACTATTGGTCCGGTGTCTTTTCTTGCCTGTGAAAACATCTGCTCTGATTTTAGCACTCTTTTGATAGCCACTACTCGCACCAGTTTTTCTCCTAGGGCCATGTTTTGCACCTGTTTCCAGATTATATACAGTACACTATTAGAGAAAGTTTGAACAAACATTTGAACCCCCACCCGTGCAAAATGTCTATATTGCTCTGTCAGTTGGAACAAGTGTAATGTTTGCACTTATCAGGTAAGTGCAAATGGCGGGAAAAACTATCCATCACATCTGTATGATCTACAGTTCCACTAAGTCCCAACGAAAAGCACTGCCGCCCCATTCTAATGGTAGGTTTACTCAGTAGCGTAACGCAAAATGAAGAACTCCGCCTGCTGAATGAGAAGAGGGGCCCCTTAGTCTCCCACATGGCACAGACATTCATTGGCCTTAGGCTGAACGGGGTCCCCCTGATGAGTTAAGGGGCCCTGAAGAGCTCGGTGCCCCCTTTTTACGCAGCAGGGGCTGCAGGTGCCTGAGGTACGTCCCAGGCTTTATGGAACTCTTTAAAATATAAATGGGAAAATAAAACTTCCTACCAGCCACACTGCATAGCTTAAACTCTGAATCAGCACATATTTGCTTCCAGGACCTCAGAGTTCCCTCAACTCTCTAGAGAAAGGAGCCCAAGCTAACTCATATGTTCGAATTTCAATAAAAGTGCCCGGGAAGATAACAAGTGACAGGGTGACATACTGACTTAATATCTTCTGTAATGTGATATGAAGGCTGCATCTCCTGGTGTGTGCTTCATGTCTGCAGCCTCCGGTTTGTACCTCATTTCCCTGACAGCTTTGAGTAATTGTCAGTAGCCATTAACATGTTTATTAAGGAAGGAGAAGAGAGCAGTTATAGAAAATCTCAAAACGCGGATATGCTTAGTAGTTAACTCTTTCAGATCTGATTCCTGGCATTTACATTCCTGCTGGAAGTTTAGATCTTGCTGTGGGTGAGAGCAATTAATAGTGCTGCAGATAGAGCGGCACCGGGGGCAGAGGTGTGATGGCCTAACTTGACCACTATCTGACAATATTAAGAAAGAGGAAGGATAGATTTTCCTTCCTTGTATTGGGAACCTGGCGCCTTGGCTACGTCCATGGGTGACAGTAGCCAGTGCAAAATCACGTTTTGCACTTTAGGCCCCATTCACAAGGCGCATTGTCATGGTCTTCTTGGAGCATTTGAGGACCTGGGCATGGACAAAACATTAATTAAATATTTTAAAGAAGTAGATTTAATGGTAGAATCACACATCTTCTTCACTCAATGCAGAATCCATTGACATATAAGGTGACAGATCAACAGACATAGAAGAGAAGAGGCAATGCATTGTGACTATTTAAAGTTGTATTTTAATTCACTAATGTTAATTAATTGTTGGTTAAATTAAGCTTTTCAGGATTTTTTAAGTAATCTGTATACAGTTTACAAACACACTGGATACTATACTTCATTTCAGGCACAGATGCTCTGGTGCAGCTGTCAGAAGACTATTATGTGAGCATCACCAGAGAGGGGCTTTGTCTTTGCCCACATGTTAGGAGCCTGGACAATGTGTTTTGACTAGGCAGAATTTGTGTGTTGCCACAAAAAATTGCTCACACTCCACACAACTGTGAATTTTCAGGGGCACACGCATGATTTAGGAATGCTATTACATTGTCTTAGGTAACTACATCATTTATGTTGTTTTTCTCTGGAAGCAGCAGACTTTAGGTATGGCTTGATAGAGGACCAGTCAACTTACAATTTTAAACTAAACCAATATAATTCTAGATCTTAACTTCCACACAGATACCTATCTATTCCCCTGCCATTCACTTGTAATGTTTCACATTACCCTACCAACTTCCTTTAAAGCAGGCTCTGAAAATGGAGCTACCACGGAAGTTACAGAAATCCAACATATGCAAGCTTTCAACAGCAGAGCAGTCCTTGAGGTTACATGGATCTTAAAATAGACTTAGGCTCCAGAGAGTAATATAACCCTAGAATGCTTACAGTATCACACAGCAGTCCGTCAGGTGACTGAGAGGTATCCTATAGCATTTGGCCTTACAGCAATGTCCCAGATTACAGAGATGCACAGCCTGAGGGAAGTAGAGCTCACTCATGTTACACAGATGTTCACATGTTCAGGTTTCAGACAGCACACACCTTCACAAGGTTATGCATATATGCTTAGGAACCTGACTCTATCTCTCTCTTCATGCAGATAATGGTGGCTACAATTATGACCCCTTTGCTATCATTCAGGTTAAAGCGTATGGCCCCTTCGCTATTATTCAAGTTAAAGTAAAGAGGTAGAGAGGTAAAGAGGTATTACAGACCTAGGCATTTAGCAAGAGATGTCTTAGTGGCTCTGGGCTATGACGTGACAGCACAACTGCCCTTCAGATAATTTCAAAGGCGTATGCCTCTGACAGCAGAGCTATCCTGAGGCTCGGAGACATGCCAAAAGAATGCCAGTGAGAGCATTGTAATTTCTTGGGTCAAGGAGATCTCTCTCTTTTTATAATATACCCAAATCAAACACTATTTACCAGCTCAAGTCTCTGACAGCAGAGCTATTTTCAAGTTCCAGAGACCCTGGAGTTTCAGGCTGCGCACAGAAGCACTATCCCTCAGGTTATAGAGCTGCTTCTGGTTCACACCTTTTAAAGTATAGCTACCCCACAAGATACGCATATATTACAGGCTCTAACTTCCGAAAGCAAACCTATCCATCACGTTACACAGACCTCATAACCTGAGGCTTCAGCAGCAAAGCCACCCTTTAGTTTACACCAGTGCTTAATTTTTGAATGAAATAGTGCCTATGCCTGAAGTTTGGCTCTGAAGCCAGCGGGCAGTGCACTTAAATATAGGCCCTGACAAATACCAAGACCGGTGGTCTTTAATCCACTACTAGACACTCTCTGCCCCTTTTTCTCTCTGTGCAGGTTCCAGCTTTATGTTGTATCAGGTTTTGCTGGCTTTTCCTTCCTCTATCTTTCTGATCTGTGTCTTTTTCCCTCTCTTGCACTCGGCCAATGTCTGATACAGATAAAGTAGTTACAGTCCCCAGAAATAAGTGCTGGTACCCCTATGTGCAACCACCGGCTCAAATTAAGCATTGGTTTACAAATATCATACAAGCTTAGGTCTAGGACAGCAAAGGTATCCTTCACCACACGTACAGGCCAGATGCACACAGATTTGACTCTGAAAAAGTGGTTGCAAATTGTGCACTGATTTTTGCAAATCCATTGTGATTTTGCAAACTGACCTTTACAAAATTCCAATTCCGGGTGGGTCACAAGCCAACCTACCTCATGAATATTAATGAGTTAGATTGCAAATTGCGACTCACTCTGATTGGAGGTAATCACAGGGATGGTAGCCTGCTAGGGTCAGCAGACTACCATGCCTGTGATTGCCTTTAAATCACCTTTTTTTTAAACACAGATCATTTTCCTTAAATGATACAGGGCCCCATTTTAAAAGAAAATTTATCTTTTCTTAAAAAAAGTTGGTTTGAGTTGGCAGTGGTCCCATGGACTACTGGCTACTCCCCAACAAAAGTTTGCTTACTGTTCACAAAGTTTGCACATGAGTTACAACTTCATTTGATGTGGTGGTAACTTGGATTGTGACTGGAATTGAGGTTGCAAACCACTGATACACCTGATATTAAAATGCAGTTTGAAATGGGCACCCTAAACATGCCCGTTCTAAATTGTTATATGGTGTCCATTTCTAAACCCATTTTGTGCTTCATAAGTCTTTACCAAATCGCAAAACGAGTGTATTGAATATCAAAAAACATTTTATGGTCGCAAACAATCTAATTTGGGAATTGCAGGGTTTACGACTGCAAAATGGCTTTTTAAATGTGGCCAATAAACAAATGGAGTATCCTTTTTGTGAACACAATTGGTATCCAGACGGAGGATTTTCCATTGGTTTGTATCTGACTCTCCTTGAGGTTAAATTAATACTGAATGCATGAACACATAGAGAAGCACCAGTGCTTCCAGCAGAGTGATTTTGTATACATGAAGCTCTTGTAATGGTTGAGGCTATCATTTTAACAATGTTAAGAAGTGCTGAAAAAAGAAGCAGATACATTATAGTAAATAACCATACCATGTTATAACATGCACTTCTCACTAGTTTGTGTTGTAAATGTGTCCGACTTTAATATTTAGAATACATGTACCATTGAGGAGTAAAATACATGTGTTTTCATTATTCAGTGATGGGCCGTTGCCTACTGCAGGAAAGTACCTTCCTTCTTGGCATGGTTACCCCCTTTTTCTGCCTGATGTCAGTGTGTTTGACTGTGTTCACCTGGATCCTGCTAACCAGGACCCCAATGATTATGCTCTCTCTACCAAAACTCTGTATTTCATCCCACAATTGGCATACTGGTGCCCCCATGTAAGCCCCTAGTATATGGTATCCAGGTACTCAGGGCATTGAGGTTCCAGGGGATACCTATGGGCTGCAGCAGTTATTCTGCCACCCATAGGGAGCCCATGCACAGGGATCTGCAGGCCTGCCATTGCAGTCTGCATGAAGTGGGGTCATGCACCCGTTTTCACTATAGGTCACTGCACCAGGCCACTATAAGGCATCCCTATGGTAGGCCCTCTCAGCCCAGAGGGCAGTTGCATGGATCTGTGTGTGAGGGCACCCCTGCACTAGCAGAGGTGCCCCCACAAACTGCAGACCCATTTTACTGGACCTTGTGAGTGCGGGAATGCCATTTTACATGTGCACTGGGCATAGGTCACTAGCTATGTCCAGCTACATAATATTAACTCTGAACCTAGGCATGTTTGGGATCAAACATGTTGGAATCATATCCCAATACCTTTACACGTTTTGATTGTATGATTCCATGCACTCTGGGGGGCTCATTAGAGGACCCCCAGCATTGCTTCCACAACCTTCTGAGGTTTTCCAGGCAGCCTCAGCTGCTGTCACCTCACAGATAGGTTTCTGCCCGCCTGTTGCTTGAGCAGCCAAGCCCAGGAAGGCAGAGCAAAGGATTTCCTTTGGGAGAGGGGTGTTACACCCTCTCCCTTTAGAAATAGGTGTTACATGGCTTGGGAGGGGTAGCCTCCCCAATCCACTGGTATGCTTTAAAGGGCACATTTGGTGCAATCTGTGCAAAACCCAGTGTACACCAGTTCAGGGACCTCCAGTCCCTGCTCTGGCACGAAACTGGACAATGGAATGGGGAGTGACCACTCCCCTGTCTATCACCACCCCAGGAGTGGTGCCCAGAGCTCCTCCAGAGGTCCCCTGGGATTTGCCATCTTGGATCCAAGGTTGGTAAGGAACTCTGAGAGCATCTGAGTGGCCAGGTCAGGCAGGTGACATCAGAGCCCCCTCCTGATAGGTGGCCACCCAGCTAGGTGACCAATCCCCCCTTCAGGGCTACTTAGGGTCTCTCCTTTGAGTGGTTCCATAGATTCAGCTTGCAAGGTTCCAGCCGGATTCCTCTGCATCCCTTACTTTAACTTCTGACCAAAGAAACTGCATCTGGACTCTCCAGGACCCAACAATCTGCAACAAACACGAAGACTTCACCTGCAACATTGTTTCCACGGATCCTTCCAGCTTATGCAACATTTCCTCTGTTGTGCATCCTCTGAGGACAGTGCTTCTTCAGTCTGCACAGTAAAGAAGAAGGAATCTTCCTTGAAGTGAAGGATTCATCCCCCTGCATCTGCAGGCACCAACAGCACCAACGACTGGCTGCGTGGATCACCCCTCCTGCTGAGCTGCATGGATCCTTCAACACAGGTGGTGGTCAGAAGTGGTCCAGACAATACTCTTTACCAGCTTTCTAACTCGGGTGGAGGTAAGCCCTTGCCTTCCCATGCAGGACAGTACCATTGTGCACCACGTCATTTGCAGCTACCAAGGCTTGTTGGCACTTATTTCAAAGGGGTATTCAGGCATTGTGTAGCTCCAGCACCCAGCACTCCTTCCTGTGATGCACAGCTCCCTGAGTGGCTCTCCTGTGGCGTGGGACTCGTTTTCATAATGCTGCATGGGCTCCATTTGCACCTTCTGCGTCCCCATCCTGTGGGACTCCTGTACATGCTGCCTGTGCTTCTGTGGGCTCTCTGCAACGCTGGAGGCCCCTTCTGACACCCCCTCCTGGGTTGAGTCCTCTTGGGCCTTGCTGGTCCCCGGCAGCACACCTTTCTGCAAACACTGAGTTTTGCCTGTGCCACGGCTTGTTGGTGGAATCCGGACATGCAAACCCGACTGCAATCTTTCTTCAGGCATGGGACATCACCTGCATCCTCCAGGAACTCGACTCGGACTCCAAGGCTGCAGTGCTGACTTTTCTTCCTCACTGCTGATCAACTCATGCTATCCTCAGCTTGGTGGGTAGGGGCTCCTGCCCCCACTGGACTCTGCTGTGTCTACTGGACTTGGTCCCCTCTTCCCACAGGTCTTTCTCTTCAGGAATCCACTATTGGTTTCTTGCAGTCATCTCTGGGTTTTGCAATTCTCTTCTTTTCTTCTAAGTGGGTGTTCTGTGGAAATTCTAGTATTTTACTCCTACTTTCCTGATTGCTGGAGGGTGTTGTGGTACTTACCTTTGTGGTTTCCTGTACCCCCAGCGGCCCTCTACACACTCCACTTACCTAGGTGTGGGTGACACTCTAACATTCCATTTCTTTAGTATATGGTTTGTGCTTCACCTAGGGCCACTATTCTCTATTGTGTTTTACACTATTTGCACTGTTTTCTAACTATTCTTATGCCTATTTCTGACAGCTGGTGTATATAACTTATGTATTACTTACCTCCTAGGAGTCCTACCTCTATAGTATTTTTGGTGTTGTGTTACCTTAATAAGCACCTTTATTTTTGTAACACTGAGTGTATTATTTAATGTGTGGTACCCACCACACACCAGGCAATGTTATGATTCTTCCCTGATCTGTCCTGTAGTGCAGCGTTCTCCCCAATCCATACTGACATTGTGGCTTCTCTTCCCTCCTTCCTAGAAAAGAAGATCTCCAAAATAAATGTGTGGCATTTCTTCTCGCTCCCTGAACCTTTTATCCCTCTTTCCTAAAGTGTGGATTTCTCTTCTCCTCCATCTTGGTTGGTTGTATTCCACTTTCCCATCCTCTTTTGACTAACATTGTCTTCTTTCCTCATGGTGCTGGTGCCCTTACACCCGCTCCTTCCTAGCAGTGGCACTGGTTCCTCCTACTCTTCATTCTTCCCTTAACATATTGCTTCTGTCCTTTACTACCCTCCCTGTATACATTTTGGATTCAATTTCCTCTCTCCACTGTGCTGCCCCCCTTCTTCCTGATAGCGCTGGGGTCATTACCCTCAATTTTCCTCCTCCTGCCTGTGCAGCTTTTCCTTCCTGCCTTCATATCCCCGTAACTTTCATTGCTGTAATTTCTTTCATATTACTTTAGCTGTAGTTGTTCTATTTCCTTTCATGTCACTTAGCACATGCCCAGGTCTCCCTTCACCTGCCGCATGCTTATTGATATAATTGCAGATTTACTGACATATTGAACCAGGTTTACGTCACAAAAGTATTGTAAACCGGTTCAAAATGTATATTTGGAATTTACTTTCTAGCACAAAACGTGCAGCGCGTTGCATTAATTTGCCTCATGGGGTGGTGTATCATGGGTGGTACATAGGTAGTCCCAGACAACCACCCCTAGTTTTTAGTGTAAAGCCATATCTACTAACAATAGTGTAGATAACTTTGCACCAAAAAATGCCACACATTGAGGCAGGCGTTAAAAGGGAAATATGTCTTTATTTATCCAAACTTTTCTGGCTTTGTATGCATGCTGCACTGTACAGCACACATTCAAAACATTTTAAGGTACATCTAGGTACAGTATTTTGTACTGAACAGATAACCTTCCAGTACAAATACTATGCTAGACATGACAAAGACGCATTTGTACTATGGTGGAAAGGTGTGTGCATGCTGATTGTGCACTAGCATTAGAAAGAGCAGAGAACAGCACTATATGTTAGTAGATATGACGCCGTTCTCCTCACAAGCAATTTGTAGTGTCATGAGACTAGGTACACTAGGACCCTTTTGGTTCTAGGCGGACCTAGGAAGAGATTGGGTAATCTGCTGGGAGGTGTTATGGAGTGGGTATTAATAGTTATGATGTAATCAGTGATTTAGTCTGTGATTGTATGTGGATAAATAAAGGAGCTCTCTGTGTGGCATCTTCTTTGCATGCATTCAGTCTAGGGAGGACATTACAACTGGTGATGAGTAAGGGGATATGTGCCCCAAAGAAATAAGACTGCTCTCCCTGACTGTTTCGATCAGAAGCAGTTGAGAGTTGGTGTGTATGGAATCGAAGGCCCGCTCTAGCCCTTGTACATTCCTCGAGGTGTCACGGGATCATGAAATGTGCTGTTTGGGCCACGCCGTGAGAGAAGACACACAAAAACACGGGCCGCAGTAATGCCGGCGCTTCGATACTTGGAGCGGCAGCCCGACCGCGGCTTGAAGCAGGGATGCCGCGGTAGAGCGCAGCGTCACAGTAGGTCCCCTCCCCGAGGTCCCAGGTTTGTCAGGAAAATGAGCATAAAAAAGGTGAACCAAAGGGGGTGCATGAACTGAAGAAGCATCCTCCCAAGAACAGTCACTGAGAGGGTAACCCTTCCAGTGGATCAAAAACTGCAGTTTGTTCCGAAAATATTGAGAATCACAGATCTCTTGCACCTCATACTTAGGATGGCCATCCACAGAGAAGAGAGGACGACATTGGAAACGTCGATGATATGGATCAGGAATGAAAGGCTTTAACTGGGACACATGAAAGACTGGATGAACCCTTCAAGTATGAGGCATCTTTAGCCTATCAGCAACAGGATTCAACAATTGCAGTATCCGAAAAGTGCATTAAAAGTGAGGTTTGAAATTGTTTTTGGAGAAACGAGAGGGTAGAAATTTAGAGTAAAGCCAGACTTTGTTTCCTGGTTGATACAAAGGTGCCACTTGATGTTGACGATCCACCTTTCTTTTCATGGCCTGTTTAGAGGCCAATAGGGTAGTATTGATTAGGTCCTGGATATGGCGGATTCGTCGTGCAAATGAAATGACTGCAGGAGCAGAGAGAGATCTTCATGGAATGGAGGAAAAGACTTGAGGATGGAAACCATAGGTGCAATAAAAAGGTGTTGTTCCAGTTCCGCTCTGCACTATATTGTTGTAGGAAAATTCAACTAGAGAAAGGAAGTTACTTTGAGTGGCATTACTGAAACACCGTAAGTATTGTTGGAGTTCTTTATTCAAACATTCAGTTTGACCATTGGTTTGTGAATGAAATCCTGAGGAAAGTGATATATCAATGTTAAGGAAGGCACAAAAAGCTTTCCAAAAACGTGACACATACTGTGGTCCACGATCAGATATAACCTCCTGCGGAAGGCCATGGAGGTGAAAAATATCCCGCAGAAATATACGACTCATTTCAGGGGCTGTGGGCAATTTCTTCAAGGCTGTGAAATGTGCCATTTTGGTAAATGAATCAACAGTTACCATGATGACGTGATTACCTGAAGAAGATGGTAGAGAACACATGAAGTCTGTGGACAGGGTACGCCATGGAGCTGAAGGAACAGGTAAGGACATCAATAATCCTGCTGGTTTGGTTCGGGGTATCTTGGTTTGAGCACATCCAGGACATGCTGATACATAAGTCTCAGTGTCGTTCTTAAGGGTAGGCCATAAAAAAGAACATAAGAGCAGCTCCTAGGTCTTTTTAACTCCACGATGCCCAGCTACAGGAGAATCATGACACATCTGTAATGCCTCGGTTTGTACCTTCTTAGTAGGTAAGAAAAGAGCGTCTTGATAATAGAAGTAATCTTGATCCTTTTGTAGTTGAGGAGTCAACTTATTTCACTCTTCAAGTGGAAGATACTGGTATTCAGATTTTAAACAATCAAGAAAGGACTGAGTGACCCAGATGATTTGACTGGATTCGAAGATGTTTGGACAGGAGGTATTGGTGCTTTCAGGATAACGACGGGATAATGTATCAGTCACTAAGTTCTGGGATCCGGGAATGTAGGTTATAATGAAATCGTATTGACTGAAAAAGAAAGCCCATCTTGCTTGACGGCTGTTACGACATTGGAAGCTTCTGAGACATTGTAGATTATGATGGTCCGTACTCGCTTCAAAAGGTTCTTTACTACCCATTAAAAAATGTCTTTGTTACTTACAGGCTACCTTGAGAGTGAGTATCTCTCGTTCTAATACTGAGTAATTGCGCTCTGCTTCTGTCAGTATGTGGGTGTGGTGGGTTCCCCGGGAAAAGAAAGATGCCAAGCCTTTTTGTTCAAGTGACAACTCTCAGGAGTATTTTATTTATATTCTTCTATTGTACTCTAATCCAATAGGTTTTGTCTCTTTAATGTTCTCTCTGTTAGTGGACCTTTGTTTCTCAGTAGTCTCACTATAATAGCGCCTTCTTTTCTTTGTTTTCTAGGTCGGTGACCTTCAGGATTTCGTCCCTCGTGGTTACAGCGCCGTGGGGGAAGGAAAAAAGAACTGGAACCACACGGTAAGTGGATTGATTTTTTTTCTGGGTCCTTCTGTACTAAACATTCGCCCCAGTCACAGATTTGGGTTTAATCCATTGTTTTTTTTGTGCCCAACATGCCACCCCAGTTTGGACCCAGCCACATGCAAATCAGTTTTGACACTGCTACCAGTGGAAACAGTCCACCCAAACTGCCAGGCCAGGTCCTCCCTGGACCAGAAACAAACATCCTCGGAGTGGTTTTGGGGAATCACCCGTCATCAGCCAAGTTAACTTGAATCCAGGGGTACAGTGAGCACGGGGCCCATGACTGTGCATACCTTCCCTCTTAGGGCAACAAAAGCAAAAAGTACAGATGATGGACAGAATGCTGAACAACGCAAACATTCACCCCAGTCACAGATCTGGGTTTAATCCATTGTTTTTTTCCCACCATGCCATGCCAGTTTGCAATTGGACCTGCCTGGATCTTTAAGTGGACCTTCCTGAGCCCTTCCAGTCTCTACTGGACTGAGTCTGTGATGCCAAAAAGGTCCATGCCCAGGTTCAGAAACCTTGGCTGGCGTCAGCGTGTACTCCTCCTAAAGAAAAGGTGAAAATCCTGAGGTTTGAGCTCTTTGTGACCACAAACAGACCCATTCCTGCTGAAACTCTGCCATCAGCAATGAATTCCAACATGAAGTTCTGGTGAAACCTGCTCTTTGCGCTGACAGCCACAGTCCACAGCAACCCGCAATGCAAGACCTGCACTTTGTGGTACAGCAATGACAGCCTGTGACAACCACCAAGGCACAGCTATACCAATGACTGTTCATGACGCCTGACCAGCTCCTCACTCTACAGAGATGACAATCTGTGATGCCCGACCTGCTCTTTCCACTACAACAACAACCATATGCAATCTACTTCCTGCTCCTCGCAGCCTCCTTCAACATGAATGGAACCCTTTCCACCAAACATAAAATTCAACATTTCAGCAAGACTAACCTGGTCCCTGTATCCAGCCGTGCTCTATTGTGGTTGTCCTGCACTTGTGACTTTCCTTTGGTCCATGGCACCAAAAGACTGCAAACTTAAAATGTAAAAATTATATATTTCCTGTTCTACTGATTGGATTTCTGTTGTTTTGGAATCATTTTAAGTATTAAAATATACTTTATTTTTCTAAATGGGTTTGGAATTTTTCTTGTTGTGTGTTTTCACTTTATTACTGGGTGTGTGCTGCATAAATTATTTACGCATTGCCTTTAAGTTAAGCGTGACTGCTTTTGTGCCAAGGTACCAGAGGTTTCAGCAGAGAATAATTTTGTGACTTCTGTGGTTCACCTTGCAAACCTGATAGGGGTTTCCACTCCCCTCAACCAATAACCCAACTTCTTACGCCCTAGTTTCACCTTGCCTCAGCAAATCCTTTCTTAACAAATATTGTTTTTGTAACTCACCTATTTCATTGCATCCCAAACAGGATCCCCAATTTTGCAATAGTATAACCAAATCTTCTGGTACCCCACCTTTTGTCTTTACCCATCTGTAGGAAGTTGGCTCTGTATGTGCTATTTCAAAGTAAGGAATAGCCTGCACAGAGTCCAAGGGTTCCCCTTAGAGGTAAAATAGTGGTAAAAATAGATAATACTAATGCTCTATTTTGTGGTAGTGTGGTCGAGCAGTAGGCTTATCCAAGGAGTAATGTTAAGCATTTGTTGTACATACACATAGACAATAAATGAGGTACACACACTCAGAGACAAATCTAGCCAATAGGTTTTGTATAGAAAAATATATTTTCTTAGTTTATTTTAAGAACCACAGGTTCAAATTTAACATGTAATATCTTGTTTGAAAGGTATTGCAGGTAAGTACATTAGGAACTTTGAATCATTTCAATTGCATGTATACTTTTCAAGTTATTCACAAATAGCTATTTCAAAAGTGGACACAGTGCAATTTTCACAGTTCCTGGGGGAGGTAAGTTTTTGTTAGTTTTACCAGGTAAGTAAGGCACTTACAGGGTTCAGTTCTTGGTCCAAGGTAGCCCACCGTTGGGGGTTCAGAGCAACCCCAAAGTTACCACACCAGCAGCTCAGGGCCGGTCAGGTGCAGAGTTCAAAGTGGTGCCCAAAACGCATAGGCTTCAATGGAGAGAAGGGGGTGCCCCGGTTCCAGTCTGCCAGCAGGTAAGTACCCGCGTCTTCGGAGGGTAGACCAGGGGGGTTTTGTAGGGCACCGGGGGGGACACAAGCCCACACAGAAATTTCACCCTCAACGGCGCGGGGGCGGCCGGGTGCAGTGTTAGAACAAGCGTCGGGTTCGCAATGGAAGTCAATGAGAGATCAAGGGATCTCTTCAGCGCTGCAGGCAGGCAAGGGGGGGCTTCCTCGGGGAAACCTCCACTTGGGCAAGGGAGAGGGACTCCTGGGGGTCACTGTTGCAGTGAAAGTCCGGTCCTTCAGGTCCTGGGGGCTGCGGGTGCAGGGTCTTTTCCAGGCGTCGGGACTTAGGTTTCAGAGAGTCGCGGTCAGGGGAAGCCTCGGGATTCCCTCTGCAGGCGGCGCTGTGGGGGCTCAGGGGGGACAGGTTTTGGTACTCACAGTCGTAGAGTAGTCCTCAGAGGATTCAGAGGTCGCTGGTCCCTTTGGAAGGCGTCGCTGGAGCAGAGTTCTTTGGAAGGCAGGAGACAGGCCGGTGAGTTTCTGGAGCCAAGGCAGTTGTTGTCTTCTGGTCTTCCTCTGCAGGGGTTTTCAGCTAGGCAGTCCTTCTTCTTGTAGTTGCAGGAATCTAGTTTCTAGGTTCAGGGGGAGCCCTTAAATACTCAATTTAAGGGCGTGTTTAGGTCTGGGGGGTTAGTAGCCAATGGCTACTAGCCCTGAGGGTGGGTACACCCTCTTTGTGCCTCCTCCCAAGGGGAGGGGGTCACATCCCTAATCCTATTGGGGGAATCCTCCATCTAAAAGTTAGAGTCACCTCAGCTCAGGACACCTTAGGGGCTGTCCTGACTGGCCAGTGACTCCTCCTTGTTGCTTTCTTTGTTCCCTACAGCCTTGCCGCCAAAAGTGGGGGCCGTGGCCGGAGGGGGCGGGCAACTCCACTAAGCTGGAGTGCCCTGCTGGGCTGTGACAAAGGGGTGAGCCTTTGAGGCTCACCGCCAGGTGTTACAGCTCCTGCCTGGGGGAGGTGTTAGCATCTCCACCCAGTGCAGGCTTTGTTACTGGTCTCAGAGTGACAAAGGCACTCTCCCCATGGGGCCAGCAACATGTCTCTAGTGTGGCAGGCTGCTGGAACCAGTCAGCCTACACAGATAGTCGGTTAAGTTTCAGGGGGCACCTCTAAGGTGCCCTCTGTGGTGTATTTTACAATAAAATGTACACTGGCATCAGTGTGCATTTATTGTGCTGAGAAGTTTGATACCAAACTTCCCAGTTTTCAGTGTAGCCATTATGGTGCTGTGGAGTTCGTGTAAAACAGACTCCCAGACCATATACTCTTATGGCTACCCTGCACTTACAATGTCTAAGGTTTTGCTTAGACACTGTAGGGGCACAGTGCTCATGCACTGGTACCCTCACCTATGGTATAGTGCACCCTGCCTTAGGGCTGTAAGGCCTGCTAGAGGGGTGTCTTACCTATACTGCATAGGCAGTGAGAGGCTGGCATGGCACCCTGAGGGGAGTGCCATGTCGACTTACTCATTTTGTTCTCACTAGCACACACAAGCTGGTAAGCAGTGGGTCTGTGCTGAGTGAGGGGTCTCTAGGGTGGCATAATACATGCTGCAGCCCTTAGAGACCTTCCCTGGCATCAGGGCCCTTGGTACCAGAGGTACCAGTTACAAGGGACTTATCTGGATGCCAGGGTGTGCCAATTGTGGAATCAATGGTACATTTTAGGTGAAAGAACACTGGTGCTGGGGCCTGGTTAGCAGGGTCCCAGCACACTTCTCAGTCAAGTCAGCATCAGTATCAGGCAAAAAGTTGGGGGGGAACTGCAACAGGGAGCCATTTCTTTACACAAGCTCCCCCCAGCCCACAGGCCAGGAGACTCAGCCAAAGCTGGAAGAGTCTTCCTAGTCTGTCAGGCGAGGAAGAGTAGAGGAAATAGGCTGGTTTGTTGCAGGGCCTACTCTGCCTTACATCCTCCTGTTCAGGTCATTCCCTCTGGGGAACTGGCCCACTTCCACAGTGATAGGACCTAGTCTGAATTGCCTCTTGTCTGTGCTTTTTATGTTTTCACCCATTCTCTCTATTTTGGGGTTAGAGGTATCCACCTCTGCTAATCTTATCTTAGCCAGGGTCACCCCTAGCTTACCCAAAGAGGTTACCCAGAGCTGGAGTAACCCCACCATGACCAACAGGGTCAGGGGGCCTAACTTGTTATTTGGCATGGGGTCAGACCACCATGCCAAGGATAGTGCAGCCATAAAGGCTAACACCCAGCAGAGGCCACTGACAGCTGTCAGTGCCCAGAACCACACCTTTAGCTCTTCACCTACAAGGGAAGGGGCTAAGTTACAGGCTTCTTTGGGTTCAGGGTGCCTGTCTGCTGTATTAGAGTGGGGGGTTACCACATCTTGTAGTAAACACCCTTCTTCCCCTCTTTCTTCTGTTAGCTGAGGAGCCACCCCCTCAGGCTTAACAGTTGCCTGACTAGCCAGGACTTCCTGTGGGTCAGGTTGGACTTTATCAGAGCCACTTTTGGAGTTCTCCTCTACTGGAGCAAAATCTCCTTGGCTTGCTGGAACCTTGGCTAAAGGTTGTCCACCTTTCCTACTCTGTTTCCTTTTCTTTTTCTTCTGGGGCCTACTTGCATTTACTGCAGAGGCAGGCACTCCAGAATCCTTGGGAGGGGACTGGCACTGGACCAGCTCCTCTCTTGGGCTCTGACTAACCTCTGGGTAGTCATTTCCAAGGAGACAATCAAGGGGGAGGTCTGTACTGACTACCACCCTTCTCCAGCTAAAAGTTCCACCCACTTCTATGGGCACAAGAGCCACAGGCCTATTAGTGACCCTGTCTGGGCTAACTCTTACTCTGGCCATCTCACCTGGGATGTACTGGTTTGAGAACACCAGCCTGTCATGCACAATAGTGTGACTGGCACAAGTGTCTCTCAGGGCAGTGGCTGGGATTCCATTCACCTGTAGGTGGTGGAAGTGTCTACTTCCCTCTGGAATCTCCAACTCACCTGTTGGGCCCTTTTTCCAGTTGAAGGCTATGAAGACTTCCTCATCTGAGGAGTCATCCCCAATGGCTACACTGGTCACCCCTGGGATTTTGCTAGGGGGTTTGTTTTTGGGACAAGAAGTGTCCTTGGTGTGGTGCCCTGTCTGTTTACAGTTATGGCACCATGCCTTAGTGGCATCCAAGCTCTTACCCTGGTACCCACCTTTGTTTTGGGTTGTGTCTCTGGGCCCACCCACCTGGTCTGGTTTTTGGGGGCCTACAGGGGACTCTTTTTCTTTGTTTCTAGTGTCACCCACTTTCTCCTGGGGAGGCTTTGTAACCCCTTTCTTTTGGTCACCCCCAGTGGAAGTTTTGGTTACCCTAGTCTTGACCCAGTGGTCTGCCTTCTTTCCCAATTCTTGGGGAGAAATTGGACCTAGGTCTACCAGATACTGATGCAACTTTTCATTGAAGCAGTTACTTAAAATGTGTTCTTTCATAAACAAATTATAAAGCCTAACATAGTCATACACTTCATTTCCAGTTACCCAACCATCCAGTGTTTTCACTGAGTAGTCAACATAATCAACCCAGGTCTGGCTCGAGGATTTTTGAGCCCCCCTGAATCTGATTCTATACTCCTCAGTGGAGAATCCAAAGCCCTCAATCAGGGTACCCTTCATGAGGTCATAAGATTCTGCATCTTTTTTAGAGAGTGTGAGGAGTCTATCCCTACACTTTCCTGTGAACATTTCCCAAAGGAGAGCACCCCAGTGAGATTTGTTCACTTTTGTGGTTACACAAGCCCTCTCAAAAGCTGTGAACCATTTGGTGATGTCATCACCATCTTCATATTTTGTTACAATCCCTTTGGGGATTTTAAACATGTCAGGAGAATCTCTGACCCTATTTATGTTGCTGCCGCCATTGATGGGTCCTAGGCCCATCTCTTGTCTTTCCCTTTCTATGGCTAGGATCTGTCTTTCCAAAGCCAATCTCTTGGCCATCCTGGCTAACTGGATGTCCTCTTCACTGGAGTTATCCTCAGTGATTTCAGAGTTGTTGGTCCCTCCTGTGAGGGAACCAGCATCTCTGACTATTATTTGTGGAGTCAGGGCTTGAGAGGCCCTGTTCTCCCTAAATAGGACTGGTAGGGGGGAATTTTCCTCCAAGTCACTATCTTCATCCTCTGTGTTGCCATCCTCAGAGGGGTTGGTCTTTGCAAACTCTGCCAACAGCTCCTGGAGCTGTAGTTTGGAAGGTCTGGGGCCCATTGTTATTTTCTTTATTTTACAGAGTGACCTTAGCTCCCTCATCTTAAGATGGAGGTAAGGTGTGGTGTCGAGTTCCACCACATTCACATCTGTACTAGACATTATGCTTCTAAAAGTTGGAATACTTTTTAAGAAACTAAAACTGGTTCTAGAATCTAATTCAAACTTTTAACAAACTTTTAAACTCTAAAAGAAATGCTAACAGGGACTAACACAAGGCCCTAGCAGGACTTTTAAGAATTTAGAAAACTTTTCAAATTGCAAAAATCAATTTCTAATGACAATTTTGGAATTTGTCGTGTGATCAGGTATTGGCTGAGTAGTCCAGCAAATGCAAAGTCTTGTACCCCACCGCTGATCCACCAATGTAGGAAGTTGGCTCTGTATGTGCTATTTCAAAGTAAGGAATAGCCTGCACAGAGTCCAAGGGTTCCCCTTAGAGGTAAAATAGTGGTAAAAATAGATAATACTAATGCTCTATTTTGTGGTAGTGTGGTCGAGCAGTAGGCTTATCCAAGGAGTAGTGTTAAGCATTTGTTGTACATACACATAGACAATAAATGAAGTACACACACTCAGAGACAAATCCAGCCAATAGGTTTTGTATAGAAAAATATATTTTCTTAGTTTATTTTAAGAACCACAGGTTCAAATTTAACATGTAATATCTTGTTTGAAAGGTATTGCAGGTAAGTACATTAGGAACTTGGAATCATTTCAATTGCATGTATACTTTTCAAGTTATTCACAAATAGCTATTTCAAAAGTGGACACAGTGCAATTTTCACAGTTCCTGGGGGAGGTAAGTTTTTGTTAGTTTTACCAGGTAAGTAAGGCACTTACAGGGTTCAGTTCTTGGTCCAAGGTAGCCCACCGTTGGGGGTTCAGAGCAACCCCAAAGTTACCACACCAGCAGCTCAGGGCCGGTCAGGTGCAGAGTTCAAAGTGGTGCCCAAAACGCATAGGCTTCAATGGAGAGAAGGGGGTGCCCCGGTTCCAGTCTGCCAGCAGGTAAGTACCCGCGTCTTCGGAGGGCAGACCAGGGGGGTTTTGTAGGGCACCGGGGGGGACACAAGCCCACACAGAAATTTCACCCTCAACGGCGCGGGGGCGGCCGGGTGCAGTGTTAGAACAAGCGTCGGGTTCGCAATGGAAGTCAATGAGAGATCAAGGGATCTCTTCAGCGCTGCAGGCAGGCAAGGGGGGGCTTCCTCGGGGAAACCTCCACTTGGGCAAGGGAGAGGGACTCCTGGGGGTCACTTCTGCAGTGAAAGTCCGGTCCTTCAGGTCCTGGGGGCTGCGGGTGCAGGGTCTTTTCTCAGGCGTCGGGACTTAGGTTTCAGAGAGTCGCGGTCAGGGGAAGCCTCGGGATTCCCTCTGCAGGCGGCGCTGTGGGGGCTCAGGGGGGACAGGTTTTGGTACTCACAGTCGTAGAGTAGTCCGGGGGTCCTCCCTGAGGTGTTGGTTCTCCACCAGCCGAGTCGGGGTCGCCGGGTGCAGTGTTGCAAGTCTCACGCTTCTTGCGGGGAGATTGCAGGGTCTTTAAAGCTGCTCCTTTGGATAAAGTTGCAGTCTTTTTGGAGCAGGTCCGCTGTCCTCTGGAGTTTCTTGTCGTCGTCGAAGCAGGGCAGTCCTCAGAGGATTCAGAGGTCGCTGGTCCCTTTGGAAGGCATCGCTGGAGCAGAGTTCTTTGGAAGGCAGGAGACAGGCCGGTGAGTTTCTGGAGCCAAGGCAGTTGTTGTCTTCTGGTCTTCCTCTGCAGGGGTTTTCAGCTAGGCAGTCCTTCTTCTTGTAGTTGCAGGAATCTAGTTTCTAGGTTCAGGGGGAGCCCTTAAATACTCAATTTAAGGGCGTGTTTAGGTCTGGGGGGTTAGTAGCCAATGGCTACTAGGCCTGAGGGTGGGTACACCCTCTTTGTGCCTCCTCCCAAGGGGAGGGGGTCACATCCCTAATCCTATTGGGGGAATCCTCCATCTGCAAGATGGAGGATTTCTAAAAGTTAGAGTCACCTCAGCTCAGGACACCTTAGGGGCTGTCCTGACTGGCCAGTGACTCCGCCTTGTTGCTTTCTTTGTTCCCTCCAGCCTTGCCGCCAAAAGTGGGGGCCGTGGCCGGAGGGGGCGGGCAACTCCACTAAGCTGGAGTGCCCTGCTGGGCTGTGACATAGGGGTGAGCCTTTGAGGCTCACCGCTAGGTGTTACAGCTCCTGCCTGGGGGAGGTGTTAGCATCTCCACCCAGTGCAGGCTTTGTTACTGGTCTCAGAGTGACAAAGGCACTCTCCCCATGGGGCCAGCAACATGTCTCTAGTGTGGCAGGCTGCTGGAACCAGTCAGCCTACACAGATAGTCGGTTAAGTTTCAGGGGGCACCTCTAAGGTGCCCTCTGTGGTGTATTTTACAATAAAATGTACACTGGCATCAGTGTGCATTTATTGTGCTGAGAAGTTTGATACCAAACTTCCCAGTTTTCAGTGTAGCCATTATGGTGCTGTGGAGTTCGTGTAAAACAGACTCCCAGACCATATACTCTTATGGCTACCCTGCACTTACAATGTCTAAGGTTTTGCTTAGACACTGTAGGGGCACAGTGCTCATGCACTGGTACCCTCACCTATGGTATAGTGCACCCTGCCTTAGGGTTGTAAGGCCTGCTAGAGGGGTGTCTTACCTATACTGCATAGGCAGTGAGAGGCTGGCATGGCACCCTGAGGGGAGTGCCATGTCGACTTACTCATTTTGTTCTCACTAGCACACACAAGCTGGTAAGCAGTGGGTCTGTGCTGAGTGAGGGGTCTCTAGGGTGGCATAATACATGCTGCAGCCCTTAGAGACCTTCCCTGGCATCAGGGCCCTTGGTACCAGAGGTACCAGTTACAAGGGACTTATCTGGATGCCAGGGTGTGCCAATTGTGGAATCAATGGTACATTTTAGGTGAAAGAACACTGGTGCTGGGGCCTGGTTAGCAGGGTCCCAGCACACTTCTCAGTCAAGTCAGCATCAGTATCAGGCAAAAAGTGGGGGGGAACTGCAACAGGGAGCCATTTCTTTACACAAGCTCCCCCCAGCCCACAGGCCAGGAGACTCAGCCAAAGCTGGAAGAGTCTTCCTAGTCTGTCAGGCGAGGAAGAGTAGAGGAAATAGGCTGGTTTGTTGCAGGGCCTACTCTGCCTTACATCCTCCTGTTCAGGTCATTCCCTCTGGGGAACTGGCCCACTTCCACAGTGATAGGACCTAGTCTGAATTGCCTCTTGTCTGTGCTTTTTATGTTTTCACCCATTCTCTCTATTTTGGGGTTAGAGGTATCCACCTCTGCTAATCTTATCTTAGCCAGGGTCACCCCTAGCTTACCCAAAGAGGTTACCCAGAGCTGGAGTAACCCCACCATGACCAACAGGGTCAGGGGGCCTAACTTGTTATTTGGCATGGGGTCAGACCACCATGCCAAGGATAGTGCAGCCATAAAGGCTAACACCCAGCAGAGGCCACTGACAGCTGTCAGTGCCCAGAACCACACCTTTAGCTCTTCACCTACAAGGGAAGGGGCTAAGTTACAGGCTTCTTTGGGTTCAGGGTGCCTGTCTGCTGTATTAGAGTGGGGGGTTACCACATCTTGTAGTAAACACCCTTCTTCCACTCTTTCTTCTGTTAGCTGAGGAGCCACCCCCTCAGGCTTAACAGTTGCCTGACTAGCCAGGACTCCCTGTGGGTCAGGTTGGACTTTATCAGAGCCACTTTTGGAGTTCTCCTCTACTGGAGCAAAATCTCCTTGGCTTGCTGGAACCTTGGCTAAAGGTTGTCCACCTTTCCTACTCTGTTTCCTTTTCTTTTTCTTCTGGGGCCTACTTGCATTTACTGCAGAGGCAGGCACTCCAGAATCCTTGGGAGGGGACTGGCACTGGACCAGCTCCTCTCTTGGGCTCTGACTAACCTCTGGGTAGTCATTTCCAAGGAGACAATCAAGGGGGAGGTCTGTACTGACTACCACCCTTCTCCAGCTAAAAGTTCCACCCACTTCTATGGGCACAAGAGCCACAGGCCTATTAGTGACCCTGTCTGGGCTAACTCTTACTCTGGCCATCTCACCTGGGATGTACTGGTTTGAGAACACCAGCCTGTCATGCACAATAGTGTGACTGGCACAAGTGTCTCTCAGGGCAGTGGCTGGGATTCCATTCACCTGTAGGTGGTGGAAGTGTCTACTTCCCTCTGGAATCTCCAACTCACCTGTTGGGCCCTTTTTCCAGTTGAAGGCTATGAAGACTTCCTCATCTGAGGAGTCATCCCCAATGGCTACACTGGTCACCCCTGGGATTTTGCTAGGGGGTTTGTTTTTGGGACAAGAAGTGTCCTTGGTGTGGTGCCCTGTCTGTTTACAGTTATGGCACCATGCCTTAGTGGCATCCAAGCTCTTACCCTGGTACCCACCTTTGTTTTGGGTTGTGTCTCTGGGCCCACCCACCTGGTCTGGTTTTTGGGGGCCTACAGGGGACTCTTTTTCTTTGTTTCTAGTGTCACCCACTTTCTCCTGGGGAGGCTTTGTAACCCCTTTCTTTTGGTCACCCCCAGTGGAAGTTTTGGTTACCCTAGTCTTGACCCAGTGGTCTGCCTTCTTTCCCAATTCTTGGGGAGAAATTGGACCTAGGTCTACCAGATACTGATGCAACTTTTCATTGAAGCAGTTACTTAAAATGTGTTCTTTCATAAACAAATTATAAAGCCTAACATAGTCATACACTTCATTTCCAGTTACCCAACCATCCAGTGTTTTCACTGAGTAGTCAACATAATCAACCCAGGTCTGGCTCGAGGATTTTTGAGCCCCCCTGAATCTGATTCTATACTCCTCAGTGGAGAATCCAAAGCCCTCAATCAGGGTACCCTTCATGAGGTCATAAGATTCTGCATCTTTTTTAGAGAGTGTGAGGAGTCTATCCCTACACTTTCCTGTGAACATTTCCCAAAGGAGAGCACCCCAGTGAGATTTGTTCACTTTTGTGGTTACACAAGCCCTCTCAAAAGCTGTGAACCATTTGGTGATGTCATCACCATCTTCATATTTTGTTACAATCCCTTTGGGGATTTTAAACATGTCAGGAGAATCTCTGACCCTATTTATGTTGCTGCCGCCATTGATGGGTCCTAGGCCCATCTCTTGTCTTTCCCTTTCTATGGCTAGGATCTGTCTTTCCAAAGCCAATCTTTTGGCCATCCTGGCTAACTGGATGTCCTCTTCACTGGAGTTATCCTCAGTGATTTCAGAGTTGTTGGTCCCTCCTGTGAGGGAACCAGCATCTCTGACTATTATTTGTGGAGTCAGGGCTTGAGAGGCCCTGTTCTCCCTAAATAGGACTGGTAGGGGGGAATTTTCCTCCAAGTCACTATCTTCATCCTCTGTGTTGCCATCCTCAGAGGGGTTGGTCTTTGCAAACTCTGCCAACAGCTCCTGGAGCTGTAGTTTGGAAGGTCTGGGGCCCATTGTTATTTTCTTTATTTTACAGAGTGACCTTAGCTCCCTCATCTTAAGATGGAGGTAAGGTGTGGTGTCGAGTTCCACCACATTCACATCTGTACTAGACATTATGCTTCTAAAAGTTGGAATACTTTTTAAGAAACTAAAACTGGTTCTAGAATCTAATTCAAACTTTTAACAAACTTTTAAACTCTAAAAGAAATGCTAACAGGGACTAACACAAGGCCCTAGCAGGACTTTTAAGAATTTAGAAAACTTTTCAAATTGCAAAAATCAATTTCTAATGACAATTTTGGAATTTGTCGTGTGATCAGGTATTGGCTGAGTAGTCCAGCAAATGCAAAGTCTTGTACCCCACCGCTGATCCACCAATGTAGGAAGTTGGCTCTGTATGTGCTATTTCAAAGTAAGGAATAGCCTGCACAGAGTCCAAGGGTTCCCCTTAGAGGTAAAATAGTGGTAAAAATAGATAATACTAATGCTCTATTTTGTGGTAGTGTGGTCGAGCAGTAGGCTTATCCAAGGAGTAGTGTTAAGCATTTGTTGTACATACACATAGACAATAAATGAAGTACACACACTCAGAGACAAATCCAGCCAATAGGTTTTGTATAGAAAAATATATTTTCTTAGTTTATTTTAAGAACCACAGGTTCAAATTTAACATGTAATATCTTGTTTGAAAGGTATTGCAGGTAAGTACATTAGGAACTTGGAATCATTTCAATTGCATGTATACTTTTCAAGTTATTCACAAATAGCTATTTCAAAAGTGGACACAGTGCAATTTTCACAGTTCCTGGGGGAGGTAAGTTTTTGTTAGTTTTACCAGGTAAGTAAGGCACTTACAGGGTTCAGTTCTTGGTCCAAGGTAGCCCACCGTTGGGGGTTCAGAGCAACCCCAAAGTTACCACACCAGCAGCTCAGGGCCGGTCAGGTGCAGAGTTCAAAGTGGTGCCCAAAACGCATAGGCTTCAATGGAGAGAAGGGGGTGCCCCGGTTCCAGTCTGCCAGCAGGTAAGTACCCGCGTCTTCGGAGGGCAGACCAGGGGGGTTTTGTAGGGCACCGGGGGGGACACAAGCCCACACAGAAATTTCACCCTCAACGGCGCGGGGGCGGCCGGGTGCAGTGTTAGAACAAGCGTCGGGTTCGCAATGGAAGTCAATGAGAGATCAAGGGATCTCTTCAGCGCTGCAGGCAGGCAAGGGGGGGCTTCCTCTGGGAAACCTCCACTTGGGCAAGGGAGAGGGACTCCTGGGGGTCACTTCTGCAATGAAAGTCCGGTCCTTCAGGTCCTGGGGGCTGCGGGTGCAGGGTCTTTTCCAGGCGTCGGGACTTAGGTTTCAGAGAGTCGCGGTCAGGGGAAGCCTCGGGATTCCCTCTGCAGGCGGCGCTGTGGGGGCTCAGGGGGGACAGGTTTTGGTACTCACAGTCGTAGAGTAGTCCGGGGTCCTCCCTGAGGTGTTGGTTCTCCACCAGCCGAGTCGGGGTCGCCGGGTGCAGTGTTGCAAGTCTCACGCTTCTTGCGGGGAGATTGCAGGGTCTTTAAAGCTGCTCCTTTGGATAAAGTTGCAGTCTTTTTGGAGCAGGTCCGCTGTCCTCGGGAGTTTCTTGTCGTCGTCGAAGCAGGGCAGTCCTCAGAGGATTCAGAGGTCGCTGGTCCCTTTGAAAGGCGTCGCTGGAGCAGAGTTCTTTGGAAGGCAGGAGACAGGCCGGTGAGTTTCTGGAGCCAAGGCAGTTGTTGTCTTCTGGTCTTCCTCTGCAGGGGTTTTCAGCTAGGCAGTCCTTCTTCTTGTAGTTGCAGGAATCTAGTTTCTAGGTTCAGGGGGAGCCCTTAAATACTCAATTTAAGGGCGTGTTTAGGTCTGGGGGGTTAGTAGCCAATGGCTACTAGCCCTGAGGGTGGGTACACCCTCTTTGTGCCTCCTCCCAAGGGGAGGGGGTCACATCCCTAATCCTATTCGGGGAATCCTCCATCTGCAAGATGGAGGATTTCTAAAAGTTAGAGTCACCTCAGCTCAGGACACCTTAGGGGCTGTCCTGACTGGCCAGTGACTCCTCCTTGTTGCTTTCTTTGTTCCCTCCAGCCTTGCCGCCAAAAGTGGGGGCCGTGGCCGGAGGGGGCGGGCAACTCCACTAAGCTGGAGTGCCCTGCTGGGCTGTGACAAAGGGGTGAGCCTTTGAGGCTCACCGCCAGGTGTTACAGCTCCTGTCTGGGGGAGGTGTTAGCATCTCCACCCAGTGCAGGCTTTGTTACTGGCCTCAAAGTGACAAAGGCACTCTCCCCATGGGGCCAGCAACATGTCTCTAGTGTGGCAGGCTGCTGGAACCAGTCAGCCTACACAGATAGTCGGTTAAGTTTCGAGGGGCACCTCTAAGGTGCCCTCTGTGGTGTATTTTACAATAAAATGTACACTGGCATCAGTGTGCATTTATTGTGCTGAGAAGTTTGATACCAATCTTCCCAGTTTTCAGTGTAGCCATTATGGTGCTGTGGAGTTCGTGTAAAACAGACTCCCAGACCATATACTCTTATGGCTACCCTGCACTTACAATGTCTAAGGTTTTGCTTAGACACTGTAGGGGCACAGTGCTCATGCACTGGTACCCTCACCTATGGTATAGTGCACCCTGTCTTAGGGCTGTAAGGCCTGCTTGAGGGGTGTCTTACCTATACTGCATAGGCAGTGAGAGGCTGGCATGGCACCCTGAGGGGAGTGCCATGTCGACTTACTCATTTTGTTCTCACTAGCACACACAAGCTGGTAAGCAGTGGGTCTGTGCTGAGTGAGGGGTCTCTAGGGTGGCATAATACATGCTGCAGCCCTTAGAGACCTTCCCTGGCATCAGGGCCCTTGGTACCAGAGGTACCAGTTACAAGGGACTTATCTGGATGCCAGGGTGTGCCAATTGTGGAATCAATGGTACATTTTAGGTGAAAGAACACTGGTGCTGGGGCCTGGTTAGCAGGGTCCCAGCACACTTCTCAGTCAAGTCAGCATCAGTATCAGGCAAAAAGTGGGGGGGAACTGCAACAGGGAGCCATTTCTTTACACCATCCCACATGTTTTTTGTATCAAGATATTTGCCTCCTGTCTGACTGACACATCCTGTCTTGTGGAACTCACTTTCTATCACATGCCTCATATCCCTCACAATCTGTCTAAATACACTTAACCCCTATTTTATGACTTTCACTTCATTTGATTAAGTACATAGGGTCAGACAAGCCTTGCCCTTTGTCTTATAACAATCACCCATATCTCTCGGCCTGTGCTCCATGCAGTGCCTATTTTGTAAATAAAAATGTGCTGGTGCCCAAAGCCCTCCTCTTAAACATGTGGTTGCTGCAATTAAATGTGCGAACACGGAATACTGAGGCAGTGTAATCCTGAAGTCATCTTGGGCCTCTTCAATTCATTTACAGCCACTCCCTGCCCTTTCAGCTCACTCTTGCTGCTGTCTGCTTTCTCCTATTGTAACGCTTTTCCATTTTTTTCTTCCTCCGTCTTTCCCATATGTGTCTTTTGCTCGCAGTAAATGCTTGAGGCACAATAATAAGTGCCAGACCTAAAAAATAAGTGCTGGTGCCCCGCACCGGAAACAACAAGCACAAATTAAGTACTGGCTCCATGTCTCAAAGAATGTTCCTCGTGGGTCATTGCACTTGTCCCACTGCACAAACAATGCCCAATCTCAAAACATTTTTCTGGCACTGATACCCTTGTAATAACACGTGACTGTGTCTTTTTTTAACCAGGGCCAGACTCGGAACCCAAAGCAGCTCTGGAAAAATTCCCATACCAGCCCCACTCTCTTCCTCCCCTCACTTTATTGCTCTCCCTCTTTCCATTTGTCCATTCTTTGTGTCCTCTCCTTTCTCTTCTCTGTCTCAGATCTCTGTCCATCCTCTTTCTGTCTCTCTCATTTTCTTTCTCTCTCTCTCTCCCCCCTCTCTCTCCTCTTGTCTCTCTCTGTCTCTCTCTCTCTATCACTCCTCATGCCTCCACTGTGTCTGTTGCACTTAACCTTGTCGAGCTAGGGATAGTGAGAGAAGCAGCATCAGTGGCTCTGGGGTTTCAAAACCGACGTCTAACAGCTCCTGCCCCATGGGGAAAAACCCAGATGGAATAAACAACCAATTCGGCCTTCGTTATAGTATTACCTCTTGTCTCTTTCCAACTTAATATCTGTTTCCTGACATTCTCCCATTGCTAGAAAAAGCAGTCAGGAAGGAGCCTACCTGTGCCAGCTTGAGGCATGAGGAATGACAGCCTGCTCGTGTTGTCCCTTCTGTGCCTGGTTCATGCATCTTCAAAAGCCTCTGCGTGGCATGCCCATGGCCAGAGCTTGCCATAGGATGTTTGAGACCTGCATACATAGTTCCTGTTTCCATCTGGTCTTCTTAAGACTGAGGCCTTGTAGCCCATTTGAGGTATTTCACAGGAGGGTTCGTTCGATTTCTGTATAGTTTGGTGATTGGCAACATAAGAGTTTATGATGACTCCTTCCTGAGATGGTCATGGTCCAGAACATTCACCCTGTGATGTGCCTATGCATGCACATGGATGTTTACACAGTGCAAGAAACGTGCATGCCAGTGGCCACTTCCCGGAGGATGCTGTTGCTACCTGTTCACTACCTATGTTTAACTGGATGAATTATATCTTTCTCCTTGTTCGCCGATCTGTTCTAAAGAATAGCTGAACCGTTCGGTTCCGTAGCTATAGCGATTCAGCTGCAAGTAACCTGTTCTGTGTGCGCTAG